>NC_134060.1:1760750-2060750 GCF_965140245.1 Athene noctua
GCATTCAAAGGTGCAACTTCAGACTGCAGAAATAACGCTGCCCTGTGGGGAGAAGCATAAAACCAGGTGCCCCCAAGCAGCTCGCGTTTTTAAAGCTTTATATGTAATATTAAATTTTTATATATCGCAAATAGCTATATTAATACACACACGCCCTTGGGGAGGTCCCGGGCTCCACCACGGGCTGTACCCTGGGCCAGGTCTCCCCACCCTCAAGCAGCTCAACCACCTGCCAGACCCAGCGAGGGGTCAGGGGAGAAGGGGAAGGATCCGTTTCAAGAGCCATCGCCAACCCCAGGGCTCTTGTCTGCTCAGCAATCGAGAAGCACTTCTGGTTTCAGTTGTGTGCAACTCCTCATAAATCCTCCCCGAGTCAACAAAAGCCAAAGTCATTTAACTCTGCGCTAATATAAAAGGGAGCAGGAAGGAGCTCGCGCGTGGCAGCGAGCACAAGATTTTCCAGAGGAACAATGAGGAGCAATTATGCTTATCGGGAGCTGGGGTGGGATCCGGCACGTCTGCAGGCTGGTGCCGGTAATCACAGTTAATTTTACAAAGTCTGGATGACATATAGGGAAGATTTAGATGTTCTAATTACTCCACTGAATACCAGGGGTGCTGCTGATGAGGGAGGCAGGCACATGCACATCCACACATACGCACTCAAAGCCAATTAAGAAAGAAAAACAGCAACAAGGAGCCTGCAGGCTCACAAGCTCTTCGCAAAAAAAAAAAAAAAAAAAAAAAAAGATAGTTCCAAGCTGGCCTGGGTAAAACACAGCAACCACAGACAGGCTAGAAGACTTCCGATAGCCCAGCACTGAGGACCTGGAAGCCTTGCATAGGGCAGGAGAGGATTCAAGCCATCGGCCAAGTGATAAAGCTTAATTTTTAGCTAATAGCATCTTGGTGTCATGCACTGGGTATTCCACCCAGCGAGGAGCAGGAGCTGTGACCCAGGTCAGTAAAATCCTGCCTCTCCCATCCAGTTTTCTCAGCTCTCCCTGGGCGCCTGCAACACGCTGGTCTCTGACACAACCCCCCCCCCGCCAAAGACACCACAGCCCATCCCCTGCAAGTCCATCGTTGCACCAAGCCCCAACCCGCCGGGACCTGGCCAACTGCCAGAGGACCAGCCCGGGATGACCACGGCAAACCCCAGGGCCTGGCCAGCGGGGGCTGCCAGCAGAGCCCCCCCGAGCCCGCTCCTCTCACCAGCTCACCCACCCACTGCTTGCAGGGGCTGGTCCCTGCAGGGGCTGGTCCCGGGGTCCTCTGCACAGTCCCAAGAGCTCAGCAGCAGCTCTGGGGAAGGGGCGGACACACAAAATCTCTCTCCATATCCTTCTTTCGTAGTATCAGCTCCATTTAAACCCCCATCTAGAGTTTTGCATGCTTCTGGGTCAGATGGAATCTCCTCTTTTACCAAGAGCATCTCCACACCCTCCCAGCTCCAGGGCAGCTGCTTCCCACCAGCATCCTCCTGCCCACCGACCCTGCGGACACGGCAGAGGAGCTGCCCCCCTGGCAGCAGCCTCAGTAAGTACCAGGGGGAGGGGGCTCATTTGCTTGTTCTTAGAGCCTTGAAGCAGACGGAGCTGCTGATTTAATCACAACCTTTCCTCCTGCCTAGTCTGAAACCCACCTACAGCTCAACAGAATAAAGTTGACAGGACACAAGTGCCTCTCTCAGTCCCCTCCTTGAGCCTCTCTTGGTAGCCAGCTCACTGCAGAGGAATGTGGAATAAAGAACTTGAGGCTATAAACCCAAAGAGGACCTTTGGTCCTGGCTGGAGGGGTGGGAACCACGCAGAAAATCCAGCAGCAGAAGTTCAGAGGTGTCCTAGTCCTTGGGAGCAACGAGCGTGGGGAGGGGGACACTGGCTGGGCAAAAAGTGCAAGAAGCACAAGTTTTAAACAACCCCTGAAAAGCAATGCTATTATCAGTGTTATTTATTGCAGGAAGTGGCATTAATATTACCACACTGATTAATACATAAAGCTGTAGCATTATTACTAAACCAGCTGCATTACTATTAATGCTGACACGAATATATTAATAATACATCATTACTGGTTGGTTTTGTGGCTTATACTTCCCTGAAATAATTTCTTTTGCTCTAACTTTTGTTCAGTATTTTGAGAAGCAGTTAGGTCTAACCAGTAACCAGGGCCCAGTTTTCTTAAGATACCGGACAAAGGGGGGTTTGCCTGAGAAAGCTGGAAGCTGCGGCCGTGGCCCAGGGGCCGCGCTGGGATGGAGCTGACTGACGAGGCCAAACCCTGACGCTGAGATGGGCTTTTCCAAAGGGCACACGTAAGAGGGTGACCCCGAAGCACAGCACTGCCCTAGGGGGGCTGCCACCACCTCTCCCCCTGCCTTTTGCAAGCCCCAGCTCTGTGCTCAGCACAGGGGGGGGGTCCGAGCCCACCCTGGGCACGGTGGCTGAGCCCGGAGCAACACGGAGCCGCCGAGCCGCGGCAGCCTGGCACGCTGGCTCCGTCAGAAGAGCATCATAAATCCTGGCACTGGGTAAGCGACGTTCTGCTGGGCTTTCTCCCAAATCGCACTCATTCCTCACGCTGAAATCCTACCCTGTTTTGGCAGCAAATCTGCAAAAACGAGCAGGCATGGTTCCGCGTGCTCGTGCAGGAGGAAAGTCAGCGCGACAGAGAGTAAATGAGGCAGCACCGCGCTTCCAAGGCGTCTCAAGATTTCTGTGCAAGCAAAGTCAGGCATGACTGAGTTTAAAGTTACCTAAGGAGGGACTTGGCCCTTCGAACAGCACCAGCCATTTGTCTTCCTCCCTGGCCCAGCAGCCAGCGGCACCAGCCACGTACCTCCAGTACCACCAGCGCTGCGCCGCTCCCAGGGCGGTCACCAACCCCCTCTGCACCACCTGCAGCCCATGGGCCCCCCAGAACCCCCCCGTGCAGTTCAGCCTTCACCCACGGAGTTGTCAGACAGGTGCGCTGTCTCAGTCTCATTGGATTTTAATAATTAAAAAGCAGGATTGCCACAGCCACGCTTATAAAACAGCCTGTGCTGGCTGATGCTTCCTCCTTCGGCACCAGCTCCTGGAGTCAGGTGATGGTGCAGGAATCTCAGCTGGCTTTCCAGTGATTCTTACGTGAGTGGATGAGTGCTCGAAAGCACAACCTGAAAGGCTTCACGAGCAGAAGACAAACATGAACATCAGTATTTCCTTTTTCAGTCCTGTCAGTCACATCCCAAGCTGTTGATTTATTCTGGGGCAGGGAGGGCTTGTTGTTAGTAAGGACTGCTGGCCCTGTAATCCCTCACTGGGGGTTATGGTGCAGAAAGGGAGATGTGAGCGAAGAAAAAGGACTTTGTCGCGCAGGAAATGGCATGATTGAAATGCTGATTTAGCTCATGTCTCACAGTAATACAGGGAACCTCTCGCTCCCCTCTCCTTGTCTTCTAGTATTTAGAAAACATCTTTTTAAAACAGATAAATACATAATGGAGAAACTTTTCATTTCCTCTGTGGTCAGGGGCAAAGATTTGCATTCACAGAGATAAGAATTTGATGTTCCAGATAAGTGCTGTCCAGAAAGGAGACATTAATGCATATTCCTGTCCACTTCTACATTTAATAAAAGTATCACTGCTTTTATCTTGTTCCAGAAAGTCCTCCCATCAAACACCAATGCAGTGAGCTGGAGCTGGCCCCCCGCCTCCTGCACTGGGGGACGGATGGAGGGTGGGATGGTGGGGGGGTGGCAGCATTACCCTGCTCAGCCATCAGCCCAGCAGCTCCCACTGCCAGGCCCCAAATCCAGGCTGGGCTGAGCCCGATCCCACTATTGCTCTGGGTGCGTTACAGGTGGAAGCTCACAGCTCCCAACCACTCCAGAACCGTTCACAAATTGTTGCTTCTTGCAAAATCGAGTGGCTATGAAGAATGCAGGCTTGGCTGCCGCTGAGAGAGACTCCACCAAGCCTGGGTGCCAGGGCAGCACAGCAAAACCCGGCACGGGGCTGCACCCCCACCTCCGGCACCGGCCCCTCGGCACAACGAGCTTCTGCCTGTGCCTGCTCCCCTTCCCTGGACAAAGAAAACAGCACCTGTTTAGTAAGTGCTTTAAAGATACACAGCAGCAGACTCCGGCCAGTAAGAAAGCGAAATCCTCAGATCTTAAATATAACTGATCAAAAACCTCCTAAAAAATCCTGAAAAATTAAAGAAAAATCTAAAAGTACACAGCTGGGTTTTAACCTTGATGCCATACAGTCTACAAAGAAATCTCTGTCGCTATCGATTTACGTGGGAAACGCTCTGATATGTTGCGGGTGGACAGTGGGATGAAACATGAAGATGGAGACGAGAGATCGTGACCCCACGGCCTCCCACGTTTCATTGACGCCTGGCAAAAGCAAGCAGAGTGGGAGTTCCTTTGAAATTCATTTTGGTCTCAAACAAACCAGGACCCAGGGTGCTCCTTCCCATCACTTCTTTGATTCCAAGTTTTTTTGCAGCTGGAGGGGGGACCAGGCAGAGGAAGAGCTGTGCGGCTGCTGCAGCAGGCAGAGCTTTCCTCGCCTCCCCTGCCTGTGCTGCCTGGCTCCCGGGGACCCGGCTCCTCGCAGCTGGCCAAGTGTAGATACTGCAAGTTTCAAATAAAAACCTTCCTTATCTTGCTGGGGAGAAAGCACGGGTTTTTAAACGCTACATGTTCAAACAGAAAATATTCGTCTCAGCCTCTGAAGAGCTTTACACAGAACACAGCCTCATTTTTTTCTTAGGGTGTTTTTCCTCCCTCGCAATAAAAAGCATCCACTATCAATATTCTTTCAGGATTTTGTTTCCCTAATGCGTACACACAGTTTCCTCTTTCTTTCCCTTCTGTAGCTGTGCCATTGCCAAGGCTCTGACCTTCTGGAGCCCGCTGGGGCTGGGGAAGCCCCATGTCACAGATGGTCAGAATCTGTGATCCCTTGGACCTGTGCAGACAAAAGCAAGCTCAGCTTTATTTGTACAGTTAATTACAATATTTTTGGCCTCTCACAACTGCTCCACATAACCGCTGGTGGTCCTGGTGCTCCCTGTGAGTGCTGCGGATCTGTAGTGACCGGACTAACGCGGCACTGGTGGATGCTGTAACCTTGGGCTGGTGGTAGGACAGGATCTAGTTTGCCTTCCTCGATCAGCCACTAGTTTACTGCGAGCAAGTAAAACAATTCCGCCATGCCTTTGTATCCCTGTCGGGATGACAGAACCCTCCTTAGCATGAGCTGTAATTAAGGCTTCTGGCTGCACTGGTCCAAAATGCATCTGCAGCAGGGGGCAAGCTCCCCTGGGCAGGGCTGCTGCTGCCAACAGCCCCTACGGAACATCAAACCCTCTAAGGTCCAGCCCCAGCTCCACTTCTTCAAGCTGCATCATGATTTCAAACGGTGCAGAGCCCTCGGAACAGCTCTGTATTTCATCACAAATCAGCAGGGGGCGTTTTTGGAAGACAGGACATGTTTAAAGCAACTCAGCTTGGAACTCACAGAGGATGCGAGTGGCAGCTCGGGTGGTCAGTCCCTACCCACCACAAGCAGCAGCTCTCTTGAAATGATCGTATCTACGGGACAGCTTGGCCCTTGCTCTGGGAAAGGCTGGGGGGCACTGGGGGCACCAGGGATTTGACACAGCCTTGGGGCAGGGAGCTCACCTGCTGTGAACAGAAGGTGCTTAATTGCCTTTGCGTGTCACTCTTTATGGGGATGTTTTATTTATTTCCATATTCACTTGGGAATTGCCTAGTGGGTAGGAAGAGAAGGTGGTTAAACTATTTTTTCCCCCACGTGTTTTTTAATGCATTTTTAGCGTTCCTACAGGCCCTGAACCAGCAAAGCGTGAATCTAACTTTGAAGACACGGAGATGACATTTTCTAAGGCACAGAGAGGCTGAGGCCTCGATCCCCCACGGACCAGTGAGACCCCAACCAGCAAAGCCCCCCTTCTGCTCCATGTCACAAACGTCCTCGCAGAAGCCAGCAGCACAATAGCAGGTCCACACAAGGGATTTGGGGGTGAGCTGCCCATCCTGGAGCACTGCCTGGGGCTGCTGAACACGGCTGAGCCCCGGGGCTGGGCCCCCCCTACCCCGGCAGCGCAGGCTCCTCTCGCTGCCCTCGCCCGGGGTGCCCGGGTGGCCCCAGGGGTGGGACACAGCAGGGACACGCGCTGTTCCTCTGCTGACCCAAGGGGCAGGAGTCACCGTGCCGTCAGCAATCTGCCATTTCTATCCCTCTGAAAAGAGCTGAAAAGCCTTGTTGGTATTTTCGCAGAGTTCAGGGGAGAAAGAAATTACACTGCTAGAAAATCACTGGGGTTAAGAAACCAGTTTCCTTTCTAGCTCTGTCACTGAATACAAAGAGAATCCAATCGTTAATGACATACAAAAGTTTAGGGTGAGAACACACTAGAGCTGAGAGGGGAACAAAGCCGGGACCTCCTGCGAGCTGGTCCCCACCTCACAGGCACATCTGCAGCCACTCTGCTCCCTGAAGAACACTCGACGCTTTCTATTTTTATCCTCTTTTCAGTGCTCATCCCTACCTGTGCCAGAGAGGAAGAAAGAGCAAAGAAAGTTCATCTTACATCGAGAGTCAAAGGGAAGATAAATAAAAACCCTCTTTGCTCGGAGGAGCCCTTCAGGATCTCAAAAGCTGTTTTTCCTCTGGCACTGCCAGTCCGGAGCGGCACCGCATGCAGCCCTGTCATCCCTCACCTGGCCCGAAGGCAGCAATCCATCCCCGCCTCCACCGGCATCCGCAGCCTCTTTCAAAGGTCAGGAGATGGGATTTTGCCCAGAGTGTACGTTGTGATCCTTGCCTTCTGCTTTCTCTTACTTTCACTCCGTTCCTTTGGCCCCGGGCACAGGGAACCGGCTGCTCTGTGGGTCAGCGCCATGAACCAGCACCCAACGCCGGGGAGGAGGAGGGAGTGGAGGAAGAGGGAAGGATGTGTTCCGTCCCAGAACGGCTGTGCCTGTTTGGAGAGAAGCAGGGCACTGCCGATTCCAATCCTTGTACAACCCATTTCATAAAGTCCAGCGTCTCCCAGGCTTTAACACCTGCGTACGTAGGTCATTCGCTCACTCTGGGAGGAAGATGAGCGTGCAATAAAACATATGTACACATGTGCAGCTTTGAAATGATAGGGAAGACAAGCTGGAAAACTGCCCGTGACACAGCAGAGGAGGCACCACAACCCCTGCAGCCACCGTCCCCAGGAGAGCTCCAGCTCTGCTCCCGCAGAGGCCGTGGCCATGGGCAGGGCTGGCCAGCTCTGCCCACAGCCCAGCCCCTCACCCTGCCTGCACGCATGCCCTGAGAGAGCTGGGGATACGGACCGGCCCTCCTTCACTTCACTGAATTAAAGATAATATCTGAAAACGCCAAAACTTGCATTGAAATTAATGGGACTTAGATGCCAAAATACCCTTGTGTATGTGGCCTTCTAGGTCTTTATCTTGATTCAATATTCTTTGGAAGTCAGTGTAGAGTGAAGGATAGGTTTTCATCTAAGATTTTGCTGACTAGAAGTCAAGGGCTGTAGGTAAATCTCACCTGGTAATATCTCACCCGTCAGAGCCCTTTCAAAAATCTGGGTAGCATGAGCATCCATCAGGACTGACACATTAATTCAGTGTTATTTTCACATCATTTAAGGCCCCTCTTCCCACTTTTGTTTTGCAATTGAAAATATTTTTGAGGCATAACGCAACTGCCATCCTCACCCTGCTGTCTGGAACCACTGCTGTGGTCCACAGGGACTCTCTGCATTCCAGTCAGAATTAAGTATTTGAAGGGGTTTAGATTTAATCCCATTCAAATATGCATTTTGCTTAGGATAAAAGAAAAAGTAGCGCTCTCTTGCTGAAACAAATCAAGCCCAGGTGATGCTGACGGTGGCAGGGGCTGCTTCACACCTCATTGCATATGCAGGGAACACAGATAAATCACACGAGCTGGGAGCAGAATTAGGCTCTGGTTACAAGGAACGCAGCCTCGGCCAACGGTGCCAGAGCAGGATTAATGCATCCAGTTCAAGGAGATCACAGCCTGTGTGTTCGGATGACACCGTATTGTCATGTAGGAGTGGGGACTGGGAAGAGGCAGTATCTGCTCTTCACTAGAGGAGATTTGCTCCGGAGGCACGTTAGACCTAGAAGAAAATCGGTGGCTACCGTGGAGCTGACAAGCCCCAGCCACCCTGCGTGGTCACGCCGTGTCTCAGCGAGGTTTGTGACCCTGTGCTGGAGCCGCCTGGTCTCTCTAACGGTGGCACAAACGATGCCAGGCCCCGGGCAGGGGGGAGCAGTGCCTGGCACGCAGCCTTTCACAGCTTCACCCCCCAGCCGCCTGCCCGCGCTCCTGCCGAGCTGCTGCTGCTCCCCGGGACGGACAATTCTCGGCTGGGGGTGCCAGGACACGAAACTGCTCCCCCCCCAAATTAGATCTCAAACAAGAGGCGCTGCAAAGACCCAGCTGCCAGCCGCGGGGCGGGGAGAGGACGTTAGCTCTGAAGCGACTGCCTCATCCTTTCAAGTGCCCGGCAGCTCACCCTCTGCAAGAAGCAAAACTCCACTGACGTTTAAAAGCAAACTGGCTGCACCCTCGCGGGCTAAAACCCTTCTTCCTTCGTTTATCCCAACCGGAGCAGCAGCCGCTTCCTCCCCAGAGCCCCGCGCGCTGAGCCCCGAATGGCTGCGGGATGTGCTGGGAACCCATCAACCTGCAAAGGCCTCAGGGAGACCTTGAGCTGTTAAAAATGCAGAACGGCCTCTGCCTCCGCCGTCCAGGTGACTCGTGGGATCAGCTGGACTGCCAGGGGGTCCCTTGTCCGGCGGCTGCTGAGCTGTCCCCCTCGCCGCGGCTCGAGGGGCTCCCCCTGCCCTCCCCGGCCACTCTCGGGGTGCAGGGCTTTGCCACAGCCCTCTTGCCCCCAGTTATTAAAAAGCTTATCCCAAATCTCCCCTCATTTTCTCTGTTTGTGTCCGAGCATTATCCCTCTCCTCTTGCGAGGTTCAATTTTCCTCAGTTTCAGCCCGAGTTGGAACAACCTAAAAACCAACGTGTCTTTGAGGATCTCCTTCCCCGTCCCAGCTTCAGGCAGAGACACAAAACGGGTCCCAGATCGAGGGGTGAGCAATACGAAAGGCTGCTCCCTTATGGGGAGAAGCCATGGGGCTCCAACAGCTGCGGACTCAGGTTTTCTCATTCTCTGTCTCCTGGGGGAGCAGGGAAATATCTTGCTCTGGAGCTGCTACATCCTTCCCAAGCACAGTGAGAGACAGAGACCAACATGGGTTTCCCAGGCAGAGAGACAGTCTGATACAGCTTCTTTATGACAGGCAGAAAAGTCAAATTACTGAAAATGTAATCTAAAAGTTAAAAAATGGGGACATGTTAAATGAAAAATTAAGCATTTATTTTTGTAACATTGATTTTTTCATCAGTTTAAAAAATGTTCATTTTGAACGCCATCTTTTTTCCAGCAGGGGAAAAAAAAAAAAAAAGTACAGTATATAATAAACATTTCCTGTTAAAAAAGTTGATTTTGATGTAGCTCCATATTTCATTCGTTCAGCAGTAACTGCTCTGCCATATATTTGGATGAACATTTAAGGAGGAACAGTTTGCTGAGTTTTTTCTGCTCCCGTGAAGGACTCGGGTCGCACCCACTGGGTGTTTGGGGAAGCAGGACCAACGTGCCTCCACGCGGATTTACCATTTGTCAGGGAGCTCCTGCTCCGAGCAGACCCCGACAGCTCGACCCGGGCAGGGCTGCATCTGCTCCCCGCTCGGTAACCAGACACAAGTTACAGCTGCCCTGGTCGCACCCGGCTACGAATGACCACCCAGGCAAAACGCTGCTTCTGTCCGCTAATTATAAAATTAACTTAAACAAGCATAAAATAAAGGCTGTCAAGCTGAACTGTTGGACAAATAGGAGGAGAAATGAAATCAAGGCATAGCTGCTGCTTTGGGGCCTGCAGCTCTGGCTGGAAGATGGGTGACCGTGTGCTCCCAGCCTTCTGAAATGGGAAAATTCCCTGAATGTGCCTCAGTTTCCCTTGGCCATGAACCCCCGCGCCTGCCAACCCGAGCCCTTTCCCAAATCTGTGGGCTGTCACTTGACAGGAGTGACACCGGCAGCACCCGGCTCAGGTGGGTGTACCAGGGTTAAGCAGCACAGAAACGTTCCTACACGCCGCAGAAGGTGGCTCCTCTCTGCACCACGGCCGTTGCTTTCACAGTTGCCTGTTCTTGGAAGGGCACACGGGCTGCTGCTCAACAAATACATGCCTCCAAATAGACATTTTATTAAGGGTTTTTTGCTTATACATTGTAATTTAATACAAAGCATTTTTTTGTCCTAAAAACCAGTAAGGAGCTCTCGGATCCACTCACTTTCTCATCCCTTTGTGTGATAAATCATGGCAGCATTATTCTGGCCTCAAACGTTTCCAATGAGAGGGGATATCAAAGTGGGTTTAGTTTCCTGTGTGAGCTTTTAAACGCCTTGTGGTTTCTCAGCACATTTTCTTCTCTTTGTGTGGTGCATCTACCTCCCTCCTCTTCTTTTCTTCTCTCCAGGAAGGCTGAGATTTCTTTTTAAGCAAAGAAAAAAGATTTTTCTTTTCCTTCTTTGTTCTGCTGCTACTTCCTAAATGATTCCTCCTTCCTCTCCCTGGCCCCTGCTGCCCTCTCCCCAAGGCAGCACAAAGGGTGAGACTCCCGAGGGCTCCGGGGACCACAGGAGTCCTTCGACGGGCTGTGGGTCGTAGGCAGGGCTGGCACAGACAGAGGTGACAGGTCACTCCAGCACAGGAGCATCCACGGGCAGAAACTGGGGAAACCAGCTGGGATGCAGTGGCCGGAGTTCCTTGGCTCAGCCCTCGCAGCAGAAGAGTTGAAGCTCTGCCGTGTCGTGTCACCTAACGCCGCCAGGCTGTGATCTCCACCGGCTACTATAAAGCAATTAAGAAATAATTTCCAAGAGCACGGTGTCATTAGCATCTCATACTCGGTAACCCCAGCAGCAAATCGAGGTTTAGTGCATTGTCTCAAGTCAGGCTGATTTACCCTGACAGTGATCAAATGATCTTAATGATTTGTCAGGCAGCCGTCATATCCAAATCTGTTTATGATGAGGACCAGGAAGCAAAAGCAATTCATTTAGTTTGTTTACCATCAGGATGGGCCTGCACACCCCAGAGTCATTAAAAGAAGAAAAGGCATCTCAGAAAAGCTGGAGCTATTTGATTACAACAGGCACCATGAGCGGGCCTCCTCCGGCACAGCAAAAGACTTTCAAAGTGCATAAATCAAAAACTACAGCAGCGTGAAATTTGACCAAAGCAAGCCAAATTAGGTGTCCGAAGCCCTGGGCACGATGGTTTTTCTTTAATATCTTTGGTGACCTTTAGGGGTGGGTAACCTCTTGGCATGAAATGAGAATTTCTCTGATTTGCATGGTTTATCTGTAGATAAGCTGCATGTGTAAGCGGGCTGGGAGAAAGGGAATGAGGGGGGTGTGTGTGAGAAATGGGAATCCCACGTGGAATCAAAACACCCAGAAGAACTGGAGTGCCATGCAGACAGGCTGATGGCCTTCATCCTACCCTGCGGGTCCTGTGGGACCTTGGGAAGTCCAGAGTGAAGACAAAGGCGGTGGTTAAGGAGGAAGAGGATGGCAGCAGAGCAGAGGTCCTTGAAGCCTCGTACCAACGGTGTCAAGGTCCAGCTCTGCGAATCGGCACAACGCCGCTTACCAAAGCCTCGGGGCTGTTTTTTCCAGACTGGCCCTGTCTCGCAGACACATCAGACGCTGCGTCTAACCTTGGGCAACAGAATTCTTGGTGTCACGTTCCCTTTGTGACAAACCGCCGTGTCCCGAGGAAGCTCAGCTTTGCTGGAGCGCTCCCAGCCAGCTCTCTGTGAGAGCAAAAGCAGTTTGCAAATCCGTACCTCATCTTCTATTCCATTTAAATGATCTACCATCTTTAGCAGGGCTGAGCCTCTCCAGAGCCTGTATCCAAGGCAACAAGAGCTACCAGGGAAAAAATGGATCCAAGAAGTTATTAAAATCACAGTATCCTTTCTGAGCAAGGCAGAGATAATGAGCGCGCGTTACGCTGGTTCCCTGCACCATGGGCTGGCTACAAGCCACCTGCCGGGTGAAGCTCCCTGGCTGGTTCCCAAACACCAGCTTTGTGAAGGCATTTAAGGTCCTAAAGACACCGAGCAGCACCTCCGTACCGCTAAACCTCAGCCCAAACCCATAAAAACCCAGAATTTATTCACTACCTGTGGAATCAGCCTCCAGCGCAAGACAGGAGCGTTTCTAAGCTTTAGGAAGGGGCTAATATTTCAAATTTACAGACAATTGGGGAATTTCAAGATGTTGAAGACTCAGTAGTTTTGCAAAGAGGAAAATGTGAAATGCTGCGCTGGCTTCCGCGCAGAGCCTGTAGCACCTCAGGACCCCACAGGTGAGGCTGGGACCCCGCCTTGCTCCTGGGTCCCTTGGCATGTTCTTCCCTTTTCCACGCAGCAGGAAGCACGCGGGGACGTGATGAGCCCAGACCTGGAGGCACCGATGGCCCTAAAGCTTCTGCACTGGGCAACACCCTGAGCACCCCCAGAAACAACCACCGAAAGCACAAGCAACAGTGCCGGGGGGTTAGAGGTGAGGGGCAGGCAACGACCTATCGCTCTCCCTGCTCTGCATACGAGGCTACCCCAGGCTGCTGCAGTAATGAATCACTTCTGTGTGTGTCGCTAAGCGCTTTATAAATCCCAGGATTAGGAGAACATGTCAGAACGCTCACACTCTGCGTGCGCTTGGCACGAGACGAAACCTCCTGGAGCCAGACTGAGAAAAAGATCGCGGTGTAATTTGTTTTGATGTCTCAGGACTCCAGATCCTCCGGTTCCGTCGCAGGACAAACTCCCACTGATTTTACAATGAAGGACAGCTTTGCCTTGCAAACTCAAAGTCAAAATCTGGGATTATCTTTCCTCTCCGCCTCTCCAGAGCAACGCACGACGTTAAAGATTTGATTTGCAAAGAGATTGTGCAAACAGTTCTCTTTATCCGTCCCTCTGTTTGAGCTGCTCAAAGATTTTAAAGCAAAATGCTGATCTCTCCTGGGATTTATACTGAAACCAAAGGCATCGGCTGAGCATCAGCTCCATAAACTGCACCCATGTTTGCTCAAAAAAGGGAGCGGATTCTCTTCAGAATGAGCAGCAGGCAGGCAGTGAGCTGAGGTGACCGTTGGAACGGCTGCCAGTAACTTCAGCAACCCCCCAGCAAATCTTAGGGAACAAGGCCTGAATTCCCACGAACCAAGAGATGGGTGTTGAATTTTGTCACAAATATTTAGAGAGTCACGGTGAGCAGGTTCCAAACAGATCCAGGTAATTAATGCCTAGCGTTAACGTGCAAACGCAGGCTGACATCTAAACCATCTCCCTGGTCAACACTGCGACAGCTCCACCAAAACCACCCCCGGCTGCGCATCTGCCACGGCGGCGGCTGCTCGGTCCGACGGCACAGACGCGCTTACACTGGCACGGCTCCAGGGGGGAACCGGAGCAATTTGTACCAGCACAGAGCACCCGTGTACCAGAACAACTGCATCTGGACAGCGTCTGTCTTGTATAATTACGGTGGCAAAACAACGGAAACATTTTATGATACTCCTCGGCTTGCAAAATTATACCGGTATAGTTTTTAAAATGAAGATTTAACCAAAATTCGCAGCCTCTATACCTGAATCATTAATTCAGTGGGTTTTAGTGTATTTTTCAAATGAAATGTGCAACAAAGAGTATTTATTAATTCTTCATTGCTTTCCGGCTGTAAAAATAGTCAAATTAAATTTCACTCTCAAACTCGAACAAGACTTTCGAGGCAGAGGCAGTCAAAACAAGCATAGGAGAATGGCAACAATGTTCGTGACATTTGCCCACCCGTTCTGGATCAAAACTCAAGGCTTTGATCACTGGTTTAGTTTGGCAAATCCTGGTTGAATAATAGGAGCAAAAAAGCCCTCATTAGAAACGTTTGACTTTTTTTCTTGGTTTTCCCTCCCTTCAAAATCAAAATTTTGATGGAAATACTTGTCAGACAATGACTGGGTTTGGGGTTTAGCTTTATTTTTGTGTGTTTCTGCGTCAAATAGCCCCTTTATGGTTACCTCATTGCAGCACTCGCCCAGCTCTGGCTGCAGCGACGGTGGGGATGCTCGGGACCTGCCTCGTGGCCGCAGCCACGTTCCCCCACGCTCTGCAGAGCAAAGTACCACTGAAACAACCCCAAAGGCCTAAACCTGTATTTGTTTGTTTTCCTTTCATCCTCCCCGAGTTAAAATATTTATGAGGTTTCTCTAAAGTGCAGGCCTGGAGCACTTAGATATACTGGGTGAAAGGCCCACATACCCGCTCTGAGCCAGGCTTTGGGCTTCACTTCACCTCCAGCCTCGCTGTCCCCACTGGACTGACTCTGTGCTTTCCCCTTCCCCTTCGCGGGCCCTTCCCAGCGCCCAGCACCCAGGGTCGGACTCTGCACCCCTCCGGCACAAGGAGCATCGCCCCAGCACCACCCCGGGTGCCCCTGGCCGCGTTCTGGGCAGGTTGATGCAGTGATGGGGGTAAACCTGGCGAGGTGAGAGGTAAATGGAAACCTGCTGCACGCTGCAGTCGAGGGCGTCTTCCAAGAAGTCCCTTGTGCTGAGCTGTTCAGAGACAAAACCGGCACAGACATTGTGTGGCTGACCCACGGCAGGCCCGCTCCCCTGCCCCGCCTCCCCTCGGGAAAGCCTCTGGATCCCTTCTCTCAGAGCCAGAATTTACTGGAAAGTGAATAAAGAGGAACAAAGCGAGGTGACATGTCCCTACCCTGCCCACAGTCTGTCACTGCATGGGGGAGCAGCGCTGGCAGCTCAAGCTTTGCAGAGGGGATGCGTGGTTTTGGGGTGCTCAGCGATGTGTCTGTGGTTGAAGTTATTCCCGCTCCCCTCAGATGCCGACAAGGCTCACGAGGAATCAGGAGAGATCTCCTCTGCAAGGGGCAGGAGGGAGATTTTCCTTTTCCTTTCCTTAAAGGGATGTAAATAAGGAAAGCAGCAGCAATCAGGCCGCTGTCCCTAGGACAGCATCTCTGGAGCTTATTCTCTTCACCATGGGGGTTTGATGAAGGCAAACTTTCCTGACTCACTGCAGCACATGCAGAAAGAACCTGTTTCCAAGGAAACGGGGATCTTTTGCATGTCCAGCATGTGGTCAAAGATGGGGAAAGGTTGTGAAGACAGAGCCTGCCTTCCTACACGGGTGCTGCCGCCCGCCCTCCTCCCTCGCAGCGGCCCCCGCGCACGCCATCGCACCCCAGCCGGGCTGTGTCCATGTGGAGAGGAGGGCTGGTGCAGCTGCAGCTTCTATCTGCCGACGGTAAAACTCCCGTGCAGTACTGGGGGGCTTGTTTTAATTTGGAGAAGTAGGAGATGGGCAGTTCTCATCTCTGCATCGCCTGCAAATTTTAGCCACTGCAGAATCCCCCCAAAAAGTTAACACCCAGAACCAATCAGAGGCTCATGATCCAGGCAGGACTTGGTTACTTCTCTGTCTTGCCCAAGCAGAGCAAATTGCCCCAAAGCAGGCGCCGACCCCCAAAGTTTATCACCTCCAAAGCCAGCAATAGGAAGCAGGTGCCTTTTACTGATCCAGGACTGAGATGTAGGGAGATACCACAGCACTTCCCCACGCAGAGGCTGAAGCACAAAGGACCGTGGCACCTGGTACGCTACAGATTACCTCCCCCCAGCCTCCTCTTACCTGGGGAGATGTCAATAAACTGGTGTGAAGGAAGCCTGGAGCCCAGCCCCAGAGGGGCGCTCACCGGGCTGGCGGTGTGTTCAGAGGCAGGGACAGGCACAAAGTGCCTCTTTAATCACTTTTTGGGGCCACGTCCTTGCAGCTGCCACCCCCCTGCAGCAGGTAATGCCAGGCCAGAGCAGCTCTGCCCGCAGAGGGGCTGCCGCAGATATAATTTTTGCTCTCGCACGCTGTGAGACTCCCGCCTAAAAGCTGTGATCGGCTCTGAAGCTGTGTGCATCTGCAGCTATACATTTGCAGACACTGTCTGTGTCTATAATTAATTAATGTTTGTACAGTGCTTTTAAGCTAAAGTGGCATATAAGTACCAACTATCACTATTATTAGACCCATCCTGATTTAAACCCATCAAAAGCCAGGAAATTGGGGGTTTAAGAGCTTGGCAGCCTGGTCACACAGTGCTGCTAAAACTCATGTCTTTATGCTCTGCGTTTTACTCGGCAGAGTAAGTGAAGTCACAAACGTCAGCTGGGGATTTGCAGACTTAGCCCAGAATTTACTGGCTTTTCTATCTGAAAGGGAGAAACCTCTCCCGAAAGGGACCTTCACCCGGGAGTCAGGGAAGAAAAAAAAAAGAGTCCCCTTAATGTCTCATTTCAAGGGACCTTCCTGGCCCCTTGGCAGGCTTTAGCGCGAGCAGGGCTGGGCGTCAGCAGCGCTCACCCTGCTCCAGGCAGCGCGGCCCGAGCGCGGGGCAGCTTCTCCCCGGCTGCCCTCTGAGTCAGGCTGCTTCTTCCCTCCGTGTTCCTATTATTAGCACCGAAAACCCCGGTTACAAAAATACTCATTTTAGATGAGTTCATTTTAAATGTCAACCTCTACGGGTTGGGGAGGGCTAATTAGTAAGGGGGAAGGGGAATGGGGATGTCGGGAACTTTAATTTCACTCGGTGCAGCCAACCCTGAAGGGAATTCAGAGCTCGCTATTAGCTACAGGCCTTTAATTTGACTCTAAATGTTAGTAACACTAACGAACGGGAAGAAGTCACAGGACGCGCTGATGCCAGGCAGGCCCCTGTCTAGGGGCAAGGTGCTAACTGGGGACTTAAAGGGGTGAGGCCATGGGTGAAGGACCAACCCACCCTGGTGCCACTGGGCTGCAGAGAGGGGCTGGCGGCTGAGCACCCACCCAAAAGAAAGAAGGAAATAGAGGAAGAGAAAGAAGGGAGGGCTGAGAGAGCAGAGGCTGCTGTGTCCTTCCCCCGAGCCAAGGCTGGCAGACAGAAGCCGTGAGCCCTGCCAGGTCCCCACCTTGTGCCTCACCTGCTGCTTTCCGCCTGGTCAGTAACAAAAAGAGAATAATTTATGCCTTTTGCTTCCAGAACTGCTTTTTTTCCTTTTTCACATTTTTTTATTTAATTCATTTTTATTCTGCTGGACACTGAATCAGCACACCCATTGGACCAACTCCCCTCCCTGCCTACAAACTCCCCATCTGGAGCAATGTCTCCTCAAACAGATGCTGATAATCACCTCAGTCCCCTTCTCCACCTCTCCCATATCACAAGCTGTTTCTAACCTCTGGTCTACAAAACCTGTTTTCTCTCTCTTGCCAATGCGCCCATGGTTTGGACAAGGCAAGGACCTTCCCGTGCAAACCCTGGAGAGGCACCAACTGTAGGATCCTGGAGATCACAGCTGAGCAACTGACGGTTCTCTAACCCAGCTCACGTGGTGGTGCCGATACTGGACAGACACCCCCCTGTCAGCGGGGCTGAGGAGGCAAAGCAAAGTGGTGGTGAGTCCTGGGGCTCCCTCCCTGTCTCAGCCCGAGGTTTTCTTTTCAGCAAACACTTTCCAGAAAAAGATCCACAAAGCTTTTGGATTTGTTGGATTTCTGGATGTCATAGGATTCCGTGACACCTCGGACCCTTTTTGAGCCCTGCAGTCTCAAAGGCAGCCAGAGCCCCTCACCCCACCCAGACACCAGCCACCCTGGCGCTGCCGAAGATCTTTGCTGGATCCTGCTCGTGGGTTTGGCCACGCTGGACTCTGGCAGGAGACGCCCGGGAGTGGGGAGCTGTGGGGTGGGCAGGGGGAGCAGGCTGTGGGCAGAGCCCCAAAGGACCCTGTCACCTCTGGCTAGGTTGGTCCCTTGTCCCCCTCTGAACTGAGGTCCCTGACGCAGGTGCGCTCGCCAGCCTAGATGTTCATGCAACATCTCCCCAAAGCCTGTGCTCATCTTCAAAACGTTCCCGGGGATGGAGGAATCAATCGCAGCACTTTCTGAAGTGCCCAATAGTTAATTGCCTTCTCTGTTTAAAATGTCCGCATTGTGACTTGCGTTAGATCATGTGAATTTCCCTAGTCATTATTTTAACCCCTCTGTGATACAGCCATTTCCATACCCAGCTGCATTTCCCCAGTGCAGAACGTCTCTGCTGGGCCACGGGAAAGGCTTCAAACACGCGTGTGATCTGCTGGACACAGAGCCCGGGCCGGGGCTGGAGGTCTGCAGCAGGCTCCTCTCCTTCTCCCACGCTGAGAGATCCTGCTGACACATCTTCCCATCTAACCTTTTATCTGCCGGGGGGAGGACGTGGTTTGAGATGCTGCCTGTGAAAACTGTTATGAAATATCAATGATATAATTTTATCTACCTGCAGAACTGACAGGCATATTTCAACAGTGGTATATTATCAATTATAAGCCTAACAGAGCATGTTCTCCCATCTGATTGTTGGAAAAATCACTTGTCAAGGGCTGGTAAAGACCACAGCTGTCTTCTTCGTATAGACAGCCCTGCAAGAGATGCGAAGCTTCTGTGGTACAATGCTTTCTCTTTTTTTTCTTCTTTTTTTTTTTTTTTTTTTTTTAATCTCTGGTATAATAGAAGAGAACTGAATAAGGTGATTTCTATAGTGTCTTTACACCGACAATGTTTTACAAAGCAAAGAGTTAGATAGTGGCAGCACAGTGACAGTGTTAATCAAACACGGCAGCCGCTGTGGGCGTGGGTAGGGCTGACACGCAGCCGTTGGGAAGAGCCAAGCCAGCCCCGTCAGGCAGGACCCTCCTCTTCCCCCTGCAAGCGCTTTGTGCCTGGGGAAAGGAGGCTTCGCTGTTTCCACACCAGCCAAGAAAAGCTTTGTTGCCAAGAGTAAGAGGCCGTACCCCAGTTCCCTGCGTCGCAGGGCTGGGGGCTGAGCTGGAGCCTGATCCCCATTTCACCTCCAGTGGCTGCCCATGGGCTCATCTCTTGGACGTGGTCTCACTCTCCCGCTGCCTTCTCCAAACCCCAGGGTGATCCTCCCACAACACAAACCCAGGGTCTCCCTCGGAGATAACGAGCCATAATGCTTCTCCAAACCAGCAAGAAGCTTTGCAAGTTTTCCTCTTTGGTGCATAACCATCTATGTGGACACAATGCCAGTTCGAACTACTCACAGATGGGACGATGCCAATTATAACTCCTTACGAACAGGACAGGGGGATTTCTAATTATTAAAAGGCTTTAGCGCTTTAAAAAGCTACAACAAGAGAGTGAAAAAGACTTAATCAGTTTTCTTTGGAGTTGCCTCAAATTTGTAATTCAATCAAACCTCCCATAGCAGTAAGGATGTCTCTCTGATATTCACAGGAGCTTTCCAGGGGCTATAATCTCTGAGAGATTTATTCATACTTTCTGCATTAGCTTAAGACTATTTTGGAAGAAACATCTCTCCCTCCCTCCCACCAGCAGAGCTCCAGAGAAGTTATTAATATTAAAACAATTCAATTACTATGACTTGGGGAGAACACGGGTCCTGGGGAAAGGGCTGTTCGTTACACCGTGCCATGACAGCCCTCTCCTTCTGTTCCCGATATCCCCAAGTTGTTGTTCTGAAAGAGTTTACTGAAAAATTGAACAGAGCTACTGAAGACCACTGGAGGAGAGAGCCCAGCTCACCCTCCTCACAAGTACCAGCTCTGAATATTTCACTGCTCTTTGTAAGTCCTGAGGTGCTGGCGAGAGCCCAGGTAACAGGGGGGTGTGCCAGCCCCCCAGCAGCCCTCCTTCCCTGCCTGCTGTCCTGCTCCTCCCCGCAGCCCCGTCCCCTCACAGCCCAAAGCCTTCCTCCTGCTTCAGGAGCCCCAAACTCCTCACTCGAAAGCTAGGCAGCACCCTGCTATTCCAGGACTGTCTGGAGAGGCTACGAGGGTGCTTAGAAAAGCCAGACCTGAAATTCTGCCTCTCAGCCCCCTGAGGATGGCAACGGCACCTCTGCCATCAGCAGCACTTTGCAGAAAGCAGCTGGGCAGAGGCTGGGAGGAGGAGGAGGAGGAGGAGGAGGAGGAGGAGGAGGAGGAGGAGGAGGAGGAGGAGGAGGAGGAGGAGCGAGACCACTTTGGAGAGAAGGATGAGGAGTACTTTGCACTTCAAAGGACACATCATCTCCTTGCTTCACAAGATCACAAGGAAGAAGGAATGGCAAGGCTAGAGGATAGATTAACCTTCCTTCTTCCTCCTGCTTCATTGTTCTACCCAACCCATCCTTCTCATGCCAGCTAATTAAACATGAAACAAGAAGAGGGGGTGCTGAGCCTCATCAGCTCCAGCTGTACGTGCAGTAGTTCTGCTTCCTCAGCCTTGCAGCGGGGAAGACTCTGGTGCTGATGGTGCTGCAGGGAGAACCCCAGCACGGTCCCGAGAGGGGCTGGCACAAACCTGCCCGCACGAGGCCACCCAACCGCTCAGCCGGGCCCTCCTCTCGCGACGCCGAGCTGCGGATCCCTCCCGCTGCCTTTGGGGCCGTTATTTCTGATTGCACCAAACCTGAGAATGCAGACACGGTGTTGGAATTAAACCCCATCGCTCCTGATTTACACCAGTGCAAGAGATGAATGCTGAACTGCCTTCTGGAGGATCACTCCTGAGTTGAGCTGGATCCTAGCGGGGGTCACAGTGCAACTCCCCCCCGCTGGGAGGTGCCAGCATGATAAACCCAACGTAGGACCCAACAGATGACCCTGCACCACCACGGAGAGAAGCCTTTGCAGCGGGAGGGCAGCTCAGTCCCTAAGACACACCATGTGCTGACATCTTCTGTAATCGAGGGATGTTCACCGGTGTTGATTCTGCTGCTGAGTTGACTGCTGCGGGCTGAGACCTGACAAGCTCACTGGAAACGAAGCCTCAAACTCTCCACAGCTCCCAGCCCTGCTGACAAAGGAGTCAGAAGGGGCATGAAATCAAACTGATGGCACAGAAGAGAGATCAGATTTTGAAATGGAAAAGAGTCAGACACCCAGCTGTCACACTCAGCTGTACGTCTCTATCCATATATCCAGATCTGTGACATCTATAGCTCTTGATATCAACAACCATATATGAAAGCGCGAGAGAACTTTGAAAGAAAAATAACATCGCTGTGATGAGAATGTTTTATCTTTCTCTCTGGCTCTCAGGGGCAGCAGGCTGAAAGCTGCGATATGTGCAGAGAAACTGCCAGCAGAGGGAAGGAAGGTACCAACAAGGGAGTATATATTTTCCCTGAGGACACTTATTTTTCCAGCTTGCCAGTTCCAGCGAATGCCTGCTGCATGCGTGTGCATATGGCAGTGCTTTGCAGAGGATAAAACGTACCTCTCAAATAATCTCCTAGCAGAGGGGCAAACCCACCTCACCCACACCGCCAGGCTCAGGGTGCCCCGAGCACAGCTCAGGGTGGGCACAGCCCGGCAGGAAAACGAGCTGGGAACCTGCTCCAAGCTGCTGCTCTACCCTGGCCTGCGGTGGGAATCGGTGCCTTCATCCACCGTGACACGCTCATCACACTCCCGGGTGAGACGTGTGGTTTTGCTGTGAGATGCGAGAAGGGGCTACTCCTTCCAGCCCTGCAGGCAGCAGCAGAAGCTTGGGGAAGGGCCAGGATGCAGTTTACCGCCAGGTAGCACTGACTTTGTGACTGTGACGATCTATTTTTAACCTAATGATGTGCCCATTCAGTACACTTCACTGATGGGACCTCATCGGGGGATTTATTACAGCAAAATCAAACACAAACGCACACCGCTGGGTTAAGCTGGCCAGGGATGCTATCTGGATTCTCTGCAACACTAGCCCAGCTGGCCTGACCTCCCCTCTCACTGTGTGACTCAGAAAAGGTGGAATAAAGAGACTTTGCAAAGTGGGACAAGATCTTCAGAAGAATAACAGTTTTCTTTTGACCATGGATGAAGCACAAAGTATTGTTCCTTACCAGAGAGATTCCAGAATACAGCTTGCTGCTCCCCACACCGACACTTCAATGTGTTTACTGTCAGAGGCAGCTCTGCAGAAATGAGCCGCCACCTCTGCCACTCCACATTTTGCCTGCTTATAAGCAGATTTTTTTCTATTACTGCCATCCAGTCTATTTTCTCCAATTCCAAGCCCTGCTCTCCCTCCCTCAAACAGCAACACTTACACCTTTATGAACAAGGCAGCGTTTCCTCACCTCTTCCACCCACCCTTGAACCATCTCCCTCCTTGCCTGAACAGGCAGGAGAGAGGAAAAGCCAGAGCATCTTGTCCCCAGACCACAGATAACTGCACTACACAAAGATGTGACAGCCCTTCCTATCTAGCTCCTTGATAGCCCTACAAGTGTTAGAGCTCTTGAAAGTTGCCCAGGAAATCCATCTGCACACTCAGGAGCACGCAGGAACTGGAAATTTCCCCACGGGAGCCTCTCTGGGCCGTGGGCTCCGCGGCAGTGCCACGCCTGGCTAATCCAGGCCCGGCTAAGCCAGGCCCAGGCACTGGCCTCCTCCCCGCAGCTCGCCTCCAGCACCCTGCGCTCCCCACTCCTGGAGCTCTTCGAGAAGGACCAGCCTCTCTATTTATCATATGTGCCTCTTGCTGATTTTCTGTGTAGTTTTGCTCAGAAACGGGGAAGCGGAGCTTAGGAAAGAGGAGAGCTCCAGTGCCAGCACTTGGAAACCAGTGTCCCCATCCGGGAAGGGACAGAGTGACTCCTGTGATGCAGGTCAGCATCTAGAGCTCACCCCTTAACAGCACTGTCACCCCAAAGAAAAGGACACTCGCGCTGGAACAAACTTAAACAGAAGGTGCAAAGTCATTTGTTTGCCTAATTTGCTCTTTTAGCTACTGGCCCAGTACTATCTGAATTTTAATTCACCCAAGAGAGCATCCCTTGGGGTCTTTCTTGTTGGTTTTTGTTTGTTTAATTTTAATGTAACACTTACACACCTCAGTCCTAGCTTTTTATTATAGTTCCTACGTGCCGTTCACAAAGAACTATTTCCATACCTACACGTACCAATGCAGCAGATGAATGCAGGTACAGATAGGGAAGCAGATGGACAATCTGCTCTGCTCATGCAGGTTACAGGAAGGCTGCTGACGGGGCACCAAGGTGAGGGAAAGGATGCCAGTAAGAATTCAGAGGGTAGATGCCTCCCTCTGTCGCCAGGTTTGGAAGAAAGGGACTAAAGCCCAAACTCAACACCAGAAACGGGAGAGAAGTTCATCTCTTGGCATTGCCTGAGCCTTATGCCAAGCTGAGGTAAGCCCTCCGACCAGGTCACATCCCCTCAGAGTTTTGGCACGTCTGATCGCTGCTGAGTTAATGTCACACCGCACAATGGCTAAAAATGAAAAATTAAGACAAATATTTCCGACTGATGTGGCATTTGGACTGACAGAGGCTTCCATAACATTGTCGGCTTTTCTAGGAAATACGTAAGAAAGCAGTTGTGACACATGAAAATCTAAAAAATGTGCTTGCTATTGTAAGAGTTTCCAGCTTTTGTCTGCTTCACAAGAATAATCAGGTTTTTATTTTTTTATGTGCTAAAAACTCATTTATCTTGTTATAATGCTGAGTGGGGCTTTCTAAGGACTATCTAGATATGAAGAGCACACAACTGAAGTCAGGGTACACATCTGTATGAGTCCGAAGCCAAGCTCAGAGCAGGAGGACCGGCAGCTCATCAAGTGGTGGAAAAGCCCCTTCAGGTCCCTGCTCACTTGGCCGTGGCAACTTGGCTCAGCAGCACCCGGGAGAGAGCTCTTTATTCACAAGGTTTGTGAACACAGAGGTAGGGGGTATTTTAAGGCAGCGCAGTGACCTCAGAGGAGACAACGGGCACGATTTGACTGGAATAGAAACAAGGGACTGAGCTGCATTAACAACAGGAAATTGCACCGAGAAAAGAGCTTGCAGTAACAGGCAATTCTCATGTCCCATTGCAACTGGGGATTAAGTGTGCCCAGAGATAGGGTATAAAGATGCAGATTTGATCTGAAAAGCAAAAATTTCCCTAAAACCAGTTTTACTGTCTTCAATCCTCCTGTACCTGCACTGCTTCTTGCAGCCACCTTGAAGATATCTGCTTCTTATCTCCAAGGTACTTGCTGGGTTCCCCCCAGTATACACGAAGGATCCCCTGGGGAGGAAGGGCAGCACTGTCACCATCAGCATCGCCAGCACTACGGCGCTTTCTGTCTGTCCCAAAGGTGCAGCACATCTGGAAAGGGGGGGTCGCTTGGACAGAGAAAAGACCTTCCTCAGGAACAAAGCATTGTGCGCCTTCAGGTTAGACCCCGGTAACGCAAAGCGGTCGGGTATTTCCCAGAGAATACCCCAAACCATGTGGAAATGTATTCCATTGTTTGCCTCCAATTTTCCCCTGGAGAAGAGAAGCACCCGATGAACCACAGGCCCAGTCATACTCCTGAAAGATGTTCTGACATTACAGTGAGGGAAGTGCATCCCCTACACTGAACAGACCTTTCTGTTCTGCAGAAAATAGCTATCGTCAGCCTTGAACATCGGCAAGGCTGATGTCTTGAGTTTATGAAGTCCTCTCAGTGTTTACACTAAAACTTTGTCCTGAAGAGAAGAGTCTGATATTGTTCTGAGGTTGATTTGATCTTGTCCTTCATGGGCCTTGAAGGTAAATTCACCCTGCTTGATTCTGTCTTTACAATGCAATTATCAGCCCATTCTAACAAAATTCACCCCAAGCAGAGAGCCAGCGTGAAGCTTCTCGTCCACAGCCAGGTTGTTCAGTTTTGTGCAGGGGCCATGAATGAAATTCAGCCTTTTCTTCACTTCACAGTTCAATTCGAGCTCTCTCAGATATGGATGTGAAATCCTTTCGTGAACATCAGTAAACATTTGCCTGCTCAATTAGACAACTCTGTAGTCATCCTCTTGCTCATAGGGGGGCAAAGTTTCCTGCGGTGACTAACAAACAGCTCACCTTGTTTTCTCCGTGCCTCCTGGCTGTTAACGCCCGAAGCCTCCCTAGCCAAGCAACAACCCAGAATTATGGGGAGGGGGCTGTTTTTTCTGAAAGTCCTGGTTCTTGACAGCTGTCCACTTCTTCCTGAGATCGATTGCTTTAGTCTCTGGTGAGGTTTCCTCTCCTTTTCAGTGTGCCAACTAAACAAAGCTGTGATCACCTAACAGTTTGAAAACACATACCCCAGATTTTTAACTTCTCTTGAGATGGAGATTCTAAAAAAAACGGCTCTGGCCTGTGTTTGGAGACATATGTGATCTTGCCCCTTGCTGTCCTGAGATGCCTTGAAAGTACCAAGCACTGGTTTTGAGCTAGAAGGAAATTAATTACCAAATAATTTACATTCCGTGGCCTCCCTGCCGCAGCACTGGCTGTTTGGGAGGTGCTCACAGCAGCAAACGGGGTGCGCCTGCACTGGACTGCCCTTCCCTGCCCCTGCACCCTTGGCTGACCACAACGTGGGGCCTCACTGGAAGCAGCGAGGTTGGAAGAGACAAAAGCAGCAAGACAAAGCCAACACCGCTGAGAAACAATGGCTCAAAAATATCCCTGCAGCCCTTGTGTTGAGGAACAATGTACGTACGGTTCAATCCGAGTGGCAGGCAGCCACATCTCTATTTTGCTCCGTGCATCTCCATACAGCCCATTTGACTTGGACAGCATGGAGTGACAAACAATTAGAGCCCTAATCAATAACATCCACAGCCTTCCCTGCTTCAAGCTACTTAATTGGCATCCCAGAGTCAAGGGGAAGGTGAAACTAGGTCTTTAAAAGCAAACGGAGGAAGAATCCCCGGTGCTGGATTTAACAAAGTACAAACAAATCCCAGAGCAGGATGTTCTGCTTCAAACCTCAACTTTGTTCAATACCAGCAGAGAGGGGAGCAAGAGGGGGAGATAGAGGCATGGCGCTTCTGGTGAGGACGAACACTTCTCATCCAAAGCTGGCCAAGTGTGCTACATCTAAAGTACCCTCCCCTCCACGGATCCCCACAAATAGAATTTTGCAGCATTCTCTGGGGATCGGGCTGCAACCTTGGCCCTTTCAAAAGCACAAAGCGGGTCTGTCTGTGGGGATGCAGCTGGCTGCCACAACCGGACACATCTGCCGGGCCGGTGGGAGCTCCGTCATCACCCCCCCCGGCGCTACACACCCCCTGACATCTGAGCACCTACACAGTCCCGTGCCAGCATTGCAGAAGGTCTGTGTCATATCCACCCCAACAAGCAGCATACAGGCTCCTTTCCTCACCGAGCATGAGCGATACCTGAAATTGGGGCAGAGTCCAGGAACCTGCACCCACTCACTAACCCCTCCCGGAGCTGCTCTCCGCTCCGCAGCCACCGCCACCGGAGAAGACAAGTAGAGACCCTGATGCCAAGGCACCTCTCCCTCATCCAAATGCTCCTCCCAGCCCCAGATAGTCATGCTGATTCTTGACCTAAATTTATTTTTTAAACAGGCTGCATATGAAACAGAAAATAAGTCTGAAAGGTTTTATCTTTGAGGCCATTTACTACGTATCTTAATAGTCCATAAATGACTAATTTAACAGGAGTTATCCTGCCTTGAAACCACTACCTTCAGAGTTCACGAGCATATATTTCTTCTCTTGACAGAAGAGATAGAAAAAGAAATTCAGCAACCCCCTAAAAACTACAGTTTTGCTTAAATTCTCTCCAGAATTGTGGTTTCATGCCAAGACCTAGGCCTTTTAACAAGACTGTGGGGTTTTTTTTCCAAGAACATGATAATTTCGTTGAACCAGCATTCTCTGTGCAGAAAAAAAGGGCACTGGAAATCCTGAACTGACACTTGGCTATTCAAGTTGTATTTCTGTAAAACATTTACATGTTTCACCCTAAGTGTGTGCTTAAGCTCCACAGGTACGCATTTGCCAGCCAGCGAACTCAAGTGGAGCATAACAGATGAGCTTCAGGACCTTAACAACCAACGGGTCACATCTCCACCCTTCATAAACTGCCTTTTTTCCACCAAAAGTGAGGCCAGCTTGTTCCAGCTGAGGATACATCCCGAGCTCTCCTACCAAAGCATTAAACTGCAGCACTGTCCTCAGCCATCCCTGAACCTGTGCTCTTTCTAGGAGCAGTAGCAGGGTGGAGACGCCACATTCAGCAGTGATCTCTTGCTTTGGCATTTCCCAGGACTTTGTCCCACCACGAGGGGCGAGGGCTGACTCTGGCAATACCCTGTTACCCCTCCCCTTCTCCCTGACCCTGCTGGAGCCTCAGCTCGAGGCAGCGCCGAGTGGGAACGCGTCAGGGCAGCAGAGTTGTTAGTGTTTACAGACACATCGCTCTGCTCAGCTGTCACTGTAGAATCCACCTGGGAGATAAATAGGCAGAAATTAGAGGCAGATAGGAAAAAAAATATCTTAATATATCAAGTTGCTAGAGGGTGGCAGCTTCAGAGGGCCTGTGAGACAGAACGTCAGCAGCAGCCCCTGGATAAACACTTGAGTCTCGCACAGCGCGGAGCCTACGTGGGCTTAGCTCAGGTGGAAGAGGCACCTCGGTGGCTGGGTCTGACGTAGCTACACAAGCTCCTCCGGGATGAGGGTGGGCCAAAGTCCGTTCGGCTGCTGGAGGGTGGCAGGGGCCGTTCCCACCAGTGCTTTTGGAGCTGACAGCAGCACGAGGAGGTGAGGAACCCCTGGGTACTGAGAAGCACAGCGTGGGAAATAGGAGCCACGTGACAAGGAGCTGCTGGAGGAGTTTCCTCCATCGAGGCTGTAAACAGCGTCTGAAGCAATTAATGGGTCATTTTAACAGAATACGGGAGGTGGATGGTTAATCCGTGCCCTGTTATGGTCACACAGAGAGGTACCGGCAGACTGGGAAGAGAACAAAGTTCTCCAAATCTGTAGAGCTCTCCTACACCATAAACCACAATCCCAGCTAAACGGGCGCCAGGATCCTGCCTGTCCCCACCTTTCTCCCTCCTACAACACTTGACATTTCAAGAGAAGAAATTATTTATCATTGAGCTTACTGTACAAGCTGGCATGATTTATTTAAACATTTGGCAATAAACGCAAGAATGGGAGGCTGTTTTTCCAGCATTCCTATAGCAGAGTACTAGAGAAACAGCAACAGGCCCTGTTTTTGTTACTGCGGGGCTTCTCCTGCCAATTACAGAGTTATCAGTTTCAGTTATGGGATATAAAATAATTCATTCCAGAAGGTCCAAGAAGAGTCACTTGCTCTGTATGAAGAATCTTCTTCCTCTGGCTTTTTATGCCAACACGATATATAAAGACTAGAGTTTAAAAAAATGCTACGCAGACTCCACATCACAGAGTATTTAATTGCTTTCCCTTCTCGCCACAATCTTAATAACAAAGACGGGTCAGCAGGGTCATAAAAACCATGTGAACGTGCCCTTCCTGCCCGCATGCCCGTGGCAGGAATAGGACTTTTGTTCAGAAGAGCACTGCATGAAAACAAAGTGCATTTAGCAAAAGCTTTTGGTAACTTGTCATACAAGCTTTAGCTTAATGAAAATAAAAATCAAATTAAAGATCTGCAAGTTCTTCCTTGGGATTTTTCAAGTGGTGGGATTTAATTAAAAGCAAGCAAGCAAAATAAAAGCACGTAGTGTTGTACGGACTAGAAGAATAACCCAGAAATTGAACTGCATTCGGGTCAGTGTGCAGAGACTGGAAGGGGAAAAAAAATGAGCAGTGTGTCCTGGTGGGGTAAGGTTTCTCTCATAGCCTGATGGGATCATCTGCAACCCTGGTCAGAAAAGTTCGAGGTATCACTTCAGACTGGAGTAGTCTCCTCCTGCCCTCTGGTTTAACTGGGCTGAGGAGGGGGTGAGGGCTGGGACTAATGAAGGAAAGAGCTCCCAGCATCCCCGTGCCCGAGCTGGTGCTGTAAACCCCAACAGGGCTTTGGTGTCCCTGCTCACACAGCTGCCAGGAACCAGCCCGCCAGCAGAGGACCAGGACATCGGCTGCTGGAGCACAGCCAGTGTTTGCACTCAGGAGTGAGGAGTTCCAACCCCAGCACACGCTCGTGCAGTTAAAGGCTGTATCACAAAGCACGTGCACAAGCGGGAAGAAATAAAGTCACCTGATTCTTGAATGACTCCCACCACCACCACTGGAAGCATATTCTCCATATATATATGTATATATGCTGTAAAAGCAACTCCTACAGAAACAAATAAAACAACCCCCAGAACCCCAATTGAGTCCTTTCAGTCCTCAGTAAAGACCTGAAATATGTAGATGAAGGATTGGATTACATTTCGGATCCAAACTAGGTCGCATTTGCTTCTAAAGCCAAAAATAAGCTCTTATTCCAAACCCACAGGATAAACAGAAGCCTTTCCATCATCATGGAGCATTCTTCAGTTTGATGTTCCTTTCAGAGCACAGTCCCTCTCATGCATAAATGCCATGGTAGGGTAAGGATTCAGGAGTGGCGGGTTAATGTAATAATGTTTTGCAAAATGAGAAAAATAATCAAATAAACCCTCAAATGGAAATGCTGGCATTCATTCCCAACAGTGCAGTGTCAAAAAAGGAGATTATAATTACCTCTAAGCCTCACAAAAGCAAATGCACTTTCCCAGGGGAGTTTTGCCTCCATAAATTAAAAATATCCTAATTTACAAGTATTGGCTCCATTAAGCCCTACAGAACTACTGTCACAATCCTGCAAATGGTAAAGCTCTAGAATCCCCCACCCAGACCTCGTAGCTCTTGCGGGGGGTCTGCCCAGCTGACTGGAAGTCAGAGCTCTGTAGTCAAGTGCAGCTCTTTCACTTTAAGCCCAGGCGGGGTACGCTGAGCAGGACGGAGAGGTGACTGTAGGTGCTACGTGAGCCCTCAGGTGGAGGATCTCAAAGCATATTTCAGCTATTACAGAAAACAAAATAATAACCCCCCTTGCAGCAGACACCCACAATCCTGCCTGAACACGAGAGACCCGATTTGCCATGGACAGGATCCCGGGTCTCAGCTCAGATGCTGGTTTTGCTCCTTAGTGAGACACAATGAAACGGTGACAACATACATCAGTGCTGGTTTTCGGTTGCTTCACTTATTCCGTGCAACTAAAGCAGAAGGGTCCCACCATGCCCCCGCTCCCCCAGTGTATTTGCTGGCAGCCGGTCACAGATGGGACTAGGGGTGGGCTCAGCAATTTCATGGGATTGGGGATCCTCTGCTTTCCCTACAAGAAAAAGGTGATGGGTCCAGAATCCTTTTGGACAAGTTGCTTATACTGTGCACATGTGTCTAGACAGCATTTCTGATGTTGAGGCTTTCCAGTAAACTCTGCAGCTGCCCTGTGGTGCTCAGCAGCCCCCAAAACTAGCCGTTTCCTTTTTAAAAAAACCCGAACAACTTCATCATTTGCCTTTAAGATCAGAGTCGTGGAATTAAACGGAAGACTCCAGCAGAACACAACCATCTACCCGTTTCCTAGAAAGAAGCCAGTTGTCCCATGCTGTCCCCAAAATGAGAAGTTTAAAAGAGGCAGAAGGAGAAGCACAGCACGGACCCCTGGGGAGGGTCAGGGACCTGCCTCCAACCACAGGGCTACGGTCTGAGGGGAGCCACTTCTGCTTACCTTAGGATCCACCTGTAACTAGCAGAAGAGATCTCCAGAGAGCTTAGCTGGTTAACATGATGATATTTTCCTAAGAAATCGTTTGATGAATATTTGCTGTAACCCAAGGGAAGATGCTGGGCTTCACCTACGGATTCCAGAACTTCAAGAAGAATTTGCAAATAATTGTGTAGCTCCTCCTTCTCCTTTGACTCAGCTCCAACCACCGCAACAGCTAATATATTCCACTAATTTGCTAATATATTTACAAATGCTTTTTACTAACTCCATTTAATGACTGTGCTGGCGTGTGTTTCCAGGCCCTGACTCCCGTCCAGCCTCTGGGGTTTCTGAGATGGGCTGGCTGCTGGCTCCAGTCTCTTTGGTGGACACACTGATTTAACCATCAAACCTTACACTGCTACTTTATTTGCAAAACAGCAAACACATGTGACGAATCATCTGTTCGCTTCTTGCTGCACACGCCGGGCGCAGGTCAGCAGGTCGCAGAAAAGGAGATACTCTGTATGAAAGAGAATAAATTGTCATACCAGGAAGGACTAAGACTCAAGGCATGATCAATCCTTGCAGAAGTTACTTAATTTAAAGGAAGAGGGGAACATCCATCAGCAATCAGTAACATGGAGGGAGGCAAGGCGATCTATCTTTGCTTGCAGCAGATCTGACTAGCCCCGAGGAAGAGGATTCAAGGTTCATCAGTGCCTCCACCTCTGGAAGCCCCAGCAGGAAACCACGCTGACGGTGGCAGCAGGACCTGACGGGATCCCTCCTCTTGGTGCTGAGCCTGAAAACGTTGCAGATATCTTGATGTGATTACAGACGTGATGAGACCAGTGAGCAGGAAAAGAGGAAGGCTAAAATGGGGGAGCGGGAAAGATCCACAAGTTTTCAGGCTAAAAATCACTCAGAGGCAGCTACAGGAAGATGCTCCAGGTGGAAGGAGCAGCGCAGCAGAATGGTCTCTCACAACTGGGAATAAGTGGAAACCAGTGTTAGAGAGCCAGCGCGGAGACAAGAGCACAGCACAGGCTTCATTACTGGCATTGATTTTACATGGCAAGTATTTAGCTATGATTGCAGCAGGTGTCGGAACAAACCCCATCAATTAGATCAAGGCTTTGAGAGACTCTACAGAGAGGATGATAAAATCAAGGGAGCCATTTCATGCCAGACCTGTTTGAGTCTGGCTCTGCTGGGCCTCAAGCTCTGACACATCTCAGCTCATCCGACTTGTGTTTTATTCAGGGACAATGTACTTGTTCCTATTGCTCTTCTCATTCACCATGGAATTTCTAACATTTAGAAAATAACCAGTTGTAGGAAACTTCTGTTTCCTCAGCTTTCCTCCTTATCGCTGCGTCTTTGGTTTCTAAGTCTTCAGGCGTTTGACAATGTGCCTTTTCTATGCAGCTGCACCCCCCAACAAGTCAAAATAACTGTTTTCTTGTATTAAAACAAAAGTTTAATCAAATAGTGTTTTTTCTAGATGCCTGCTCACACTCCACAGTATGAAATTAATTCCAGAGAGAGTCTTGCTGAACTCCAAGGCCTGACAAACTTTTCATCCTGTAATCGTTTTTCAGAGGAAGGGAAAACAAAATACATAAAATAGACAAATGGAAATATCACTAATCCCATCATGGCCGCAGAGGAAAGGGTAATAAAGAGAAATATGACAGAGTGGAATTTTTTGGCAATGACTCTGCTCAAGTTCTTTTATCTCCTGAGCTTTCCAGACCACTGCCTCACCTTGGGGGGAGGCAAGGCAGCTCTGCTGACAGCAGGGACAGGGCTGCTGCTGACTTGCAGGAGCTTTTAGCACCCGTTACATTTTGCACTGCAGAAGCCGAGCAACGCAAAGTGGGGAGAAATGGTAGGAGCTGTCAGCACCATTCCGAGTACACGAATCTTTTGTTTAATTATAGGAAGGGGTTTTGTTAATATAGGAGGATAACTGTCAACTTTAATGGCAACGGATAACTTTACTGGCATTAAAAGCCACCACACTGAGCATTAGTGTTTGCTTGGCAGCACAGATCTGGTGATAGACACTCACGTGCCGTTTACACAGTCCACGCTAGGGCTGGACTTATATACTTAACTGTAAGCAAAATGCTGAAATCCTTTGATGAATTGAGGTTCTGCAGAAAGAATGTAATCTATCCTTTCCTAACACAGACTCATTAAAACATTATCGATTCAACTACAACCATGAACCACCAATAAATCAGTCCTGCAATTATGCAGCGTCCATCTCCACAGTGAACAGACTGGATTTCCTCACTGAAGTCTGTGGCTAGTAGATGAACTAAGCTGCAAAGAAATGACACGCCCCCCCACCCCTCAAAAAAAAATCCCCAACAAAACCAACCACAAGCTCGTTTTATGAGCCCCAACCCTGTCAGGAAACTTTCCGTATCTGCCAATTATAGCTAGGGAGGAAAAAAAAAAAAAAAGAAAAAAAGTAATTTTCTGTGCAGCCCCACTCTCACTGTCACCCTAGAGGCATTGCCTACAAGATCAACCAGACTTTTATTTGTTTGGTACCTTCCTTTGGGGAAGGTTTCAAGGGATCTTACAAAGGAAAGCCATTTTAAATTTTATTTATTTGTTTTAGGTCTTGCTTATTTAAGAATATTTGTCTCAGTGGTTAAAAAATGAATGTTTCACCTGTTGCAAAGGAGAAAAAGTAGTAACACTTGCTTTGGAAAGTAGCTAAAAATCTCCCATGAGTCCAAATGATTTATTCTCTCTGTGGTCCCTCAGACTCCTCTTCTATTAAAAAATAGGTGAAGTTTAGCCCTCTGAAAATTAATTGCTGACAACTTTCTCCTATGATGTATATCTCCAGAGGTTTTGTTGGCAACTGATAGTTGCTGCTCTGCACATCTGTACTAAATACTGTCTGCTGGCCATAAATCCTCCCTGCTCCCTTGAGTCATGTATGCCTCTTGTCCCATATATATTCCAAATGGAAATGAAAGCCAGCTGGAGAGGCAGGGGGGAGAGGGGAATTAACCAGGCAGGCAGCCATTTCACAGCCAGCTACAGAAACCCAGCACTCCACTGTGCCTTCGGCTAACGAGGAAGGCTAAGCAGAGAGACAGCAAGAGCTTATTGATGATTTGGGATGACCGTCAGAAAGCCCAAACAATAAAATCACTTCAATTGCTGCTTCATGCACGCAGGTTAAATCTCCTTCAGCTTTCACCAACATTTCAGTTCTTCCCCTCTTCCCCCCACCCCTTCATGTCTGTAGGTAAAAGGAAAAAGCTATTTTTGATGCAAAGGGAGGGGAAGAAAAAACCAGCAACGCCACCACCAAGCAAAACCACTTAAATTCCAAGCTCAGAAAGCTCAAAACTCCTTTTGTTCTTTTGAATGGGACAGGAAAAGAAGTAATGCATGAAAAATGGAACAAGGAATCAGTATTTATAACCACAAAGCCAAGGCAAAGGAACAGCTGCTTGATAATGGTTTTCCTGCCACCAGCCTAGGAGATCTCAAAGGCAAGGATAAAAGCAGGGCACGATCTAACCAGCTCAGCTCATGCAGAGTTAGAATCTTGCCTCTCTCATCTGCGGTGCGTTATTTGGCAAGCATAATCCTTGTTGGCTTGATGAGAATCTCATGAGCTTGAAAGAAACCCGGGGTCTAAAGATCTTTGGCACCTGGGAGTGGAAACCGCATCCATCACGTGTATAGATTTTTAGCGAGCCCACGACCATCATTTCAATTTTCTTGCTTGTTAACAGTCGACACTTCTGCAAGTAAGGAGAAACCTGCAAGGCACACATCAGAACGCCTGGCTATGCTTCAGACTGTCATTTTTGACATGGCTAGTCTGAGTTATTAGTTTTGATCTTCTTGTCCCACCTCTGGGAGAACTGGCGGTTTCACTGCAGTCACCCATTTCAGAAGGGAAGCACTGCTCTCACTTAACTGCTGAAAGTCAGCACTAACCTACTCATCCACCGTGTTGTAATTCCTTCTCGATGGCTTGGAAACCAAAATTCAATGCAGCTGGGAGCTAAGGCTCAGGGAAGCATCACCCATCCTGCAGATGCAAACCAGGACTAAAAAGTTTTCATCACCAAGTTTATTTTAAGGATAATATTTTGCTCTCAAGTAGAGTCTTTCTTCCAGAAAGCAGACGCAATGAGGGCATGAAACAGCAGGGAAGAAGAGTTGTCTAGGGTATAAACAGGAATAATAATATTAAAATGAGTAATGGAAGATTTAAGCAGAATATTAGGGGCAGTATCTACCATGAAGCATCACTGAGCTCTGCCAGTCTCTGATCTGGAAAACATTCCTCGATGTGGCAGGAGCATCACTCCTGTCCTGCACTGAAGAGCGTCAGGATTGCCCAAAAGCCAGCATTTGTGTCAGTCCAACGGCCATGACCACGCAGCCACAGCTGACTTCCAGCAGCTCCACAATCCTCCCAGCCCAAGGTTCAGCCTGTAATGTCCCCGTTTTCAGGGCTGAGGGCACAGAAGGAGCCTGAGTCTCGTTTTCCTGTTGCGCCTCCACGGAGAGCTAGTGTCCCTGTTTTGTGTAAGGTGATCAGCTCCCTGCTTTCCTACCTGCAAACTCTGCAATGTCTTCCAGTAATAGTTGCCCCAGGAATATAAACCAGACTCATTTGTGCAGAAGGAATGACAAGGATTAAGTTTTGTTTTATGTTTCCTTCCTCTCAGGTAATCTTTATGCCAAGAAGACATGCAGATACATAAGGAGCAGAATACGACTTCACAATAAAACAACAATAGGTAGAATCAAGCCATTTTAGAAGCAATAGCAATTTTACAAAGAATAAAACAACTTAAAATATAAATAGTTATAGCAGGAGCACGTATCAGGGAAGCATATGGTACAGTCTATTTTACTAATTAGTTTTCAGACCTAGTTGTGGAAATTAGAGGTGATAAGCAGCATTTCTCTTTTAGGATCTAAAAATGTTTGAAAAACTATAATAGAGTTGAGTAATTGCAGGAGAATATTCATAAAGAGATCTAAAGTCACCAGCTATTTCAATACAGTATTACTTTTTATTCCTTTAAGAAATAGCCTACATTCCTTTGCATATGAAGGATTCTAATTCGTCTCATCCTCATTTTAAGCTAGCAATTTTAACTTTTTTTTTTTTTTTTTTAATATTTATTATCTTCTTTTGTCCCCACATCACTCAGAGAGGTTCTCTGATGTACGCTCTCACGCTGGACAGGCATAAGCCTGGGAGGTCCACAGACACCCTGTCATTCACAGACACCCCATTTCTGATCGGTTATATCTAGCTGCACACAGCACGTTTCATCAGCTCTCTGATCAGCTCACCAGTATTAATCAATCTTCAGCTCCTGTTTTGTAGAGCAGATAAAACAAAACGTTGCTCTTCCCATTTATATCTAGAATCACAGATGGTATGTGACTTCGCAGCAGCGCTAACAACTGAACCAGGTCTCCCAACCATCCATTATTCAAAGAGGGCGAGCGATACGCGGTGTCAAAGCTCTCTTCCCCCAAATTCGTTGCTGTGCCTGGCATGTTAACTTTGCAAAGGCAAGAGGAAGCAGAATTGTTCAGAAATACTCTTTTCCAGCCCAAACGCACAAAGATCTTCACGGTTTTAGCGCCTCCCAGTAGAACTTTACGCAACCAAAAGTTACCGAAACAGCACTTTCAGGGCAAAAAATCTGCAGTTTTGCATAGAAAGAATTTATTTCCTTTTGTACTGGAATAGGCAGCATGAAAAGAACTGGTTTGGCATTAATAAATAAAGGCATCTAGAGTAACTCAGCAACAAAGAATGGATTTCCTTCCTGGTGGATCATGGAGCACTGCAGGGAAAATGGGCCTGCCACGAGGAGAAAAGCTAAATCTTTGTAAAAATGGCACCTCTGGCCTCCCTACAGCTCCAGCGTGAAGCCGTGCCCAGCCCCTTCTGGCTGCAAACCCTCCAGCATGGCCCCACCACACACGTCTCAGCAGCCTTGGTGCTCAGGGCATGGGAGGGGAATGGGCTCAGATCCCTGGGAAACCAGGTGCTTCGGGCAATTTATTGCATTTCAAAGAGAAGAAACGGTACCCCCAACCCCCCCCCCCCCCAAAAAATAATCAATAATTCTAACTTGAAAAATGGACATAAGTCATAAATCCCATCTTGTACCATGGGAGCAGGGCTCAGTCTCCGCTTCCTCTCTCCCGTTACAGAGGTGTTGAGCTCCCTTGATTTCAGACATATTTTAAAGCAAGCCAGAGTAAAGCAGGCTGGCGCCAGCATGCAGCACCCTGCTTTCACTGTGCTTAAGGCCAGGAAGAGCAGAGGGGCCAGGCCCGCCATCTCCTCTCTCCGGAGCCTCGGGCAGAGGGTCCGTGCCAGCAGCACGGCACAGGGATGCTCTTTGCCCAGCGGAGTCACAACACCAGAGACGTATGAAAGAGGCTCCCTCTCTGCTACCCAAAGCGGCTGCAGCTCTCAGCCCGTATTATTCTGCATTACCCTATTCAGAGACACTCATTCCGTACAGCAATATCCCCTAGACCAAGAGGAACATCTGCCAAAATATTTCAACAGCCCTTCCAACAAGCATTCATGAGCCATTCTGGCACAAACGCACACCTGGACCCATTTCGGTGAAACTGTTTCCTTTTAAACCCAGCAGGACAGAACAGCTGTATTTTATAGGGTTTAAACTTTATTGGTAGTAGTGGATTTGTTTAATTGCACTGTGGCAAAAGCGCAGTTATTTTTCTCATCCCACTCTAAGAAAAGGCCAGAAAGCTGCTTGAGTGTCACTGGGCAAATTTCCCGGTCCGTAGGCAGAGCTGGTGACTTTACACAAGTGCCCCGTCTTTATTAACTACCTACGGTAAGTACGAGCTTAAACCCAGCTGCTTCTCTCCCTGCGTCCCCCCGAGGGCTCCCGCAGTGCAGACTAAGGAGGAAGGCACAGCTTGTTCATGGCCACCCAGCCAGGGTGCTGTGTCTGCACCAACGCCGAGGGACCCCAGAGGGCCACAAGGAGAATGCCACCTCTCGAGTTAAAAAGTTAAATATTTCAGCTATGGAGCAAGAATAATAAAATACCAGATGGAAACAAGGGATCTGCACCGCAGACTGTTGCCTCCAGCAAGCACAACAGCAGGAGAGGTTACTCAGCACCTTTAGTCTGGGTAAGGAGGGACCTGTAACTCCACTGAAAGCCCTGTGGCCCTCCTTATACAGTCCTGCTTTGAGAATATCTCAGAAACACCAACGTGTTGTCAGAGCAGCTCAGCTTCATCCTTTCAGATCCCCTCAGAGACCCACTGGCCACCCCGGCCGCACAGTGCATCCCTCCCGCCACCCGTCCCCAGGACTGAGCTCCTCGGCCGGCAGCCGAGAGCGGTGACACGCGAGAGCAAAGTGTCTCGTGGGTGCAGACGTGATGCAACCCCAGGGACAGCCCTGGCCGGGAGACCCGGGACTCCAGCCGGGTGACAAGGGCCGGGGGTTTGAGGTGGTGGCAGGCAATCACCCCCGGGGACTCCACCCTCGTCACTTGCCGGTGTCCCCGTTGCTTTCAGTCCTCCAGCAAACTCTGGTCTGCCACGAGGCAGCGATTCCAGCCACACTCCCCCCTCCAGTGCCTGGCAGCAAGGGCCCAAACCAGCCTCTTGCCCCGTCTGTGGAGAGGACAGCAGGTCTATTTAAAGACTAACTGATTGCATGTGTCTTTGTACCCCCTCCCCATTACATCATGTCTAGGACTTGATTTCAATCACAGACCTATTTTCACATCCAGCCCTAGCTATTTTTAGGGCTAGATAAGTAAACGGCTCATAAATAGCTTCTTGATTCGTAACAGTTTATATTCCTATTACATGCCCTACTTCTCTCCTCTGAAACTTTTGCACCTCCCTGGTGTCAACGTGTCACATCACAGTTTGCCCTGAAGTGTTTTATAACAAAGGAAGTCTAGTTCAAGTGAAAGGGATAGAGAAGAACCAGGTTCTGCAAATTGCCTCAGCAAACCATCTAACATGCACTTAGACATGCATATTAGGGGTACTGTGTGACAACTTAATTTCACACTGGTCATGATTAGACCTGGTAGGAAAATTGATTTCTCTCACTCCATTGCCCACATTCCAGTTCAGAACAAACCAGCAAAACTTTTCGCATGAGCAAATTTTTAGAGAGAAATTAATTTCAATTGACACAGCTTTTTTTTTTTTTTTTTTTCATTAGCTAATCAAAAGCACCCTCCTAATTAAAACAGTATGTAAACACAAGAGTGAAGATACAACTGCTGTCCTCTCTTTATGCTTCCCACCTGGATAGATTTACAACTCTGCTCAGCCCGGGAGAGGATGTTCCGCTCAATAAAGGGGTGTGGAACAATCTCCTGCAGGGTTACGAGCTGAGAGCAGCATGAAACAGGGGTGGGAGAAGGAAGGAGGTGTGTAATTACTGCTAGGCAGCCCTCGCAAATATTAATCAAAACCACAAACAAACCCTTTGCGCAAGAAGACGGTATGAGGCTCGGCTGGGAGCCAGCGTGCACTGCACAGGGTCCCTCTGAGACACAGCGACAACCACCCCTCCCCTGCCAAGGCTGCAGGGATTCCGGCCCTGGCAGATGCCCAGCCTGGGCCACCTTTAGCCACCAGCCCCCTCGAACCAAGCACCAACGCTGAGCATCTCCTGTAACATCTATCCCAAACACATCCCAGCTGCGGCACCAAGTTTCTCACCCCAGTAGCAGGAGCTCAGTGATCCCGTTGCTTGTTTGTAAGTCAACCTTCCTTGAAGAAATCCACCCTGACCCCCAAGACAGGGTGAGAAAAGATCTGCCTCCCTTATCCCAAAGCCTTCCGGGGACTTTAAGTGCTTTAAACACTGAAAAACACAACAAGAAGCAGCCAGGCCAGGAGAAGAAACGTATTAATAATGGTGACAGTAATAAACCTGCAGCATCATTTTGCTGCTCTGCGCCACACGTTTGTTTTGAGTTATTCTTATTTGCTTTCTGAGGGTTTTTCAGGTGTTCAATAAACAGAACATGAAAGCGGTGACAGGTTCATCAGGTGCCTTGTACCAGCATGGAAATCCTGGTCTGTCAACAAAATGCTCCAACAGTCCCACCGCAAGAATATTGTGTGCAAACTCCCCAGCACGGGCTGTTTCCACCTTTGGGTGTGCTTTTCACCCTGCTGCTAGCAGAGGGGATCCCTCGGGGGCCACCCGGGCTGGGTGTGCTGTGAGGCTGGCTGAGCTCTGCCCTGCTGCAACGCTCCTCAGCACCAGGGCCCCCCAGCACAGCCCAGGGGCAGCGCTGGTCCCCGGTGTGCTGACAAGCCTCAGGACCCCTCAGCTACCCCACAGCCCCACCAAACCACGGTGACACCATTTCACAAGTGGTCCTTAATGTATGACAGCGCACAATGGAGGGGGGAAAAAAAAACCCAAACAAAACAGAGCCATGAAGTCTCTAGAAACATCTTTGGTACTGCACGAAGTACACAGAAAACTTCCATTATGCCTCATCTAAGCTCCCTACCCCAGAAAAAGGTTATCAACAACTTTCCAGGTGACAACTTTATTTGTGTATTTATTCTTAAATATAGACAGCTCTCCTAGGGAGGTGCCAAGTGACATTTTATTTTGGCATCCTTCTTAAGCCGAAAAGGATTGCTCTACAGTTTGCAACTTACTGTAGATGTTTGCTTGTCAGTGAAGGCTACGAACCTATTTTAATTAAAAGTGGAGCTAGGGACTGACAGCTGAACTGCACTGCTTTAAAAAGAAGTGCTGAGAAGAACCTGGAATGGGTTTTAAGTTTCTATAATAGCCCCATGTTTTATATCAAAGGAAAATAGGAACATCCTTCAGTTGCATTTTACACAGTTACCAAAGGACAATGGACTAAGAGCCAGAAGGTTTAGAATAACTTCACTTTGTATTAACTCTCCCTCAGGATGTTTGTTCTATCAGCGAGATGCCTAAGGCTCCTTACGCTCATGTCATGTCTTCAAGAAGCACAAATCCCCTTCTTCCTCCCCAGCTTTCAGAACCACTAGTGCAGGGAGGGGTAGAAGAAAATTGTTTTAATATTCTAAACTAAATTTGGCATTTGGAGGAACAGCTGCTCTTTTCAGTGGATAATGAGTTAAAAACGAAGCCCTGGGCTTCCCTGTACAGCATCCTAAGCAGAAAGGGAGGAATGTCCCCTAGTGCTCACAATCCACCGCCCATGAGCAGTCCCAGCAGCCGGACCGGCCGCGGAGCACAGCTGACTGTGTCTGCCACAGTCTGGCCACAGCTGCTACAAAAGCATCTTGCAACAGCTCTCCCAAGTTTCAATCTAATTGAAACATAAAAACACGCTTCGGATTTTTTTTTTTTTTTTTTATAGCATATACAAATATTGTTTCTCCTGCTGGAACATTTGAACATTCAGAATGAGTGTGGATCAATAATTCTTCTATTAGATAATTGAAACATGCCTCTTGATTTACACTAATGCACTTGTTAAGCAATAAGTAATCAGGCTGTGGGCAGGTCTGCACTGCTGAAGCACGGCTTTGATTAACGGTCTGCGAGAAGGTGAGGGGCAGCCTGGTCCAGCTCGGCTCTGCTAGGCTCTGTTCAGACAGCTCTGCCTACCCGACAGCTGCCTGGGCAGCAGGAGCCTTGCACCAGGGTGCCTCAGGGCAATAAACCATGGAGCAAGCACTGGTATGGCTCTTGGGTTTAAAGGGTCATCCTCTCTACCTAAATTAAAAGCATCTCTTCAGCTGCCTGCCAATGATAAAAGCCACCTGAAGGAGGGTCCTACAGGCAGCCTGTGCCCCGTCTCCTTTCACAGACCCGCTGACAGGCAGCTCTGCCTACAGAGGAGGGGCTGGTGGCACCTTGGCTCTGCCACCTGACAAGCCCTGCCTGGCAGCTCGAGGTCCTCACCCGACGCCCAGAGCAGAAAGACAAGCCCTGCGCACGGTGGGGAGGCGGGAAGGGCAGCCCGGGGAAGACATTTTACTGACACAAACAGCGTGTGCTGCCAAGTCCCAGCACTAAGCCAAACAATTTGGTTCATCAAAGATAACTACTTTGACATTGATTTGAGGTAAATTAGGCTGTGAATGCCAGGTTCACCGAGTCGCCGTGCGACCGCATGCGTCTCCAGCTTCGCGGCAGCGGGGGCACTGCGGCACCAACGCTACTCCAGGTGCAGCGGCTCAGTCCCGGCTCAGCTCTTGTTCAAGGGAGAGGTCTTGGTGCAGTTCTCATTGACCCATACATCATTCCTGGCTCAAAGTTTATTGAAAAGTTCAGTTCGATTGTACTTTCTTGAAACTTAAGCCCTAATCAATGCATGAGAAGTCAGCCAGCCTTCAGCCTGGTGCTGTTCCAGCACAAGCGCGATTAATTCCCACTGGATGGGAAGCAGCAGGATCTGTCTCGCACTCATTAGTGTGTTACTCAGCTCCTCGAGGAGCAAACACTTCACGTACCCTATTTGGTCTGATAAGTCATCCCAAGTACCTCAGGGGAAGTCATAAACACAGGACTTCTGCTCACTAGAAGAGTGGTTGGAAGGACTGCCCAGTTTGCCCACAACAGGCAACAAAACCTGCCAGATAGGATCAGGGCAAGGGAACTGGCTGATGAATCACTTGCAGGAGCGGGAGACCTTCAAAGGCTGCGCCTGAGAGGCTTTGGCAAGCGCATCTACATAAACAAGGTTGCTAAGATCAGCTCCAAAGAGCCACTTGAGCTGTGTGGTTTCACACAAGCCTTCCCTTCTCCTTGTTTACCCAGCAGCTTGCCTGCAATCAAATTGGATAATGGAGTAAATCCCTTCAATTACGCTTGTTAGAGCAGAGGAGCGGTGACCCGCAGAGCACAGCTCACCCCTCTGCCCGAGGGCACAGCCCCCATCTCCTCCGGAGGAACGCGCCAATCGCTCCGAAAGCGGCGACGGGCACAGGCCGGCGGCTGGGGGGAAAGGGACACGATGACACTATTTTACTGCCCTCTGACTAATGATGCGCTGACATGCTCAAGCATCAAGGTGAGGCTGCCAAGCAGTCATAGGAAGCGTAATTAATCCCTTGCTTATTAAAGCCTGTGGTGTCTTGAAGAAATGCTGACAGCATTCCATAAGCGGCACCGCTGTGTGAGTCAGGCCCCAGCCCCTCATCGCAGCTTACCCCACGGGGAAGGCATCAAAGAGTCTAACCTGCGAGATGTGGTCTTTTAATAAAAGCAACGTGGGTTTGAGACACGTGGCAGAGATGTCAAGTAACACCAGCTGAGGGTCCATCCGTTCTCCCTGAGAAAAAGAGAGATAAAATACACATTCCTCAGACTGTGTGGCCCCAGTTAGTTTAAAGGTTTTTCAGGACTCTGTATTTTCCTTCTGTCCTTTTCTTTCTAAAAGAGAAGAGGATTCATCTATTTGCTTTCTGGTCAGCTTTGCCAGAAGACCAGTGCTCCCTTCCCACTCCTGCCCGGCAGGAACCTCAGCCATGCTGGAGCAGCAGGAGGGCTCGGAGCACCCAGGGGTTCTTTTCAGAGCAGCACAGAGATCCTCTCCCTCATCTGCTTGCTCACCCGCCCTTGAAGACCCATCTATGTGCTCAGTATAAAAAGGTGCAAGAAAACACGGCAAGCAAAGCTGTATAAATAGAGCCAGGGGAAGAGTCTGAGCAAGCCCCACAGCAAGCCCGGCCTGCAGCCGCCGGTGTTTCACAGGCAGCCTCCCTGCACCCACAAGCACACAAAGCCCACCCCAGCACCCACAGCAGGGACCACTTCTTCCCAAAGTGAAAAAGAGCCCCATCTTACCTCCAGGCATTTCTCTGTCTTTTCAACAAACTCAAAATACTTTTTTTTTTTTTTTTTTTTTTAACCCTGCTCAAGCATTTTCAGAGCACACAGAACAGGAACCTCACCTCCAGCCTGCCCAGTACCACAGCTCTCCCCCACGGACTGGGTACCCCCCCATCCCAAGGCACCACAGCATCAGCACCTTTGGGCACAGAGCCCCCCCTTGCCCTGGGGTCCCCTTAAAGTCCTGGGTCCTGCTCAGCACAGGAGGAACTGAGCAATTGCACCACCTTAGATAGTCTTCAGCTGATGCCAAAGCCCAGCTGAACACATTTGTTTTATTCTAGTTCAACTGATTTAGAATATTCTTAAGTGGAAAAAAAAAGTCTAAAAGGATAAATTTTGCTTGTGCTTCAGTGACCAACTACTGTGAGTAGACAGGGCTACAGGATCTCTTTACATATTTGCTTCACAGCAACTGCAAGTAGATGCATCAACATTTTCTCAGAGCAGATCAGAAGTCAGGACAAGTCCCCACAGCCACAGAAATAGGCGATAAGATCCCAGCTGGCAGCGCAGGCTTTATGTCTCGGCAAGGAATGAGGGAGGTTATCGTGAAAATTAAAAATTGAGAGAGCTAGAAGAGCTGCACTTTGCTTCACTAAGGCACGGATCTCCGAGTTAAACACCTATTTTAATGTAGAAATCTGCGTGCACTGGTAAACCACTCTGGGCAGTAGCCAAGCGACTGGTGACAGGAGCCATTCCACCAGGAATCACTGGGAGTGGCCCAGGGTCAGCCACAGCCTTCCCGGGAGCATCCTTCTCGGGGAGGGGTGGTTGCAGCAGAGGGCAGAAGACAGCAGAGTCCTTCCCCCTTAATGAAGATGCATCGATATTAATTGTTGTTAATCTCAGTTGGGATCTGCAAGTGGATCAGCTGAGCTGGAACATGTTGAAGTGTTGTTTTGAAATGACCCAGCTCTGACGCAACCCCGACAGGGCGGCACCAAACCAACGACGACACTGGTGGCAAGTGAACCCTTTGCACTGGCCACCTGGGCCAGCAACTGCCGACAACCGGGACTGATCTGGCAGTCACAGGGGATCAAACGAAGCCAGTGGGCCAAGCTGTACTGGGCTTAGAAGCAGCCCACGTGGCACAGGTTTCTCCCACAACTGTTTTTTTCAAACCACCTGCCCTGAGGCAGGTCCTGGGCTCATTAAAATGCCTCTCCATGAGTTCAAACCAGGCAGTGATGAACACCTTCCTGCTGGCAGCCTCCCCTGGGCGCCGGGACCCCTTCCCCTCTGGGGTGGTCACTGGTTTTCCTCTGGGGACAGATGTCTCAGCATTCCTCCCTGGTGATGGCATGGGTGAACTTCCTCTTGTCCATCTTCCAGACAATCTGCACAGCGCCAAAGCCCCCGAATCTCAGGGCCAGCCTCCTGCAGAGCCCGAGAGGAGGCAGATTGTACTTCAGCTGCTCAAAGCCTGCAGAAGGCTGCGTGAACTCCAGCTACATCTCCCCTTGATGACTCCTGCAGAGCTTTCAAGGATGCAGAACAGCTGGAAACAGAGAACATGCCGCTGCTGCTCTGTTTCCACATCTCTGTGCTTTAAAGAGTCCCAGAGAGAACAAGAGAAGCTGCAAAAGTGGCTTTGTGCCAGGCACAGGGCTCCAGTACCTGCTCGGCTCTCCCTGAGCACCAGCCCACCTGGATGAGTTTACAAAAATACCCCCAGGCATCCAACTTGCAAACAGAATTTGGTTTCCCTTTTTTCTGGACATCCCATGTGTGTCCCTTCCCCTTTACTTTGCTGGATAAGCTCTGAAGTGATACTTACAGGAGTTACTCATAAAATGAACAAGGGATTTCAGAGTATAACATGAAATTGCTTTTATCCGCTGCACACAATGATAAATCAGGCCGCTGTGCTCTTGACTCTCTGGGAAAATCTACCTCCAGAAAGTCTCCACAAGTTTCCTAACGCATTCAGGGAAAGCTGAGAGACAAGATGGGGGGTCAGGAAGAGCTGCCTGATTTCAAACATGTTCCAGAGCAACTGTTCTCAACTTGTTTGCTAATCTCTTGTGACCGATCGTTGAACCAAATCTTGCTTCCTGGACAGAGAAGCAAGAAACAGAGAAGAAAAAAAGAAAAGGGCAGCATTTCAACAATAAATAGGACATCAATTAAACACGAGAGCATTCACCTGCACAAACAGCTCAAGGAAGAGTCATCGATTCTCCCACCTGACAGTCTGGACTCAGTTAGCACATGCCTGGTTTACTGTGATCCCCAGGGAGACAGATGTCTGAAATCCTCAGGAAGAAAAGGACAGGCTTCCTGATGTGGTCACGGTGTGTCTCCTTTTAATTATTTATATTTATTTTTTCAGATAGAGAGAAAACAACTGTCACTGTGGCTTGAAAATGTGTTTGGTGAGAAAAATCTAAGGGATGACTACAGCAGTTAGCAGACCAGATCCCAAGTCTCTAACCCTGCCTCATGTTGTCTGGCTGAGAGACGCTAGCACTGACCACCTGGGAATTCAGCAGCTCCCCGGGATTTCAAAGCACTCAGTATTGGGGGAGGAGCACCGCTCCCCTGACTTATACGGGAAGAGAAAAATCAGAACTTTCATAAAAAGAGGTGACTTGCCCCATCAGACGGAGGATCTGTCCCCTCGGCCTCAGTCCTGTCCCCTGTTCTCCAGCCAACACACCAGGGCTCTGGCCGGCTGCCGCAGAGCAGCTCCTGCCAGCTTTGCCCGTTTGTGCTGCCCAGAGATGGGCGCCGGGAGAGCCAGGCAGAGCTCGCTCTCCTACCTGCTCCAGCTGAGCAAGAATTCATCCATCTCCGAGCACGGGCTTTCAGAGCTTTTGCAGGAGAGACTGACATGGTTTAAATGAAGAGTAAGTGCCTGGCTGGAGACGGACCCTTGCTGGAACAGGCTGTAGGGACTGATGCCAGGCTCTGATCCGAGCTATTGCGTGAGCTTCATTCTGGACTAAAAAGCACTTTGGGGCAAGACTATCTCCCTCTACGTGTCTACAGCGACAACCACAGCACGTGTCATCTGATTCCCGGTACGCTTCTATATGAATAGTTAATTGACAGGTAGAGGCGTAGTTAGCATGCATGGATTTAAATTGTATTCCAAGGCTAGTTCCAAAACACAGGTGGTGATTTCTGGACACTGGATACATTATCTGCAAAAAAGCAAAAATTATAGTGATCAAGAAGAAAGGAGCATTATCATCCTTCCATCATTCCCCCTCTGAAAAAACTCAACGCGTCAGCTGCTTCTAAGCCCGCCCTGATCAATCACTGCAAATGCTAAAAGCATTTAGAAGACGTCCTCCTTTGAGCCATTTGTCAAGTGGAACCTGGCATTTTTTAGTCCCTTTATTAGTTCTGCTTGTGCGAGAAATTCAGTTGAAGCCAATACTTAATGCAGTGAGAAAGCAGTACATATTTCTATGGCAGAGATACCCATTATTCAGCTGTGTGCAGGGATGTGAAAGGGATTTAACAAAGCCCTGGGCTGCAAGAGAGAGGGTGCCTCGTGCCTTGACCTGCTGTCCTGTACACGCGCTCCTTGACGTTTGCACTTCAGCCTCAACCTGAAATGTATTATAAAAAAAAAAAAAAAAAAAAGCGTGGTGAAAGGAAGCACAGAGCGAGCCCAGCACACCCGCCTGCGAGCCGGACCTGCTGATTAATCCAACAGGCAGGAGCAAGCCTGGATGGAGCGAGAGGATACCCGGGTGCTGCCTAATGATCCTGCGATGGGGCAGTGCCAGCAGAGAGACGGCATCTGGTTATGCTGAATGCTGCACGCAAGGATGGAAAAGTCTTGGGCATCTCACTGGGTTTTTAGCTGTTCCGAGTGCAGGCAGCCCGCCTTGCCCCTCTGATGGGCTGCTCGGCTGTTCTCACACCGCCTCGTACGCAGCCCCATCCCCTAATGCAGGATCAGCTGTACCTAAACCACCTCTAATATGCTTTAAGCCTGGAGAACTAAGGCACAAAAGGATTAAGAGAACTGCCCAGAGAACACGCAGAGGAGAGCGCATGTTAAATTTGGAAGCTGAACTTTTATCTCCTAAAAACCTTTCCGGATCAGTGCTTAGTGGCCTGCGTCAAGCCTCTGCCGGCTGCGCAGCAGCTCCTTCAGGGACCAGTGCTTTCTACCTCCCATGCGTTTATACGGTGCCTGGCACTGAGGAGGACGATTGCTTTTTAGAACCCTCCCAAATTAGTATCATTGGACAAACGGTGGGAGAGGAGGAATACAAACCGGACATAACCCACCCAGGGCCGTTCTCCGCTCCCTCCCTCCTTGCTGCACTCTCATTATTTTTCAGCCAGGGCAGTCATCTTTTTCTCTCTCTCTTGTCAGGATCAGATGGCATTTAAGTTGTGCTGATGAGACCCACTAGGGCGAGACACGTGTCTGTGGTCGCTTTGAGCAACCAACTGCCAAGGCCTTCAACTGCTCTCCTTTGATTTTCCTGCAAAGTCAACCTCTGTCTCCCTGGCAATTTGAGTCGTACTACCCAGTGCTCGGCCTCCCAGGGGTTTGTGCGTGAGCGTGGGCTGCTCTCACCTCAGCCAGTCTCTCTTCCTTGAAGGGAAGGGGGCTGGTATTTGTTTCTGGGGGAACCGGCAAGTTCTGCACAGACATGCCAGGTAAGGGATGGCTGTGGGTGGCATTACTTTGAGGAGAGCCACGCTGGAGGGGGCTGAGGGACCTGCTGTCCTGCTGCACGGTGAATCTCTTTGGCAGACAGCCATCCTCTGCTGGCTCTGTCCCACCAGTTCCATTTCCAGCTGTGAAGCTCTCCTGATTAACGCCAGCCAAGGATCAGGCCCACACTATCTATTTGTGACCTAATGTCCGTGAGGACGCTGTTGAGATGAGCTTCACGCGCAGAAGCTGAGACTCGTGATGCCACTCCTGCGAAGTGCCACTTGCCCAAGCAGCACTTTCTCCAGTGATTAACTGGCCGGGTCCCGTGGGGCTGAGAGAGCGCAGCTAAGGACACTGCGCACGAACAAGGTGGCAAAAATCAGCTCCCTGGCTCTGGTCCAGCAAAGCACTTGAACGGTGCTTAACGTCAAACCCCGTCCTGGCTGCCATCAATCGCAAAATTCAGTCCTTGGGTGAGCTGGCTTGCTCACACGTGCCGAGTCGGTGGACAGGGCTGTCACAGTGGTGCGTCTGTAACGTGGGGATTCACAGCCACAAACGCTTTGGGCCTGGTTTTATTCTGCTTTACGTATTCCCCAACAATTTATATCAGTGCATAAATCAGAAATAAACTCCGAAGAAGAAATTCTTATTTAACTTTCATGGAAGTGTTCCGTATTCATTTTGCAGGAGTATACATGACAACACAAGGTGCAAAATGGAGGAACTTTTATGAATGTCCTCAGGGGAAGAGATCCTAGATCATTTAATCAAACGGATCTAGACACACTGCCTTTGCTGGAAGCGTGACCGGGTGACATCTGTGTTGAAGAAAAAGTCGCATAACTTGTGACCCAAGAGAGAGGCGAACATTCAAATAAAAAAAAAAAAAAAGATAAACCTACAATATTTGGGAATGGTCAGCAGGCGGATCTAGCAGGCAGACACACAGAGAGCGCACGGGGCAGTCAGCATCCCGCAGTGACGACGCTGAAATGTTGTGACAGTGACGTCCTGCTAAGCAGCACACGGGACACAGCAGGTTCCCAGCTCAACCCTCTCCCAGGGCCGGCCAAAACCCAGCGGTGCCCTCCTCTGCCACGCAGCTCTCCTCCCTGAGCTGAGAACAGAGCACAGGTAACCCCTTGCTATGACCACGGAACATTTTCCTTATGTCCATCCAGCTCTAGTCTTCCCAGAAAATGCAAGGAAGTGTAAGGATAAAATAAAATCTGTTCTTGGACGTTGCTGTGTTAACACTGATGTGTGTCACGGATTGAGGCCAGCTTGTTTTTTCCACTATAAGGTACAGCTTCTGCCCTGTGAATGATTTCTGAACTGTAGCTGTTCTAATTAGGAAGAAAGAGTTAGGTCAATTGCAACAGCATGCTAGTGACTACAATTACTATTATTAATTGTATTCGATTACACATTTACAACTATTAAATGCAGTATCTCTAGAGTACCTGCGTAGACTTTGAACTCAGCAGAAAACAAAAGTATTTAACACAGAGAAATGGCCAGATAATGGAAGGCAAAAATCCACACTAGCCCCATGCATCATTTATCTCCTCTCTGTGTGTGTCTGGCTGGTCCAGCACACGAGAGACACGGAGGACTTGCTTTCCTTCATCCTCTTCTCTCCAGACCAAGAACTCTTTCCTTGTCTGTCCCATACACACCGTAGCTGCTCGACTACCCTGTTCACCATCGGCACAGGCACATGGTCGACACCTCAGGAGGGCAGGACAGGTGATGATCTCGAGCAGAACTGTCCAGAGAAGGAAAATTCTGTTTTGTGGTGGTTTCTGGCATTCTGCAACGTGGCTTCATTCCAGTTAGGAATGAAAACTCAAACTTTCAAAACAGTCTTGAGAAAAATAAACCCCAGGGACACCCCGTTTGGGGAAGGCTCCAGTGCTAGCTTTCCCACAGCTGCAAGGGCTCTTGCATTTGCTCCTCTAGAGCCAGGACTTTACACTACTTTAAAAAAAAAAAAAAAAAAAAAATCGCTTTGAAGAAGCGTTTCTGTGCCCTACAATGTTAAATTGCTAATGGGAAAGGAAATGTATTCATGATTCGATGTATAAAAGTAGCCTTGGAGGAATGCAGATTGTATTTTCCCTCTGCAAACATTTGATCATCTCAATAAAAAAGCAGCCCCACCTTTTCCATCAGCTCAATAAATCACAGAGAATGGAACAACAGGTTTATAGTTGTCATGATGATCGTTACTGGAGGATTTTATGGTGTACTGGAGATACGGGTGTGCTTGTTTATAGGCGTGTGGTGCCTTCTGAAGGACTACGGGACTCTGTAAAACTCAACTTGCTGCGTAAGTTTCTGGTTTAAAAAGGAAATTATTCTCCTGATTCAGCCTCCACCTCAGTCATGACTGCATTCACTGATGCTCCAGCCTTTCCAGGCAGCCCTGCGCAGCGAGAGGCTGAGCCAACAGCTCTCGGAAGGAGCAGAGAGCTTCTGTAGGTCACGGCAGCCACAGTTTTGCAGTCCTCATGCAAATAATTGCACTATTATTGCATAGCCTGGTGCTAGTAACACACCCGCAAACCTCAGTCACACAACTGTACGGCTCTGATCTCTGCTTCTGCATTTGTTTCTGTTAATTATTATTATTATTGATTAGGATTTGAGCATGCAGCAAAGATCAAGGCCATGTTACGCAAGTCCTGGATCAGAGTGGGAGGCAGCTTTTGCCCAGAAGCATTTTTTCATCCACCGTGTACCATTCCCAGGAGAGCCGGACAGTCACCTGCCAGGCACTGCATATCCTCAGGACCACCTGAGACACCAGTAACCCTCCGGACAAAGATCACCTACGACCAGGTGGGTCCAGAGGGAGCTGGCAGTCACCACCCGCCTCATTTTTTGCATCACTTTACGTATGCTGCAACATTACGTACCGACCGTTTGCTTCCAGCTTTAAAACCTCCAAGGAGATGCTGTCTGCTGCTCTGATTATAAATAAGGCCAGGAAGTGTCGGGCCAGAACGCATGGCAGTAATTTTGAGTGATGACTTCAAGGTCTAAACACTCCTTCAAAAGCCTGTTCGCTCCCAGCCCTCCAGAGTCGATGTTCCTGGGACAGCAGCGAGCAGGAGCGGAGCTGGGGCAGTGGTGAAGGGATGTTTCATGGTTGTATCTCTTGGGCTGACGCTATTCTCTCCATCATTTCTTATCTCCATCCTTCTGGTTGTAGGAGCTCTGTATTCCTCTGCCATAACATCTTTTTTTTTTCCCTTCTCCACAGGATTGATGACAAATTAGCATTTCACCCTCTGGAACGACTCAGTAGAGTGAAGTATCCGTATCTTAACACCTGGACATGACTTTCATTTGATTAGAAATCTCCTGTGCTGTTTTATGGCTAGCTCTGCAGACTAACTGACAATAAAGCAAGAGGAGGAGGAGTGTTTCAAGAGGTGCTGAGCAGCTCTGACTTCTGCCAACTCAGCACTTCACAAGAAAGCGCTCAGCATCTGGCAGGATTGAGCTTTTGCATTTATTTTTTTTTTTTTTAAACCTTCTCTCAGCTTTTTTACAGTATAAATTAAGTTTAATACCAGAGCAAGCGTGCAATGCTGTTCAGGGCAGAGAGGGCTAATGAGCTGAGCACGGTACTGCAAGAGCAACTTCCCTGTCCACCTCGCCTCTCCTTTCTTTTTTGCATTTTAATACTTGATCTTTTCTAAAAATAGCCGCAACTCTTAGACCTTTTAGTATGGTCTCCATAAAAAAAAAAAAAAAAAGAGTTCTTAAAGAAAAAAAACCTTTGAAAGCTTTGCTTTGGGTTTAATAAGCTGGATAAAATGGCCACCCCAGCAACTAGGCTGAAGAGCATCCTGGGAAGAGGAACAGCCAGGTCTGGTGCAGAGCTGAGCTCACAGCACCGGACTGAACACGACCACGCCCCAGCTGCCTGGAGGATAACACCAACCATGGCAGCTCCGCTAAAATAGCGAAGATAATAAATCAGGTGCCTATTTAGCACACTTTTCACTGTAGCTGCTTTCTACAGTTTTTCCCCCCAGTAGCCAGGAGCAGGCAGTTGGGTTCTGACCAGTCTTGCACTGGTGCACTGTCCCAGGCTCGGTCGCGACCTGCCTGAGCCAGCGCGGAGAGGCAGCCTGAACCAATGCCCAGGGCCGTGGGCTAGTTCTGAGCTCGGTTTAACAGTGCTACACCTATTTGCAGCAGCCGTGTACTGTTGCAAGACACAGATCTGGAGATGGGACGCTGAGAAGTGACTCAGACTCATGGAAACAAATGCCTCAGAATGAAGACTGAAAAGATTAATCTCTTTAACTTATCAGGAAGAAATTCAAGAGATAATTTGATTATAGTGCACAAGCACTTTCACAGGAAGAAACTATCAGATACTGAGGGCTCTAATGTAGCAGAGATAAGTGCAGAGAGAATCTCTTAGTGGAAATTAAAGGCAGTCAAATTTGAATTCAAAATAATGCCTGCATTTTTTTTTTTTTTTTAATGGGGTAATGAATCATTGAACAACCTGGGAGTGGTAGCCTTTCCATCAGCTGGTGCCTCCCAGGCCAGACGTGGGTCTCTCTGAAAGATATTTTGTTGGAGGGAAAAACAATCTTCACAGCTTTGCCTGGGAAAGAAATCAGACAGGGGATCTCCAGTCCACCGCCAAGAGCAACAAGGATGACCTTACCCCACGCATCAGGGCGCTTTGCACCCGCCCGGCTGTATCTGGAGCGGCCGAGGAGACGTTCACACACTCCTTTCTGTTTGCAGAGCTGTGGGAACCTAATCACAGCTGGGGAGCAAAGATAAGCACCCTGTAGGCTGGGACTGGGGGGCACCACCTTCCGCTGGTGCTGCTGGCCCCACAGAAGGAGAGCTAACGGAAAGAAGGACCTTCAGCAGCCACCCGCTCAGCACACTGCTGGCCATTATTTTGATGCGTTGTTCAAGCTGTCCTATTAATGATGCTTAGACTTGCTATGATATTGCTCAGGAATGGAGGCAGCTTTAGAACAGATTATTGCTCTCCACAGCAAATCAGCAACTAGAGTTTGGATGCTCACGGACGGGAATATCTTCACAACCTTTATACACTCCTGGGTGGCTTCCCCCTGAATCCCGATATCACACCATTTGTTTAACTTACTGAATAAAGCAATTAATACTAGGGAGTTCTGGCTGCTTGGCAGAATACACTGTTACAGCGAACAAATTTTATGTCTTTAGGCTTCACAGCAGAATTTGATTTAATTTGTCCCAAGGTTAAGAAAGACAGGGAGGAAAATTGATGGCTCCAGATCACAAATTCACTGCAATTTATCATCTTCACCATGTGGCATGGACAGACACCACTTCCAAGTTAAGATGGTAGAAGTTTACCCAATCATCTTTGCTTTACGCTTGCATTCATCCACTATCAGGCACTGTATGTCCAAAATACGCCGTGTCTCCCTGCCACTGGCAAGGGGAGCAAGTGTTGCACACAGTTATCCCCAGAGCTGGCACGTCTTCCCCACCTTTTAGATGACGGTCCCCAAAATTTTGGGATTAATTAGTTCAGATGTACACAATCCCAAGGAAACGTAGAGAAGCATCTTAACCAGGCTTTTCCCCTAAAAGGTCTGTTTAAACTGCATTTTTTAAAAGTTAGGAAATTCAACTAAATGTTTTGATTTTTTTTTTTTTTTTCCTCTTGCTGAAAGAGAAGAAAGGGAACACGTAGCACAATGGCTGTTTGTTAATCACACCCAGGTTGCTGGATAACACATTTCTGCGGTCAGATTTCCTTCCTTAAATAACAACCAGTGGAATAATTTCTCTACTTCATTATAAGCTGATGTTTGAAGTGGATATAATACAGTTATACAGAGGAGCTTCCCCCCCGATTCCCAGGGTCACAACTTTGCAGAGAGCAACACGTTCGGTCTCACCACAGAATTATCTTCAGGACTCAAACAGTGCACTTCCCTCAGCAGTGGATTTTGGAGCAATGAGGCTTTTAGAGCCTCCAAAACTAGCACAGCAGTGGCCTGGCCAAGATCTCATAGAGCAGAGAGAAGGAACCAAGAGTTTTCTATTCCATGAACCGTTTACCTGACCAATAGGTCACGCTCAATTTCCAAAGCAGGGGCTACAGCGTTACAACAACAAATTCTAAGAGGATGTGTATGAGGCAATGAGCTTGTGAACAGCATTATGCAGCAATTATGTACCAAAAGAGCTCCCAGATGTGCAGTGAATGTGGTAACAAAATGTCCCAGTTTATGGCATTTTCTCCCTCTCTCTCTCTCCTGTCATTGTCCTTTAGGAGGTGAACAGGAAGAATAAAGCTCTATTTTTAGAAACGAGTCTAGGTCCTAAAAGAGAGCAAATTAGGTGCAGAGATTTCCTAGGCGTTGGGAAATTGCATACTACAGGTGAATTCAAGTGTCCCTGCTGGGGCAGACCCACTCCCCCACTCTCAGTGGAGCTGGGGCCGTCCCCATCGGAGCAGCACGGAGGTGAAATCCAGGAAAGTCAACAAGATGGGCGGGCAGACCTTCCACAGGTCCACCCTGCCCTCTGCTGCACACCTACGTCTGAGAAATGAATTTGACTCTTCCTTATCGATGTGACAAATGCTTAAATTAGCCTGGTGGCATTGTTAATCATTCACGGAACACCTTGAAGGGTACAAAACCACTTATGAGATCTTCCTAAAGGTTAATTCCGTTTTGAGGGCTGATTTCTGCATCAGGTTTCCACTGCGGTTTCCCCAAATGGCTCCATACAGGAATCTCTGGATCAGACAGAGCGTTTGTCATGATTGCAGGTCAGCAAGGAGCTGGGCAAGAAAACAAGAGGAAAGCATTATTATACGTAGACAAAGTCGTGTGAAGTTGTCTAAGAAGTTGGGAGAACTTGGATTATAAAGATCACAGACTCTAATGCAAAACTTAGACTAATGCCACGAGACTTTAAAACCCTGCCTCCTACAGCACGGGGCTTCACTTTTGACGCTTTCTCCTGGACAAGTTGTTTGGGACTCACTTCGATCTCCTGGATACCCCCAGCGAAGTACCAAAGCACCATGATTAAGTCACCATTAGTGGTCTCCCAACCAGGCCACCCCAGATTTTTCAACAAAAGAACAAATGTTCCATCGGGAAGAGCAGCTCTGTAATTCATAAGCCGTGCTGAAGCCAGCGAGGGCATGCGTCCAGGATTCTGACTCTAATTACTAATGCTGTCCTGCTCAGGGACTTCCTGACGTGATTTATTTTAAAGATGACAAAAAATTATTATTGCTGATAAGTTAAAATAACTGTCTTTGTAAGCACCTGACTGTGTGAATCTAAGAGCATACAAGGGAGAGCCCAGGTCCTCAGCAGAAATACAAGCCCTCGGGTTCAGTGGTTATGCTGGGACACAGCGGGCCGTGGTTTTCTCGTGAGTGCCCGCGGGTCACACTCTGCTGCAGCGCCTCTGTGCCCCCTCCTCTACACGTGGGAACCCACTGCAAACCCTCCCCTAACATTTCCCCGCTGCAGCCCAAGGCCAACGCTCATGGTGGCTGTGTGCACTGTTCCCCGCCACGTACTACACAAACTGGCTCACTGCTGCTTTTTATCCTACTTAGTTCTTGTCTCTCATAATATTTAGAGGCTCTTTGGGATACAAATAGCTCTGATTTGTATGTACAACCACCTAGAACAAGGAGGGCTTGGATCCTCAGTCCAAATAATAAATAATAGTTAATATAGTCCAGGCATGACTAGCCAGTTTCTACCTAAAAATGCCAATAAAGCAGGACTATATTGATGCAAAGAGACATAAAATGTGAACTCCTTCAATACATGCACTTATTTGTCTCAGTTTGTGAGGCCAGGAAGGAAAGAGCTGTTAGCAGTGAATAGTATTTTATTAGCATCATAAACCCCAAGAGCAAAGTTTGTGTCACAGAGAACTGCACATGCATTTGAAAGCTTAATTTATGTTCATGGCTCCTCTTTTTTTTTTTTTTTTTTTCTTTTTCCTTCTCTTTTTTCAGACAGGGACATAATATAATTTAAACTAAAGAGTAAAAGACTCTGAAGATACCTTTGGGTGAAAAGAATGTTCATGCAAAAGGTAAACCTACATCCTACTGAAATCCTGTCAGTTAGAAAGAGTTCAGTGGTATCAGTATATTAATCAATACTGCAGAGGTACGTGGAAGCTTCTGAAAAAATACAGTTTCGCATACACCAGGTTCTGAGCAAAGAGCATCCTGAAATGCCAGCAACCTGGAAAGGCAAAGCCTGGAAGAAAGAGACAGATGGGGGTGAAGTGACTTGCTGAGGAACTCCAACAAATTAGCAGTGGAAAATTAGTGCGAATAGAAAAGAAAGCATGGCTTTTGTTGGCTTTCCACGAATTTGAGCTTCAGTGATAAAGCAGCAGATCTTCAGCTGGTGCAAAGCTGCGCTGAGAGGAGCCCCACGCTGACCTGCAGCAGCTCCTGCCACCGCCCGTCCGCTGCGCTGCGGAGACCCACCAAAACCAATCCCACACCAGGGGTCAAAACTCCTCCTGGCACCTCTAACGGTGTCTTCCTTTCATTTGGCCCTTTGGGAGCCGGGTCAGGTTCCTGGTGTTGCTAAGAAATAGATATTGCCATACAATTGCAATCAACCATTGTTAATCAGCAAATTACAGCTTTCCATGCATTACAAAGCTTTTAACTACCAGCTGCTTAGTCTGGTGTATTTATGGGGTAACAATTCTGCAGAGCAAGTTCTATGCCTATTACAGAGCTGTTAAGCCTCTGTAAATATGGCTTTAATGACCAACAAGCATTTAAGATTCCGTAGCCTGCCTGTTACAGTGAAGTGAAATCAGACATGTAGGTGAGTGCTGTAGGTACAGCACTGGAAAATTTATAACAAAAGAGCGAGCTCCTTGTGCAGCCTGTTCTGCAGGGTACAGGACAAAACTGAGCAGCGTGGTGCAAGTTTTTCAGCAGACTGTGACTTGCTACCTATTGAGCAGTAGAAGTATTTGTGGCTCTGAACAGTGAGGTGAGGTAAATCTCACATGTCACAGCATCAACACAAAGGCCTTGGGAGTTCAGGAAGTAATAGCCTTTGCTGGCAAAAAATATTCCCATGCTCTTCGCTAGAGCAAGGCCTCTGGATCCACACACTTCTGCACCGGTGTCGAGTAAGGGAGGGAAGGCGTGGAACAGGATTTGGGGAGCAGAGCCAACACAGCGCGACTGTCTTTGTCTTTGGGGTCTTGGAAGCACAGCCCAGCGATGACTGTCTGCAGGGACAAAACTACCCTGAAGAACAGGCTGAAACCCCATTAAGGCTTTATGATATTCCTAATTACTTGTTTTGTGTTGGCACCTAGGGAATCCCCTGCCCTTTCCGTGATGCTCTTGAATCCCACGTGCTGCGATGTTCGTTGTACAGGCACAAGACAGAAGAGAGTTGCTGCCACAGGGATTTTACTTTTTAGGGCAGCACAGCAAAGAACAGGTTTAAGATGCGATTTGCAGAACGCCACAGTTGGCTTCACAAAGGTTAATGGGATATATCTTCAAGGCGTAGTCAGTCAAATCATTTTTGCATGGCCACCAAACTGGGCTGAAACAAAACTAGCAGGTTCACCAGTTCCCGTCTCCCCTTTGAAGGAGAAACTAGCAATTTACTTGTCCTGGAAGGGCTGCAGGAAAAGGAAATGAGAAAGGATGATTCTACTTTTCTTCCACCTTGTAACTGCAAATATTGCTCTGTATAAATACCATACTGTAGCAAAGTGTCATCTCTTTCCTTCCCCGCCTCTTTGCAATTTCAACTTTTTATTTTTTCCTCTATTTCACAGCTTTTAACCTTGCCCAATTGTCCCTCTTAAATAATAATTAACTCTCTTGTTCAGCCGGGGAAGTGTTTTAAAGTGCTAGCAATTTTGTTTTCTATATGATGCCACAGGAGATGATAGGAGAGTAAAATTAAATCAGAAGGTTTCTCAAGAGTTGCCCCTCCAGAAAAAAAATTAGATGCCTCTCCCTGGTGAAAGGCGAATGCTGCTGCCAGATCCGTAGCGTGATCCTACAGTAACCAGCAGTATTTACGCGCTAATTAACTGAAAGAGAGGGGAATGAAGCAAATAAACAAGTAGGCAAGGCTGTTAGGCTGCACTCTCCAAGAACGCTTGCTCCCAACAGACCCATGTCTTGAGTCGTGAAAATATGCAGCGCTTCAGCGCAACAAAACAACGACCGCGCTGGGTGACCCAGAAAAAACGACGACTAATGAAGTTGTCTCCCTTGCGCTTTGGGGCTGAATACAAGGCAGACTGCTTTGTAGCCTCAAAAGCAGGACATGGGTGGGAAAACCCAAGAGCAACATACCGTGATAAGGGAGAGAATACTTGTTTTAATTATAAACTGGACCAAATAAATTAGAAATTCAATTACGATGCCATTCACCAACAAGAAATTCAAAACACTCGGGCTATTAGTTGCACAAGTTAACTGTAGGAGATAACAGGATTTGGGGGGAGCAGTCCTGTATCTGAGCTGTAATGAAAACATTAAAGTCTGAAGTGAGGCAGAGTACATTGGGTAGAGATACTCTCATGCTCACTGAGCTTGGGAGAAACAGAGCAGTAGCAAAACATTCTTTCTGAGCATTTTTCTCATTAGAAATTGCTCATTAAAAGAGCTGGATTTTGAAAAAGTACTGTAAAAGTATTTCTGTGGCTTACAATTGGTATCGACAGAAAACTAAATAACCTCCCCTTAAATAACGAAGGGATTGCAGCTTGGTTTAGGCACTCCTGTCCCCAGGGAAGCGAGATTCTGCCCAGCTACGCGGATGTAAATCCCTTGGCTATAAAGGGTTGTCTCAGGTTTGGCATGACGGAGACTAAGAGCAAGACCTAAGCTCCTGAGTTCCCCCTGGTTCACAGTTTGCTGCCTCCAGAAGATAACCCCATGAGCCACAGATTATTAAATCACATTCCTTCACGCTTTTCCTAAAGGGTCGATATCCTGAGTCTCTCTCATCTTCCTGACCTAACCTAATATGAATAATGCACAAGCTACCGGTGGGCCAGTTGCTTACTGGACTGTGGCCAGCCAAAGGGCTCTCTCAGCAGATCAAAAGCCAATCAAGATCATTTAAATATTTATTTTTAATCCTCCATTCTGAAATGATAAATATTTAATGCTATGCCCTTACCCGGAAAGCTAAGCAAAGCAAAAGCAAGGCAAAACCAGAGGAGAGACTGGACCAGACAGACCGACTCTTTCATGCTAATTTATGCCCAGGCGTACGCTGCTCTTTATGCCCATTAATATTCTTCAATGAGCACAGCTTATTTATTTGAGTCCTCTGAGAGCCTGCAAGGACAGAGGTCAGAGCTAAGGAGCACAAAACATACACGAAGGCAGGTTTTGTTCCTGAAGGCTTTTCACTGAGGTTAAATTTTCTGGCCCTATACAAATATTCAGTAGCAACATCATGGCTCTGACAAGGCCCAATTACCCTGATGTCCCTCCACCCCAGACCTGGCTTTCCCCAATCCCTGTGATCCCGACCTGCAGGACCACGTACCCCCCTGACGTACCCAACAAATGCTGGAGGCTTCCCAGCAGTTCTGTCCTGTCAGAGCCCTACCAAACACTTCACAAATATTTTTATATATCTATATCTATTGCTTTTATATATATTTACCACAGCAAAGAAAAGCCCCTCAGCCTCCTTTGCTGATAATCCTCAATCACTTGTCCCTTTTCCACAAACCTGAAGATGCGAGATGGGAACAAAGCTGACTGTGGATGCACATGGATGCAGCACCGCAGGGCTGCACAGCCCCGCAGGGTTTTGTTGGCAAACAAATCCTGCCTACCTGGGGAGAAGCAAGGAGGAGAGCAATGGATTAAAGAGATCTAAATGAATTGAAGATGTAGGGGATCAGACTGAAAGGTAACTTACAGTTTTCCGCAAACCCACCTGCTGGCTTCTGTAATCGTGATTTAAAGGCACGCACCCAAGTCCTAATGAACAGCAGGAGGAACAAAGGCTTTTTGATGGGGATTCTGTTTTCCAGGGAGAACCATTTAATAAGTTTCACTCAGGAAGTCTCTGTTCCCAATAAAGACTTAACAAAGTTAATTAGACTAAACAGTAATTATCGTGTCTCTTCATTGTTCAATTATCTTGCTGAACTGGTGTTTTCTGATTAAAATGTATTAAATTGAAAAGCACTTGCAAACATGAGATGCCAGGATGTCTCCCAGGCAGCAGGATTCCCGAGGTCGGGGAGGCAGGGTCGGCTGCCCCCCACCCCGTGGTGAGGAACCTGATCCAACGTGCTCTCCACAAACACACTTGCCACGTGCTCCTCCAGTTTGAGATCCACCAAACCATCATGGGTGTGTTCCTCCTTTGTACGCTTCCTGCTTATCTCTCCCAGACCTTCCCACTCCTTGTTTTACCTTTTCCTTGGGTTTCTCGGGCACAGACAAGGCCCCGTGATCTCACGAGTCACCGTGCACGAGCTAAGCCATGGAGCAGCCCAGCTCTGCAGCACACGATGGAGGTCTCGTAGCCGTGACAGCCTGTTTCAAAGTCCAGTTCCTCCCTGCCACCAGATCCCAGAGTTTGGGCTCCCCAGGCGCCACCTCCCACGCGTGGCTGCCTGGCAGCCGCCGGCTCCGACTGCTGCCTTCTGTCTGCAGAGCTCCACGGAGACACACACTACGCTCTCCCACCTCCCACTCCTGACAGCAGACAGCACAGAGGAGTAATTCCCACAGCTCAGCTCACAACACAGCATCTATCAAGCCAATTAATGTCTTTGGGTCTGATATTGCATCCCCTGCTCCCTCAAGCATTGTCTCGCACTTCTCCGAAGGAGCTCAGCTCACCTCTCACCCACTGTGTTTAGCATCCTGGTCTGCCTAAACTGTCCTAACCCAGGCCCCACCCTGCATCCCTTGGTCAAATTCTCCTGACGGGACCAACAGATTTCCATGGATGACCTGAAAGATAATTCCAACCTACAGTGTTCTGCTATCTAACATCTTCACAACTGGCACTTAGGAGCCACAACAGCATTGCTTTCCAGAGGGACTGCTTTAGTATTCGCTCTCAGCAATCCAGCAATCACTGGCATTTTGATCAGCCCCTAATGCTATTTGCATATCTTTTATAAGACAAATCAGAAAAGGGGATTAATTTTTCTTTCTCCGCTTTAATATCACCTGTGGCTGGGAGGAAACAAACAAACTCATTGCCTCCTTCCCCAAATCCTTGTGATTAGGTTAATAGAGCCCAAGACTGATTATAAATTATTGAAAGGACACAGCTGAGCCCAAATCCCACAGTGGGCTCTTTTTGTCTTCCGTAACGCTGGCAATTCTTGATTAACTCCCATCTCGCACGAGGCAGGAAGGACAAGAGACACCTTCGAAGCTCCACTGTGACTAACGCCAGAGGAGTGCAGCTCTGACCGGGACACGTTCAACGCAGCGTTGTGCACGGGAAGCAGCGGGCTCCCAGCAGACAATCCAGGAGGCACAAAGGAGGTTTCTTCCCTTTCTGCTCGTCCTTTTGGAAGTTCAGCACAAGGCTCGTAGCTGCTGCGGGGCCAGATCCAGCCGTCTGCTGGGAGCATGTGCAGGGCCAGCACCGGCCGGTGGTCTCCCCGTCTTGAGCCTCTGTCTGTGGGGCAGAGATCCGGCTTTCCCTTTGGATACTCACTCCTAAGAAAGGCAGCGATGCGAATATGGAATAACAGCTTTAGCGTTTCGGGTTTTCTCCTGCATGATGCCTTGTTTTGGTCTATTTTAAGTCACGCTGATAAAGACTAAAGCTGAGATTCTGATAAGGAGTTAACTTTGTTTATGATGTACTAACCCTCCGAAAAGAGCTGCAGCTGGGCTAAGAATAAGTATCTAAGAGATATCAGCTTATACCTCCAGATAAAACACAGACAAGAAAAAGCATCTACAATAGCTTCATCAAGCACAGTTACACTGAAACTGTTTTTACAAACATCTGACATTTGCCACCGGTTTAGATTATTCCAAAGGCCAAGAGAAAAAAAAAAAAAAAAAAAAAAAAAAGAAGTCTAATAGCCCAAGTAGTTTTGCGTGTGGTGTTTTTATTTTTTTTTTCTTAATAATCATATAATCATAAGTAATGAATCAAAGTGCTCCCTGGCTCCTAAGCTATGATTTGGCAAACAACTACAATTATAAAATCCAAATCTAATGACTGCATTTTAACATAGCCCAGTGCTTAGTAGCTTACAGTAACATTTATCGTGCATCAGGCTGAAAGGAGATGTCCACAGGGAGTTAGCTGTGAAATGTTTGATTTCAAAAGCCGGTGGCAAGTTGATTCATGTCTATTTAATTTTTCCAGGCAGTTTCACTGGAATGCTGTATATAAATCAAATACAAAGCTAGCAGCAGAGACGTACCAAGTTGTGGAAATACTGTATGATTTTAATTAAACTACATGCACAAATCAGGCAGCAGTGAAGGTAGGAGAGAGAGAATTGTATTACCCTGGATAAGCCAATATTTTTGTGCAGAAAAACAAATAATCATTTACTGTGAAAAGTCTGATTTCAAAAGCAGCATTTTGTCATTGTGCTGATATTCATAATCAATTTAAATCTGGAAAAAAACCCACGCTGGAGCAGAGCAAACAACGAAGCCTGGAACGGAAGTTAATTAGACTGTATCAGCTCAGCCCTGCTCATCCTTTACTCACTCTCCAGCTTTATGGGCTCTGTCAGGCAGAGTTCACTCTCTGACAATCACGCTTTAAAGACATTCTGCTGACGGTGACAAGGCCATCTTCTGCACTGCCCTGCACAGCCACCAGACATCACTAGAGGGGACACCAAAGACCCCTCTTCAGAAAACTGACCCACCCAGCGGCACCTTTGTCTGGGGGGAGTCACGCTGAAACCGGTGGCATCTGACAGCACGGTGGATACAGCCACGAAGCAGACTGGCTAGCAAATGGGAAAATAATATGGAAATCATACAGTGGTCCTTCTGCTAAAGGTGGGACTTCTGGAAGAAAGCTCCAGTAAAATTATTTTTCTTCTTTGTGACCATGGGACTTGCCCCTGAAGATGCAGCGGCAGGACCGAAGCTTTAGTGATTTTCATACAGAATAAGGATGACTCAGTAACTGGAGGGGTCTAGAAAATCCAAGAGTGTTGCTTCACCTTAAGTTCCTCACTGAAGAAGCCATTAAGCAATCTACATTTACTTTTCCTTCTCCCCACACCCTGCAAAGTGGAAAAACAACTACGCCTAATGGGCTGTGCAAGTATAAACACAAAAAGATATCGGGTACTAAGATAATGGGGTCTATAAATACCTTGGATAGATAGGCATCTCCTTCCCTATCTAAAGACCAGGAAATACGAAAGCTGCCTGCTTTGAAAAATGAAGTAACGTACCAAATAGCATTCAACAATTAAATAATTGCCGTGAATTGAGAAGCTGCGCTTGTGCTTACAATATGTCTGTGCTAAAACAGGTTACAATAACTTCTTTGTATTTCCACCTCAGTATTGCAGCAAGGGCTGACATCAGAAACAAAATGTATCGGGCACTGCCCAAGGCAAGGGGCAGGAAAACCTCTGTAGCCTCAACAGACAAGGCAGAAGAAGCGTAAAGCAATGAGGAGGCTGGAGCGGCGTGTCCCGGCATAGGTCATCGCTGGAGCTCACTCCCAGGGCTTCCCTCATCATTCACGCTGCTCCTTCGCCCCCCCGCGCCAGGCACCTCGGATTCCCACCCCCTCGGAGTCTGACCCACCCGACAGTCCAGTCAAGGAGCCGCGGCCACGGCGCGCACCCGCTCGAGACTCCTCTTATGCACCAGGGACCCATTAGCTCGGATTAAAGCCACAATATCCCAGATCCCGTGAGGTTCCGTGGCGTTGAAGCCGTAACAAATTTTGCAGGGTTTTTCTCCCTCTTTTCCCCACCTCAATCACTCTCAACTACAGGGCATGAATAATACAGTAATGTGTTGCCTGGTGATTGCTGTTATGTTTTCCTTTACGAATGCAGTCAGGCAAGGAAGCAGACTACAAACTGCCTGAAGGAATCGGTTGTTTAAAGAAGAGTACCAAGGGGCCGAGGTTCTGCAAACACAAGACGCCCCAGAGGCCGATCACAACCTGTCCCAGGAATGTGCTGGTGAGGGGCCCTCGGAGCCCACCGGCCCCGTCCCACGGCAGAGCTCTACGATCCCAGCCCACGTCTCCCCTGTACTGCGGCACTGGGAGGGAACAGAAGGCTTGGCTGAACCTGGCGTGTGTAACTAATCGTGCTGTGCAAGGTACTTCACCATCTTTTACAGCAAAAACAAATAGGGCTGTAAAAAAGGAAGAGACTCTCAATAAAACCCACGCTATTTGGAAGCTGAGAAGGTTTGTTTGGTTTTTTTTTCCTATTCTATGTGAAGCAAGCTCATCCCCCAGAATGCTTCCTGTTGGTGATAGGGAGTGGAGCCAAGGTTATCTTCCAGGATAGGTATGCTCCCATCAGAAAGAAAAGCTCTTCCAGCTCTTACTTCTCTCCAGCACTCTGGATACAGGTAGGTGTTTTTAAAAATGCCAAAGGAGCTCCCACCCCACCTCTGAAAGCTCCTTCGAGCCCCCGTTGTGGATGCACAGGCCCAGAGTGTATGAAAGCACACAAAGACACGCTCCCTCCAGAACCCAGCGCAGTGGGAGCTTCTGGAGGGGCTGAACACTCTCAGATTCTCTTCTTGGGCCAATTATATGCTGGTCTGAAAGCAGGAACTCCAGCACAGCTACTCCAGACTTACAGCGAAGGTGACAAGCAAGAACTCGGACTTGGGTTCTACTCCTTGTGCTTTCTGAAGTGAGTCACGCTGTGAACTGTCTTGAATCAAAGGGTCTCGGTTTCTGACCTGCATTTCAGCTCTACCCTGACACTTGTCTAATTGCCTCCTTAGATTGCAAACTGCGCTTTGGGAGGCTGTCCCTCCCTTTGCACAATGCAAAGAGCAATCTCAGCTGTAGCCTTTAGATAATGCAGCAATGCAGAAAAATAGCAGAACTACATACTCTCGGAAGATATCTACTCCTCCAATCTCTAACGATGCTGCTTTGTACAAGCATGATGTACTTAAATATAGATACCGGGACGCTGTACTGTTGTGCTTGGGTGAGGAAGAGAAAACCAGGACAAGTTGCAATATTCCAGGTCCAACCTGATCCCAATGAGAGGAGCCATTAAGAACGGGAATACTTCAGTAAAACAAAACCTCAAGGAATACACGTTCTTGGTGTATTTAATGATGCACCAGCCTCCGGTGCATGTAAAGAGCAAGGCAATTAATAAAGTATATTTAGCATGCTCAGCTGAGGTGTGCAGCTCCCACAGCAGCTGAAATACAGCAATTTAAATACCATTTATCTTAAAGATCAGCCAGGCTGTGACTACAGCTGGTGAGTGCTGTCTGCTGCTCTGCAAATATGCTGCTTTTCTCAGCGGGGGGCACTTGCTCAGTGCTGCAGCAGTCCTGGAGCTGCAGCTCTGGGCTGCGATGGTGGGCACAGCACACAGAGGAGGGTTGGAGTGGTGCTGAACCAGCCCAGGTGCCTTGGGAGAGACCACGGAGACCTCATGGGCTGTTAGACGGTTTGTGCAGCCTGATAACGGAGCGGACGGTGCTTTTCCCCCAGTGCTCAGTCCCCATCCAGATTCAAAACCAAGACAAGATGTACAACCGAGGTTCTCCAAGCTGTAGGATGCCACGGATGCAAAAGTTTTCGTGGTCTCATCAAACAACTTGTTAAACAGAAAGCCTACCAAGCACACTTGCAAGCTGTACCGTAACTCAGATCTTCAATGCTAGATACCCAAATAAAGAATAAAAAGCCAAAGCCCTTTAAACAGCTGTAAAACTCTCTGCTTAAATCCTCGTATTGCCACTCCAGTTGTGTCATGACATCCCAGAAAACATTAGGCACCCCGTGCTGCATACTGATCTGTAGTGCGAAGCCCTGCCTTTCAGTAGAGGACAAACTTTCCAAGCATAAGTAGATTTAAATGTTTTTGAATATTCGTACAGAGAACAAGAATAATAATTCAGAGCAACAAAAGATTGGGACAGGATAGCTAATTTCATATTTCAGTGTTGAAAATTTCTCTAATTATAAAGGCTTAAAGCAAGACCTCCCTGAGCGAGTCACTCCACAGTCCCTGACTCCCATACCCCTGCAGGTACCTGAGTCGGGGTCAAGAGAAACACTGAGTTAGATGAGCACACTTCTCCCTGAAAAGTCCCACTTTTTACCTCCGAAGGAATGATACCGATTGGCCCCCAGAGGCAGAAAACACCCTGACCACTGCTCTGAGTCGGTACAGAAATACCACATCCATAATGTTTTCCAGTATATACTGCTAGGGAGTGTGCACAGAGACGTTTACCTCCTCAGCAACTTGAACTGAAACCCTTCAAATGCTGTTCATTAAACAGATATTTTTAAACTTTTTATTAATTAAATATTATTAGTTTTTATGAGAATCACTAAAAAAACCCCACATCAGTAGTTGGGACTACAGCTGTCTTTGAACAGATGAAACATTTTAACTGCCTTTGAACTCACTTACTGACTATTCCCAGCCTGTGTAAGGGCCACCCAGTTTGCCCCAAGGTGCCTGGCATTCAAGTCTCAAGGATAAAAGAACTTGGTTAAAAATGAAATTAATATCCTGCACAGAAGGCTGTATTGCAAACTGAATCAAAGGAGAAAATAAAGACCTGAGCTAAGCAAAAAACGTATGCAAATGATTAGTTCAACTTCCAAGACTTAATATTAAGGTTTTGGAAGCAAAACATTTGGGAATCATGTAGAGAGCCTGACTCCGAAGCCAAAGGTTTGGAAAACATGCCTTGTGTTGGGTTGTTTTTTTATAAATTTAAAAGCACTAGCTTACTGCAGGACCTTCACTATAACTGTGGGGAGACCTGTCCTTGTGTCAGCCCCAAAAGCAAAGCAGCGGGACCTGGTTTTGGTGGAGAAAATGAAAATCCCCCAATGCTTTTTTTTTTCCCTGTCGGCACTTAGCCCAGCGCCTGCAAGCAGACAGGGACTGGACTGGATGAGCCTGGCACCCTGTGACGCACTCCAAAACACAATCCCCAGCGACCCAAAGGAAGCCATGCTCCCGCTGTCCCCGCTCTGCCAAGTGCAAGGCCATCTCTTTCGAAGAAACGTCTAGAAACAAACATTTGTTGCTCTCAGACTTCACGAGCAGTTGATAACCGGGAGCTACAGACCCAGCCAAGTCTATGCGCGGCTTGCAGAGCAAGCCAACACTCACAAATGCTTCCCCTCTACCCGGAAATATTTTTCCCAACTCTCCTCTACACTAATAAACAGTCATTTTTCTCATGATAACATCAGTCCTGCAGCACTAGCTATGGCAACTCGCTGCTGACCTTAGCCCTCTGTTCCCCGAGATCTAACAAAACTATTAGAGGTCCTTAGAAATTCGTAACAAAACATCTGTTTCCTTTATAGCAGCTGCCACCTGGAGAATACAGCCAAAGCCAACGCTCTCCTGACCCGAACGCTACCTGTCTGTGGAAACTGCAGCGTTTCTCATAGCAGCCATAAGGCTGCTTGGCACTTCCACAGCTTCTAAAGTGCTTTGTGAACACCACAGTGGCCCCAGAGCCCCAGCGTGTAAGGATGGACCTTGGGCTGCACCCAGAGCAGGGGGGGCACAGGGCCAGGGGGGGATTCTCCCCCTCTGCTCCGCTCTGGGAGACCCCCCTGCAGGGCTGGGTCCAGCTCTGGGGCACCAACATAAGGACGAGGGGTGATGGGTTTAACCGGACAGAGGGCAGGTTTAGGTGAGATCTAAGGCAGAAATTCTCCCCTGGGAGGGGGGTGAGGCCCTGGCACAGGCTGCCCAGAGAAGCTGCGGCTGCCCCCTCCCTGGAAGGGTTCAAGGCCAGGTTGGACGGGGCTTTGGGCAACCTGGGCTGGGGGAAGGTGGCCCTGCCCTTAGCAGGGGGGTTGGAACTAGATGATCTTTAAGGTCCTTTCCAACCCAAACTAGTCTGTGATTCTAGGTTCCTTTCGGAGAAAGGCCTGCCATGGTGTGGGGATGGTGTAAACCATGGTCTACAGGCAAGATGGGAGAAGATCTGGGAAGAGCCGGCGAGTGCTCCAGCCCCTGGGCTGCTGGTCTCCTCCATCGCTGTGGAGACGGACAGACGTGCCGCTGGGACACACGGCCCCAGGCCCGCAGGGATGGTGGTGGGCAGCCTCCTGAGCTCTGCCGCCTCTGTGACAACTCACGAGATGGCTTCCTCTAGCTGTGCCCCTTATTCCCCCCGTCCCTCAGGCCCTGCACACCCCAGCAGGATGCGACCCCTCTCCCTGGAGGGGAAGCACCAAGGCCCAAGTGCCCGCAGGCATCCAGCTGCAGAGTTTAGTCCCCCTGGGCCAGGCACAGAGACAGACAGACAGTGACTCAGGGCTGAATCACACCTGGGAGACCTTTACTCACCGACTCAGGCGACAGCCCAGCCCGGCTCCCTCCCTGCTGCGCAGTCTCCGTTAGATGCTGACGAAGAGCAGGGATGAGCCCGGGGATGAGCCCAGGCCTCAAGCCCACAGGTTTTGCCTCCCAAGCCCCAGCTGACTGCTTGTCATCACCAGCGCTGCTGCTGCAGGGCATGGATTGCTGCCCTTCCTGCTGAGATAATTTAATCGCTGGTGGGTAACTGATTAGCAGCAAGGAGAGAGACCATTTGGATTATAGGAAGTAAAGATTTAGGAAGGGGTAAGATAAGAAAAAAAAAATAAAATAGAAAAGGTATGCACCCTTCTGAAGCAAACAGAAAACACTGTAGATTAAACAAACAATCCATCTCCAAACTTTTCTTTACAGTGCTTCAACAGATAGACAGCAAACTCAAATAATTAATTGTTCCAGTATAGCCGAATAAGCCACCATATGTGAGTGTTGACAAAACAATCTCTTTTTTTTTTTTTTTCCGTGGCAAGTTGCAAACTGTGCAAATCATCAACTCTGTCTAAAGCTGAAAACTGACACGTTTTGCTGCCTTCTCCTGCTCTTGTAATAGAGCAGACAAATCTGCGAGCTATAGGGTTACGGGGGGGGGGGGAGCAGATCTGACAACAGCTTGGGTCTGGAGCCACTGAAAATCACCCTTTGCAGAATTTAGGGTTTGACGTAGGTGAGAATTCACATGATGAAAGAGGCACTTGAGAGGAAGCTGTTGAGGGAAGCCTGTGAGACGTGGTCACCTCCCTCTTGCTCCTTCAGCACGGGGCTGTAGCAACGGCTTTGTCACCCTCACAGCCAAGGAGGAGTTGGCACAACGGCCACAGACGAAGAGGCTTGAAGGACCAGAGCAAAGCAGCCTTGGGACTGGCCTCTGCCGGGCTGGGGGCCTGGCACAAACCTGTAAGGAGAGGAACACCAGCCCAGCTCTACAGGGCAATGCACGCTCGGTCCTTCCTTGTGTTGGCTTTCTGATTCTTCACAGGCATTGAATTGACTCATTTTCTACATTGATATCCATTAACAATTGCATTTGAAATGGCTGAAAAATATATTATGCAGCAAAGCCAAGGAAGCCTCTTGGAGATAGTCCAGGCTGGCAGAGCTGAGTTAAATGTAAATTGCAGAGTGACTCTTCCGGGGTTAGGCCAGACATAAATCCACAACAGCTCTATTAAAGTTGCTCCCTGTTCACACCACAGAAGGGACTTGCTTCAGTTCAGGGGCTCATCCTGAATTCACCCCAACTGAAGAGAAAACAGGCCCCTCAAGATCGAAGTTCTCCAAAGTCTTTGCATGCTGTCTCTCCATATTGTGCACACAGCTCTCCCCTTCTTTATATTTTTTGTTTCAAATGAGAGAAACCACCAGCGCCAATTTGACAGCCAATAATGCCGCTAAACCCACCTGCCACCTGATCACGTAAATCAGCCTGAAGGCCAGTCAGGACCACACCAACACCTTTAACGGCAATTAGAGGGGCAGTGGCAGGGGAAATGCTGGAGTTGTAAATATTCATCGTGCCTCCAGAGCCTCCTTTGCTAAAGGTCACTTGAGATTAGATAAACAGGCTCTCACTGACACCGAGTGATCCCGCCTGCATTCTGAGGGCATTGTAAGACCGGGGTTTAATGGACCCAGACGATACAGGTGATTCACCAGCGCAGTCAGTCTCTCCATAATGAATTCCTTTCAAACTCCAAGCCTCTTCTCTGGGAATCCCCCTAACACCTTTAATTCAAAAGTACCATAATCTATTCTCCTTCTGCTCCCTCTTAAAGTTGATTTCCTCCTTGGCGCTTTGCAGTCGTGACATTTTCGCTGCACTAGCTGCTTCTTTTGTTTGGCTCACTCTCAGACGAGGAGCCGCAGGCCTCTGTTTCTGCTCCATTCCTCTCTCCTGTCAAGGTACTTACATAGATTGCTTTTGAATTTTCTATCTTTTCCCTAATTCAAAAACCAGAAACTGCTGCTAGAGACTGGGACATTCCCATCTATGCCAAGCATCACTGGAGTTTATAGTCTCGCCATACAACATGAAATTAAGTAACAGTAAAAAACGCACACCAAAAATACTCAGCTAGAACAAAAATCATTCCTGCCCTATGGGATATTTTAGTGCCTAATTATGGTACCCAGACTTCACAGTATTGGCTTCAACGACCAGCACATAGTCTTTAAACAGACCAGTGGAGGCTTACTTGTACAGGCACCAGGTCTCACCACCAACTTCCAGCCCAGTTCCCACCCCATGCTAAGCAGCCCTTCCCTCTGCAAAGGTGTTTCTCATCCCACAGGAACTTCCAAGACCAGGAAACTAGAATGTTTTCTTTGGTCTTTCTTTTTATGGGGCTAGGGAGAAGATGACAGAAGACAAGAGTCTGGAATGTTTGAACTGGAAATGTTTAAACGTGATTTAGGAAGAGAAATGGATGGTCTTCAGGTCGTGGAGGAGGACTCGGGACTAATGCTGAATTTCAGCCCTTGCATTGTTAGTCTTTCCATTCAGGTCAGTCACTGCCAAGTCAAATCGCAGTTCTATTTTGGCACAGTCCATTTTTCCTTCCTCACATCTTTAACGACATGTACGCACAGGACTCTTGTAAAACATGAACTCTGGCTCTCCAGCCTTCCTCTTCAACACACAAGCAGCGCACCAGGACTGCAGCTCTCCATCCATGTCCCGGCAGGGGCCCAGGGCCTCTTGTTTTGCTCAGATAATCCAAGGTGCCTACTTCAGCTCTATACCTAATGTGGCATGTGTCTTCAGGAGATTATTTGAAGTGGTTATTTTTATGCCTGGAACCTTCAAAGGCAGAGTTATTAAGTGTATTTAAAAGGAAGAACTGGTCCAGATAAAGCTGGGATGTAATTAGTTACAAGCTACTGTACTTTGATGACAAAGCAGCATTTAGCATGTGGACTGACTGTTCAGCAGCAGGCTCTGTAGGGTGTGCTAATTACTGATAGCAGTCACAGCGAGTGGAAGCCTGACACTTCTCTGATAAAGCAGAGCCTTCTATAACTCGACGGCTTGGGTTTAACTCTTGGTGTTTAACTCTCAGCCAAAGCCCGGACTTTGGCACGCAGCTCTTCAATTGTGATATTTGAAAGCACAGAGAGAGAGAGGAAAAAACCCGCAACTTCTAAATAGGTAAAGGGAGGCCAGCTTACACCCTGGGACCCTGGCTCGTAGCAGCAGCATGGTGGGGAAAAGAAATTAATTTTTTTTTTCTCAAGGAACCTGCTCTCTTTCTTGCTGTAGCTTCCTCCTGGCTCAGCATTCACCTTGCTAAGCACTGCAAGGGCTGGAGATTTGTCACCAACCTGTGAAGTCACATCAGATTGGACTCAGCCTCACTGATGTCAGGAGGTGACTTTCAAAGACTTGAAATGGGTTTGGCTGTGGCCCTAAATAAAACTACGTTCCTTGGCCCAAGAGATAGATAATGAATTATAGACAAGCAGAAGAGAGAAAAGGACTGGACCTGTGAGGCAGAGAGAACGGCTGCTGGCAGGAGGCACAGAAGGCTTTTGGGGTAGGGGAAGGATTCAAAAACAAGTAATTGGGGTCAGCTGTAAAAGTGGTTTGATAAAGACTGCAGAAGTGCTGAACAGCTGGGGGACACCGAGATACCTGGAGGGGGAGACAGGATGAGCCACAAAGCCAAAAAGCAGAAACAACACTGAAGTGTCTCAGTGCAGCTCCTTGGCCTCTCAGAAAGGCTGCAAAGGAGCGTGGTAACAGCAAAGCAAGTGTAAGTGTCTGTCACCATGTCAGCTGCCAGCCTGCCACTGACAGATGGGCACCTCAAAGCGAAAGATGCCCTCACCATCCTCTGCGCCTTCTCAACACAGCATCCACGTCACTGAGCCACCACTGCCACCAGCCCTCCCTGACACAGGCCCCATCCTGCACTGGTCCTGCCTCGCTGATCTGTGGGTACAGCAGCACGAACCCACAAAAGGAGATGCGAGGTGACCTGGAGAGGGAGGAGAGGAGCATAACCTCCTCAAGTCCTTTAATTTACAGAAAGGCCGTGCAAACATTGCGCAATCATGTGAAACGGATCCACCACTCACCTTAAAAAAAGCAGACATAGTAAATGGGAGAACAGCTGTGCCAGGTAGACAAAAGAGCACTTTAATAAACCAAGAAATAAAAATCCCCCAAACTCCACTAAAACCAAAAAATTAAACCATGCCCGTCAGGATTGATGGAATTGCGGTGAGGTCCCAGACAGGGCAAATGGCATCCCAAGCTCAGATCTCTGCTCTCCAGGCTAATGACCGCAAGGTGATAAAATGAAATTATATTTCTATTCTGATGCTGGGGTGATTTTTTCCATTTATCAAAGTGATGGGCCTTCATTACATTTTTGATAGTTTTGAGTTTGTTTGGTCCCCCTGGGAGGACCTGAGGGTCTAAGACATATCTTATTACTCAGTTTTATGTCTTCAGAGTACACCTTCTTCCTGTCTTTCTCTCTCCAGAAGTTGCTTTCTCTTAAATTCAAGTTCCGATACCAGCAGGTAGCATCTGGGCAGACTTCTTTCCATACACTGACATGCAAGCCTTTCATCCAGGAGACATTTAAGGCCAAAACCATGAGCTGAAAGAACACTGGATAGATCCACAGACCCCAGTGTCACTGCACTGGGTTAGATTAAGCAAGGAACTGTCTCTCCAGGGGTGGATAACACTTTACATATCCATAAGCAGACAGGCAGAGCCCCAATGACAATTCTTTCTTCATCACAAATTGCACCTTTGCCACGCAAATGTAGGCTAATGCTATTTATACACAGCGAACCTTAGGAACAGAAACACAAGAATGGAGTTAAAAGAAGCATGAGGGCTAAAATGGGAACTTTCTCACCAGGCATCAGAATATGAAATTTCACCTGAGGCTCATTTTTCATGTGAGTACTGGCACGGACAAAAGCCTGATGGTTGTGCATCGCCCTCTCCATCATTCATGCATTTCGAGGAAGATACGGTGTCCATAATGTTTTTTTTTTTTTGAGTTTTTTAAATCCCATTACCTTCTTCCAGACTTTGTTCCTAAAGAATTTGTATTGTTGCTATCACTGATGAGTGTACTGACCTAAAGCTGCGACAATAGCTCTCTCGACACCGGGAGCCTGTCAGCTGCGGATGGGGCAGGAACCAGTAATTTCTCTTGCCACACTAGTGACATGGTACCAGAACAACCAATCACAGCAGCACTGGGTAGAAGAGGAAAATGAAAACCATTTCCATATTTATTGACAAATTTAATTTACAATCTGAGTTTCCACTTTGGAGAGAGTATCTATTTTCTCTCTAAATATATCAGTCTTTAGCTAGCAGTCAACCCAGCAATAATGATTTCTGTGCCTGCAGACACTTTTACACGGAGTACAGCAAATTTATATGTAACACTTTTGAAAGAAAATGGTATTAAAATCCACCATTTAGGAATGAGCTGTAAATTAACTGTTACTGAGCAGACAGTGGGTAAAAGCAAATTTGGTGCACATGTGTATGGCTTTTCTACTGGTGTTTGGCAAAACGCCTGTCCAGCTGAGCCCTGCATCCTCCCTTGGAGTCTGACAAGCACTTGACACGCTCACTCTTCTTGCGTTGAAGCAGATGTGAAAAAAGTAGAGAAGAATGTTCTAGCAGGTTTCATCTGACAGTATTAAAGCACTTAACAAATAACAATTAATTCCAAGACAAAAGCCCCTTGTGAAAAGGGGGGAGAATTATTGCTTCCGTGTCACGACTGCCCAAGTGTTGGAACCCAGAGGCAATTATCAGCAAGATGGAAGATCCTGCAGGAATAAAATACTCAGAGAAAGCAGCAGCCTGTGAAAATACAATCCCTCTCGTCACGTTAAACCACACACTGTTTCTACACGACTCTGCCACGCCATCTCACTGCATCCTCATGAAGCACCCTGGAAGAACAAAGCAACACAACTCTGAGCCACCCAACTGTCCCAGCAAGCCCAGGCACAACAGTGCACAAACCCTCACTGCCAGGAGGACATTCTGCACCACCCACGGCCGGTCAGAACAGTCGTGAGCAACCCTGTGAACGTGCCACTGCCCGGTGAGCTGTCCTACAGCAACCGAACGGCAGGAGTGCAAATTTGTGATCAGGATGTGACAGACTGGGGGGAGTGGGAGAAGGGGCTTCCAGAGCAGCTGTTTCTGCCTTGTTCCACGTGAAAACTGGACTTGGAATCTCACAATGTGAATTTTTTTAAGAAAGCCTGTCTTTTCCACCTACTTTTGAACTCCTGCAGTAGACAGGCTCTCTCACTATTGTGTTTACAAAGAAAACATGGGAAAAGAATCCCTCAAGGCCAAAAAGAAGAAAAACAAAAATAATCCCTTTAGTTCGTTTTAACTGTCTTGATGTATTCCGGCTTCACAATGGCAGGACTGGTCTGTTATGTTTTCATTTCTTTAATAGTTGGATTGTGACGCCAACAAGGACACAGAATAAATGAGGTTTGTTTTTTCTTAATTTCATAGATGGGTCTTCAGCTGTATAAACTGGCACTGTTCCTCTGAAGTCATCAGAGCCAAATTACGCTTACTCAGGGTCTGGCCCTGTGACAAAAATATCTTTTTAATTTCTATCTTCCTTCAGGAAGAGCCTTAAAAATGCCCCTTTCTACCCATATGCTGCAGTCCCAGCAGAACGTTCACAGCTTTGCTTGCAGCCCTGGCTAATAGCCATCACATTTCTAGAAGATGAGTACAGTACTTCGGGTTGTAACAACAACTGGAAAAGCTGGAGCTGTACAGGGCAAAGCCAAGCCAGTCTGTTCTGCCGAAGCACAGCCCATCGCACCCCTCGTGACACGCGGGAGGACTGTGGAAGACCACAGCTGTGCTTGTCACCAAGCTTTGTACTCTGATGGGGCTGGAGGGACCTACCTACATGCTCACTCTGTTATTTCCCTTAACAGAAAGAGGCATTTTATATATATATTTTAGCAAGAAAACAATTATCAGTTAACCCTGGAACCTACTGTTTGTTGTGTATCAGTATTCATTCAGTCACTTCTTTGATGACTGGCCATACAGCAAATATAAGAGGGAAAACTTAAACCTACTGGGAGATTAATGATAGACTCCAGTGGAACAGATGTATATGAATAGCAAATTAGACCACTGAAAGCTTCCTATAAAAGTAATGACAAGAGGCTCTGCTGCAGCAGAACATGCTAGCAGAGACAGAAAGGCTGTTAGTTATGTGGCTGAGGGTGCTGTCTCTGGTGGGCACTGCTCTGCCGTATCTGAGGTAGCGAGATTTAAGTGTGATCAGTTCCAAAATCACATCAAATAGTCCAAATAAGCCACTGTTTGGGGACGGGGAGAGGAGGGTGCATGATACGGGAAGCAGGGAGCATCCAGGGACCCATCAGCCAGTCACTCCTCTCACGCTTGTCAAGGGCCCTCCCTTTCAGGCAGAGCTCGCCTGGCAGAAGGCGACGCATCCTAGCTGAGCTCAGCTTTCCTAAGCCAAGACATAAAAAGTTGCCTCTCCACTGACTGATAGCGTTATGCTCATCTGCTTCAGTGAAAAAAAAGTGTTCTTTCCTACAAAATTCATATAAATTGATAAAAATGTGATAGTTTTTTTGTTATGAAAAAATCCTGAAAAAAGCATCACATGCCCTTTTTTGAATGAGGAGTTTCTTCTCTCCTTTCCCACCTCACCTCCCTTAAAAAATAGTTATTTGGTAATTTTACATCTCGACTGAGGCTCCATCACTGCAAAAGAACTGTGTCCTAGTAAGAAGGAGGAGACCACACCAAGATTTTGGTCTGGGGTAGGATGGAGTGAGACACAAATTCCATAAGTAGAGAGGAAAGGGAGAAAGCGCTTCAGGTGAGCAAAGAGGTGCGAGCAGCTTCCAGCCTGTAGAATATACTCAGCCTGCAACAGCTACAAAATAAGCTATCCAGAGTGTCAGAAGGCAACTTTAAATGTATTTCAGTGCACTCGTGGGAAATGCACTGTGGGTAATCACACTGTCTTGAGGAGATGAAATTGGTAGGAGCAGGTATTTCCAAATCTGTGCCTCTTCAGCTCATTGCTAAAGGCACTGACTGCAGGAAACCACGGAGATGAATTTTAACAGCCTCCCTAAATCTACACACACTACGTCCACCTCTGAGCACTGCCTATGGAAAGCACAAGCCTTCCTGAGAGATGAACTAGCCAATATACCGTGCCCTGGTCCAGACAAGTTAATATTTCCCCTCGGAGGATATGGTTTAGAAAGATAGGAACCAAAATGGCAGGACTAAACAAAACTGTTTCTGCCTGGTAGACTATAACAGTTAAATGATTTGATCTCCACAAAGGCAGCAAATCAAAGCACAAAATACCAGAAATAGCTTCCGAGAGCCCTCCCTCAAGTCTTTTTTGTGCCGCAAAATGTCTCAGAAAGGATAAGACTCTTCCCTTTTCTTCTGGAGCATTGCCTGTAGGGCAAGCGCTCACATAGATTCGTACCCTCGCAATTTTCTTTGTGTGTAAACATTGACAAGCATGTGCAGAGACTCAAAGCCCGGGTACACCCACTGAGCACAGCTTGATATTCAAACCCACAGACATTATACATTTTTTTTTATATAGATATGTACGTATGCACGTATATATACGGCTCAGAGGTGCAAATACAGACATATATCTCCTTTTGCCCTGTACCTCTCTGGCGGCAGTGTGAATTTATTGCACAAGTCAGACGTTATCACACCACATTGCCATTAGCCAGCACCTCCAAGGGCGCTGGGACAGCCTGCCATACGAGCAGGGGATTTGCTTTTTTTTTTTTTTCCTTTGCCTTCTCAAACCGAGCCTTCAGAAACTGTGAATGTTGGCAGTCTGGAAAGCGAGTGAGCATGGGAAGAAAAGAGAGCGAGTAGTTGCTTCATCCTTAAATATGACATCAGAGGCTTTATTTGCAGCCACAGTAATTTCAGCCCCATGTGTCCCAAACTCACAGAGAACGCGATAGCATCAATACACCGCCTCACAGCCCGAGCATCTCTGCAGCAAAGGCAGAGGAACAGGACAGAAGTTTGTACGTCTTTCCTTTCCCTCTGTGCTTAATTCACACATTAAGGGAGCGGATGGAGCAGGCTTACATCTCCCTTCTTGTGCTGGAAACGAGGGGGAAAAGAAGAAAAAGACAAGACTTCTCAGTCTGGCAACACAGCTCTTCAAGAGATGAGCTGTCAGGATGGGAAATGCCACCACGTGCTAGGCTGCCTTTACCAAGCCGTGACACGGGGGAGAAGGGGAGTCTCTGCTCTCTGATCTGCCATCGTAAATCTGGAGCAACTCTTCTGAAACGCCAGCAGCGCAGGGCATGGCCAGCCCCTGCACCTTCAGCACAAGCCCCAGTGACCTGCAGAGCAGAGTTTTTGCCCTTAGTCTGTGGGAACTGGGGAGTCAGGAGAGTCTATGGACGCTTCTATTTTTGCTGCAAACAAAAACCCACCTTCTCAACCCCACTGGGTGAAAACAAGGGCTATAGACATCTTCCTCCACCACTGCTTTGATTCCTCAGTCATTTACAACCCAGAAATTAAAAAATAAAAAATAAAAAAAATAGAAGTCATTACTGAAAAGCTAAAAAGCAGCATTAAAGCCAGTCCAGTATTCCCCCAGTTCAACCTCACAGGTCTCTTGCTACCAGCCTGAACCTACCGAGTGGGCAGTCGCCAGTGACTGACAAGGCTGCACCCGGAGGAGATGCCGCAGGGAAAGGCAGAGCAGCAGCATCAGGCCTTCATCACGCCTTCATCACACCTTCATCACGCCTTCATCACACCTTCATCACGCCTTCATCACGCCTTCATCACGCCTTCAGCCAGAGCAGGGCCAGCACCCACCTGTGCCCCACAGGCAGCAGCAGGCCTGGAGATGCCCAATTCCCTCCTGGTCCCCCAGGCTCAGCCATCCGCCCTGCCAGGGGCATCCGTACCCCCGACACCATCACCGGGGTGCGCACCCGACTCGCATCGGCCGTACCTCCAAAAGCCAGGGTGCATGTTCTCGAGCACCATCTGCTGGTATTTTTTCTATTAACAAGCAAATGATAGGTAAAAGACACCCTTGCACCAGTCAGCCGGCCCTGAGGAGGGAGGAATACGGGTGCCCGTCTGCACCAGAATCACACCGGTGTTTTCCTGTGAAAAACAATGGGTTTTGTTAAATAAGACATTTTGCATGGGCAAATATCGCTGCTCATCTGTATATTTCAGTGTGGGATACTCCCAAGTGAGAAGCAAATGTTAATTCTGAATTTTATTTTTTACTTTGCTGCTGCTTGGGAAGCATAAAATGAAATATTTTGATTATCTGGAAAAGCAATAAAGGGAGAGATTTGTTTTTTCTTTTTTTTTTTTTTTTTTTGGCAGAAACTGTTTGCTGAATCTGACCCAAATTCACAAACAGCTTTGCCTCCTCCCACTCAGAAACTGCATTTCTCAGTGAGTAAACTCTTTGTTACACAAATTACCCAGGTCTGCTGGTGACACTGCAGAAACACATGTTCCAGGCGAGAGTTCAGCCTGCCGGCTCTTGCTAGGCAAAACAAAGGTTTTCATTTGGGATTAATTCTCTTGGAGTTAAAGAGGGGAGGAAGGAAACATTTTTAGTCATCGCTCGTTAGGCATCAGGAGGTCTGTCTGCAGCTAAGCGTGTAGGTTTGCACTTGTTCTCCTTCCCTGAGGATTACTGACTGTGGCTAAGCCATCATACAAAACCGTATTCTTTTCCCTCAGTCATTCTTAGTGGATGAATCAACAAAAATCCAGAATACAGATGTTGAATCTGAAGAGAAAGTTCAATTTACATTTCAGTGCATCTCCTGACCGCTGCCACAGGGTGAACCTGCGTACAGGATCACAATCTCCAGCTGGGAGATTTATGGTTAGGCTGGAGGTAAAGCTTTGCAACTCTCAGGATACTCAAGCACATAAACAAATCACGGAGGGACAGCCCAACGGTTGAGAAACGTTCAGGTAACAAAGTCCTACCCGCCTTTCTCTTGGACAATATACTATGAACCTTTTTCTCTTCAAGCACACCCGTATTTCATGTACCAGTTCACTTTCACATAGGAAGGTCCTACGTTTTCCACAACAGGAGATTTTAAAGAATAGGTTAGACAAGGAACCATCCAAAATGACCTGTGATCTCTGGAGCTTCACTGGTTTACATGAACTGAAGGTCCAGTTCTCCACTGGAGAACCTCCGTTCTCCACTACTCTGCATTATACCCAGAGAAACTAGAATAGCACCGTTTTCACGTGCTCAGATGTCAGTGACCAAAGGAGATACCGTGGAGTAGAAAATCAGGTCAAGAGCCAGGAACTCTGGATAAATAAAGTCACTCCACTGGAGGACACTTCAAAAGAAAACCTAGCGTGCTGTGACTGTAGGGAGCAACCATTCTATGCACAGTACCCATTCCTCCTTCCCTTTATGCATTAGTAGGAAACACTGCCCAAAGAGAAGTCTTGCCTTTAATCTGAGGTGAAACTGAGATCTTCACATATCACAAGCCACTTCACGTTCAACCGGGATGAATAAGGTATAAGAAAAAAGTAGATGGACCTAAACAGATGGATTCTATATTGGCATTAAAAGTCACACCTCATTTTTCATCCAGTCCTACCTGTATGGTACTTTTGATGAAGTTCGTTAAATGGAGTTGTTCCTGTGGTACCCTGTGTTAGTAAATTTTCCTTTGCGACAAGACTGTAGATAGCAATCAGTAACCTCTCTGCTCAATTTTTCCTTCACAGACCTTCTTTTTAGAATGAATAAAGAAGAGCTAGTAGGAACAGGGGGAAAATGGGTTGATATATTTTGCCATTAAACCGGAGCTAGGCTTCAGGTTATCATAACAAATGTTGCCTAGTGAAAAGCACATCTCACTACTACACATTTACAGCCCTACTGCTGACGTGTATCAAATCCACTAAGTTTAAAAGTCAAAACAAGATTATCCTGTCCTAATAAATATTGATCACCTTACAAGTCCTTGTTTTAAAGTCTTTAATTAAACACAATACCCAACTTTGCCTCTTTCCCGGTAGATGAGAATCAATACTTTATCATTAATGCAGTCCAGAAGAAAGAAAAGAGCCTGGTGCTCAGCTGCTGTAAATGGACCCCACTGGGCTGTTGCCCTGTTATCTGCATTCCAGAGGATCTAACAAGCCCATGTGAGACGGAGACCCCGCCGTGCCGGGCACAGAGCAGAGACACGGTGCCACAGAGCTGCGCTTGCTCCGACAAAGTCAGTAGGCGACCTGAGATGGAGGAGAACACCAAGGGCTATTAAAGGTGGCAGCTGCAGAGCCAGATCTCGCCACCGCACAGCTGAATCCTTGATAGCTGGCCCCATCAGCTCCCAAGGACGGGGGAAGAAAGGCAGGCAGGGAAGGAGACTTTCCCAAAACCCCAGTCCCGCTGCTCGCCGCTCCTTCATTGCTCAGAACAGTTTGTGCATTTGCTTCACCCACACCTGTAGCTCTTTAGCCTTTTGACTGATTTGAAGGCATCTCAGTGCTCTGGCACTATTTGACAGTATATATTACAGGTGTTGTCATGGCGATGATTTATGCAAGAATTAGTCACTGCAGCACTTCTACAATAGACTGAAGAACAATAGGAAAAACTGCACATTTCAAAGTTCCTGTGATACAGAGGTTGAGGGTTGGGGAAAAGAGATTAGATTACTTTTACCCCTCTGATTCCGGCAGTGACATTTAAACAGCTCAGGAAAAAGTCAGTGCCTAATCACAAGTGTTATTAATAGCAATCTGACAACAACCCAAACTTCATATTAAGCTGCGTGAGCGCTTGCAATTGTATATTCACTACTGGCCCATTTCTGAATTAATCGGGGATTGAGTAACAACTGGAGCAGAGAAGAAATTATTACATTTGCATTGTTATATAATGAAGAAAGAATCAAGAGTTTATTGACAACGCGGTGGTTTATCCCATGGGCCCAATTGCTGTCAAAAGTTCTGCTGACTGTTACAAGCCATGGATCCATAACAGGTAACTAAGCTCCAGCAAATGAAAAAAAATTAAAATTCACCCAAAACTATAAGAAAGGAAAAGGTTCAGAAAATGAGCACTCAGAAGTTAGGAAACTCCAGTGCTGAGGCTGAATGATCTGAAGTCCCTCTTTGTTATTAGAATATGATTTTTAATTGATTAGAATATGATTTTTAATTGAAGGGCCGTGTATTGGTTCATATATCTAAGTTTTGGCAAAGGCGTGAGAAGTACAGGCAGGGCTGTCACTCAGCTTTGATAACAAACAGAGCTTCTGCTTCTCACTGTAATAAAGGGAGTCGTTCCTCTCCCTCGTGTGCTGATGTGCCTCCATCTCCACCAAAGCTCTCTGAATTATAGGGCAATTATCCTCATTGTTCCCATCTCTTCAGAATCAGCTCTGAGATTTACAACTGACAGGGTCAAACCAGAAGTAAGCTTGACTAAAGAGATGAAAAGGTTATTTAGAGCAGAGTTTGAAAATCTGCATCTCTCAGTCTTTCTGCTCTGTTCTCAGGGACTTAAGGTTGTCTTGTCCTCTTAATACCTGGAGCCTCAAATGCAATTTTCCCATTTTCCTTACAGGTTTTGAATGGAGCCTCATTGCCCTGTCAACAGGGTTACTTTCAAGCTCACTTTACTATTAACAATCACTTCAGCCAAAAGGGAGAGTAAGCCCAAGAGGTGCAACTGCCATTTTCCAGCCCACAGTCATCAACCCTGCTACGCACCACCATCACTTCACAAGGCCACACAGTGCAATTACTTTCACGCTCTTCCTTCTTCATTTCACATGCTGGTTGGCAGTAAATCTTTGCTAACTTCTTAATAGTTTTTAACATATGCATTGTCACATGGTTTTATGATCAAACTCAGCGGTTAAGCCCAGTGAAAGCATCAGAGGCACAGAATGTATCTGTCCAAATTAGATCAGTCTGTGTGGATGTCTTCAGAGGGTAACAGATCCATACTGCCTGCTAGTGCTTCAGTACAAAGTATTTTTCTCTGGTTGCTTTTAACTTGTTTCCCTTGGATCTTTCTGAAATAAGAGTGCAATTGTTCGCATGTGGAACCAGGCAGGGAGTGGCCAGGCTTTGCCAATTTAAAGCTCTGAGCAAGGGAAAGCAAACATCAGAGTCTGTCCTTATTCTGCTTTATTCTTCAAGCCTTCTGTACTATTTCACATTTACAGGAGTGCTTCATGGCCTCCCAATTTAACTCCTAACAGAAGAAAAAAAATATACAGAGACAGCAGAGCAGCTGCTGGGACTTTAGGGTTTCTTGATGCTCCACAGTAAACATGACAAGCATTGAAGATGGGTGGGAATGTCCTTTCTCTGAAAAGTCCGCAGCTCTTGGCATTTCATGCTTGCAAAAAGAAAAAAAAAAAAAAAAAAAAGGATTTTGGAAGAAATATTTTGATGTGTGGCACATGGAGATGTAAGCTTGGAAGAATTCAAACCAGCACTGAGCAGTCTCACAGGCTTCTCAAATCTGGTCACTCAGTTCAACGTTACCATCTAACACATCTCTGGAGCACACAAATACTTCAGCTGCGCTGAACACCGCTCTGCTAGAGCTGTACAATCATCAGCAGCAAGAACCCTGTACAGCACGAAGGAATTCACATTAGAGCTGGATGAAGAACAACTATTGCATTTAGCAGAGAAAATGTTTTTACTTCTGCGTGAAATGGAGCGGGCACTGCCATCCTGAGGAGCACCATATGGGACACCAGAGCTGGGAGCCAGAACTCGCGTGCTTCCAGGCTTTTAGCAAGTCGAATTGCTGGGCAGCACTCGAGCTCTAAAGCAGATCTAGGTAGGATAAAACTGCCAAGCAGACTGCAGTCAATAGCTGCCTCGATTCCTCCAGAATCAAAATCGCGCTGTTTTTGCAAATAAATTTGACAAATTGGCAGATTCTGAGGGAAAACAGAACAGCAGCACTTGGTAGAAAAGTTGCTGCTAAACTCTATTCACAGTCTAGAATCCAGCTCCCATAATGAACTGAACATCCCGGCACCACTTAAACTTCAAATTAGCAATCAAAAACACAGCAAAAATAGCAGGCTACATTTTCTTCAGTGGAAGGTATAATTCTACTCATGTCAAAAAAATGCTATACTGATTTGTGCCAGTTGAGCTCTAACTCCCTCCCATGTTCATGCATTTTATTTTGCCTTTCTATCCCCAGTCTTCCTGCCAGCACCTGACTGCAAGCAGCGAGGACTTGGGTAGTCACACCTGCCAGCCTGACCCATGGCAAACTCATCTGGATGATCCTGGCAGCAGATATGATGGGCCACACTAATTGCGGCTAATTGGTAGACTAGATGTTCCCAGGTTTTCCTCCTCACTAGCTGTTTGACATCTTGCATTTGCTCTGGATGGATTTGAATTTGTGAAGTAGTTACTTATGGAAACCCTTTGCTGTCAGGCTTGCAGTCACCTGCCTCAGAATTTATCCTCTTTCACTCACGGGGAATGGCCTTTTTGCAGGAAACTAGTCCCATTTCTGCCAAACAAGTTGGAATTTTAGCCTTCTGGGCACCAGACTCGAATTCTCAGCCTTTATTGTGCCCCTGTGGGGAGCAGAGAAGCCTCCAACCCTGATCCACAGCTTCGTGGTCATCATCATCCCCATCTGCCAGCAAGCCCCTCTCCAGACTGACGTGGATAAAGCAGCTGCTGAGCAGCAGGCTGGGATACGGATGCCCTGGCACCACCCAATTGCCTGGCTAGGGAAAAAGTAATCTGAGCTCCCTCTGTGCAAAGCTCTTCTCTTCCACGGCCGCTATGGAAGAGGCTGGACATGACTCCAAGGTCTCTAACACGCTCACTCAGCCAGCTGAGCTGCTATCGGCTAGATTGTGTCCATAGCTGTGGATGTACTGCTAACCAACTGCTAGTCTCGGGACGCAACGCTTCAGAGATTTCCCTGCGTTCCACCTGCACACCCGGCACATAACAGCTTTTTGTTCGTCTGTGTCAACGGCAAACCCTGACAGCCCACGGACTGGCCAATGGTAGCCACCAGCACAGCTCACTACACCGGGACAGCCTTTACTCTGCCCTTCCTGCACTGCACTGCCAGCTCCTGCTGCAGAAAGGAGGAAGCAGATGTTCGCTCTTGCATATTCAGTCCTAAAACCTGGGATAGCCCTGGCCCTGTCTCCCGTGGCTGAACAGTTCCTCTTGTAATCTGCTCCAAAGTATCTCCTGCTATGCTCAATCAATGGCTTTGCTCTTCCTCCTTTCTGCTGCATGACTACTCATCCGAAACACTGGTAATGTTTAATTTATCAGGGTGGATGCTTCCAGACCTGCAGTTCAAGGACTTGTGTCAAGGTACTCATCTTTTTAAATGATACACGGTTTTGCTCATAGAAGTATCTTGGCTGGGTGGATGAAGGATGAGCATCCAAGAAGAAAACAGCTCCCCAAATATTTACCCATCTCTGAGGAACATAATTACTCCAAAGTTAAAACGCAGGCCTGAGCTATGGATGTATGACTGGCCTTCTAGTAATACTGCCCTGAATTACCTCAGCACTCCTTCCTACTTCCCCTTTCTATGAAAAATATTCTCCTTTTGCAGCTATACCCTGAAAACACACCCTCTTCCCCTCCACACACACTTACTGGCACAAAACAGCAATCAGTTGATTAGCTTCAACCACAGCCCTTCATGTTTCTCAGGAGGGAATACAGAAAGGCCTTGCTATCGCAGCCCAGTCCCTGACCTTCGCAAAGACAGATGAGGCCAAAGAGCTGGCCCTGAGCACATCAACTGCTGCAAAGCGGGGACACAAACACCATCTGACAAACACAGCTGTGCTCAGCTGCAGAAAGGAAGGAACTTCAGCCTCTTCTGTAACTGTCTCCTTCCTCACAGTGACCACTGCAACCAGCTGTGTGGACATTTGTTCATCTACGCAAACAACAAGTAGCCAAGCAGGAGGGAAGCAGCCGTTGGAAAGCAAACGAAAAGTCAGGCTTGGCTAAAAAGTCTGCTGGCTGTCAGGGTTTTTATCTTGCGCCTGGAAACCTGCAGTCCTGGACATGCCTGAGCACACAAACGCAGCCACAGCTGCAAGCAGCACAGTTGGGTGGGAAGATTTAACCTGCACAAATAAGGAGATTTTTTTTTTTTTTTTTCCTGTGTAGCTTCGAGAGAAGGCTTGTGGCGACATCTCGATGTGATAATTGTGATGAAAGAGGCGGAAGGAACATAGTATAGAAACAGGATAAACTTGAATGTCTTCATACAGGGACCAGGGAGCTGCTTCCAGGCAGATTCTGTCCCCCTTGTTCTTGCATTTTGACATTGCCATGTCCACGTTACGTGACAAAGCGACAGCTTAAAAAAATGGCAGGTAAGAGAGCCCTCACATGCAGTAATTTCCCAGTGAAAACACAGTGTCTCTGGATCACTGACTAACCAGAGGCAAAGGCCGCAGAGACAGACGGCAAAGGCCAGAAAGAGCAGAAGGTTCTCTCCGGAGCTCACGTGAGCTGCAGTTGTGGGTACCTGCCTTCGGACATGAGCAGCTCTGACCCACGCTGAGCTCGTGTGCCCTGGTCGAAGAGCTTTTTCAATAAAGCTTTGCCGTGCACAAACACGCCTGCACGATGGCTGGTTTAGAGCTGGTTCACAGCGGCCACCTCGCTGCATAGAGGGTTCGTGTCAGTGCCACACGAGGGTCACTCTCCTGTCTCTGAGTGAGAAGGACAGCAGTTGGCAAGAAAAAAGCAGAACTACTTGCAGGGGAAAAAATGTATTTACCTTTCCTTCTCCAAGAAGTATGTCTAATGTAATCTACATAGGGGATTCAAAATTACACAAGCAATAAAGAGGTAATTACATACATACTAATGTCTTCAACTGGTCTGGCAACACATGTTGGCAGAAGACCAGAAAGTTACAGAAGCACGGTGATTAGGTACAGGTAAGAGCTAAAAATATGGAGTGAGATTAATTAATAATTGATGGTGTAGGTAGAACACTGCAGAAAGTATAATTAATGATGAACAAACTTGATATAACTCTGTCTTGTTAAAGGCTAATAAAATGTTTCAGTGCTCTCCAGGATCTGTGTTTTAAAAACTCACGGGATCAGACCATCCGCTACCGTCGATCTGCACAGCTCCATCAACTTCAGCAGAGAGATGGTGGTTTTTCACCTCAGGAAGTCATGCTGTAGTATTTCCTGACCACCCGTAAGCCTGTACGTGTGTATGCACACACTCATGTTGTACATATATGTAGCCCTTTATGCTCAGAGTACGGTTTCATCCACATAGTTGCTGGCAAACGTTAGGAACGTACCGCAAAAATACATATATTAAAGTTATGAAACTTAGTACTTAATGACTGGAGTTGCCAGCAAGTGGTTCAAGTTGGCCAAAAATAGCCATTGTAATGAGTTCTAGAGTTAGAGCCCTGAATCCCCAGATGAGTAAGTAGCAACTCACTGACTGTAATTGCTGGATACTGAATAGCCAGGAGCAGTGTTCACAGCCACCTGTAGCGTGATTTCCAAAGCTCACAAGAACTGACAGGCAGAAAAATACTCCATTTGTCTGTGAACTTTTCAGTGCCAGGGATCCTCTTTATCCCCATGACACTTGCAGGGTTGGTAATGCTGGCTAATATCCCCAACTGCAACAAACAATACCTGAACCGCAGGAAAATCCAAGTCCCGAGAATCAACATCATCCCGTTGAGATCAAAGAGGCTGAGCTGTTTTCCTCCGATCACACAACAGAAAGACCATCTATGCCTAACATTCAATATGAAGCACTTATTCAAATTCTAGACTAGTATAAAAACATCCAAGAGCTGCCACGATCAAGAAAATCGCTGTGAAGTGTTCACATTTACACATCCTACATAGGTGCAATGCATAGGGATTGTCTTTAGAGAGGGTGACACTCACAGAGGAATCACAGGCGGAGGGAACCAGGCCACCACCCTCAATATCAATACAAGGAGCTCTCCCCCTCTTGGTATTAATCCCAAGATTGACTGACTGCCTGTGCCTGCCCTGGCTCCTGCCTACACAATCATTCAGGAATCAGAACTGCCACGATCATCCCTGGCTCCAAACCTTGTTGAAAACCATTCCAGACCCCAAGTCTGGGCTTTCAAGATGCTTCAAAGAGCGAGCCCAAAAGGGGTTTGAAAATTAAACTCACCAAGTTGAACAGAGGTCCAGCTTAATTCTGAACTCTCTCCCCTGACCATAAAGGGGGCCCAGAGACACCAGCTGACTTACTGCTCAGCTCCGTGGGCTGCCTGAAGCTGGTGCAACAACCACCCCGTTATTTAGTGCAGCTCAAGACAACTGCCATGCAGGTGCCCTTAGTTCTACCAGTGACTTTGCTCTGCCCTTGAAGAGGACCAATACATACGTCACAAGGCCAGGGTGAGGATTAATTAGGCAGTATTTTCAAAGTGCTTTGAGCATGAAAAAATTGAGCTTCTGTGCCTTTATTTACACATCTGTTAAATAAGTATAATACCTACCCTAGAGGATTGACAGTAAGCTTATTTATTTTTTGTTTGCAAAGCACTTAAGAGATCCTAGATGAAAAATGCTGCAGAAACATTGAGTGTTATTGCTATCAGACAAGAACACACTAGAAACATCTTGGCCAGCTCTACATTCCAGGAACAAAGTGGGAAAAATCAAGGGCCAGATCTCAATCCAAGGCAGGCTCCTTTGGGCTCTCTGTGTTCTACCAGTGAATCAGTGAAGGGACAACTGATGAACCAGATTTGTTTTAAACCACGGTGGCAGGGAAGGATTCCGCCAACCAGTGCCAATGCGGTGGGTTACTTGTACTGCTGTAGCAGTGAGGCTGATTAAACCGGCGTCCACACGTGTGTTTTGGAGGACTCCTAACAAAACTCCTAGCAAAGCAAGCGTATTTCAACAACGTTTGTGGTTACTTCCTGGGGACGGTGCAGCATAGGAACCACAAGGCTTTATTTTAATCACCATAAACTAATGGATGTTCCAGGGTGTTTGCTTTCATCATGGGGCACTGCCATGTGCCTTCAAGCTCCCAAGGCAATCAGTGATAAAGCTAACAGCAGGAGGGCAATGGCTGCCTCTTGTTCTTTCTTGGAAGTGAAATGCATCTTCTTTCTGGAGACATCTCGTCCCGCCAAATTCTCCTCTGCTCGGCATAATGAGGGCATCACTCTTTGCAGGTAGTTTTTGAAGTAGCTAATTATGCTGTGCTGTGGGAAGCTGCTGCACATTCCTCATGTTCTGGGTGATCCAAAAGAGTTTAACTAGGAATAATGGGACAAAACTGTGCACAGAATATATTAAAGTGAGCATCAGGCAAAACCTCCTAGCAGGGATGCATATGCATGAGGTGGTGCCTGATGAGAAACAGGAAAGGGATCTTTTTAAACTGGACAGGACACAGCAGCAGTAAGTGAACAGTCCCCCATGGGTGTAATAGCTCTTATTAATCTCTTATGGGACCTAATATTGGGACATATGCTTCACTGAAGCGAGAGAAGAGAAAACTGAAAGAAACAAGGAGACCTTCTTGTTTACACAACTGAAAATGTGTGCAGTGCACCTAGTTGCCAGGAGTAAGAGGTAAACTCATCATGAAATGACAGCCTGGAATGGAAGAGCTTTAAGACAACACACACACTATGTGGTGACCAATCTGGCACAGAGGACCAAGAGAGACTTCACCTCATCTTACTCCAAAAGCCCCAGAGGCAGAGGAGGAGCAGGCACATGGAAAAACTGACCTGGACTCTCCAGCTCCTGCTCCAGAGGGAGGAACTTCACTGTGAGGTCAAAAGAGGACTCCTTTTCACAATATTGGAAGGTCGTGTAAGCTAGGGCTTCCAAAAGGCACTAGGAGCTCTTCAGTTAAGTTAAGAGAAAGCGAGACACTTCCTTTCAAGTTACAACACGAAGAGATAGCAAAATATGCAAAGGAGTTCAGGGGTTTGTGTCCAAGTTTTATGTTGCACCCTTCTTCCAACGCAGACACTTGCAGAACAAGGCCAGTGAGAAAGGAACATCTATCTAAATGTTGACATTTTTTCCACATTCTCCAGATTATGTATGGAAGAAAGAAATCCTTCCCCCCACTCCCCCTCTCCCCGAACTCCATCTTTCTTTTCTTCAGGTCATGTCACCTTTTATTCCTGGCTAAACACTAAAAAGTGTCAGGAATGCATCAGTGTTTTAACTGCTAATAAAGAGAAAGCAGAAAATATGTTCTAGCCTATACACTCTTTTTTCTTCCCTCCAATGCTTGACAGTCTCTTTTACAAACTCTTAACACTTAGGAGAGCAAAGTCACACCTCAGACAGCTGACCTGTGCTTGTTTTTTGCAGGTCATTCTGATCTGTACTTGAATGCAAATGTTCTTCAAGTCAGCCCTTCAAGTCTCAAAATAATGCAGTTCTCCAGGGGAGCCTACCAGATGCACTCAGATGGATTTTTAGGATGAGATTCCAGCAGGGCTGGGTCTAATCAGCAAATCAGGACTTTGCTTCCTAAGGCTTTTTGTTTGTCTGTTTGTTTAACATGAAAGACAGAGCAGCCTATTTGAATAATGCAGGATTAGGAAGGATAAACCTGACCAGCACATTTTAGCAATCTCAGAGGCAGAAACCAGTATTAAGAATCTTAGTGAGCTCCAGACAGGCCCTGCACCATCAAAGCCTGGGGATCCCTGCTCACAGAATTAGGATGCAGCGGGAAGAGACAGAAAGGACCTGCCTGCCTGCATCCCTGGGAGTCCCACAAAGAAATGGGGAACCTGGGGTTCAGTGCTGTATGCAGCTAAACAAAAAGCTGTGCCAAAGAAGTCCCATCATTCAGGGTCTCACTCCTCTGACTGAGCTGCTTGACAGTGTGAGGCTTATGTACTCCCCAGGACTTTTCATAGCTCATCTCTTCATCATACATGGTGGTTCGCAAGTGAAAGAAATACACACAATAGAGCAGGATCACATCATCTTCGCTTCCTTTTGAGGCCAAATAAAGACATGATGGCACAGACTGCTCTGTGCAGAAGGTCACTTGCCCAACTCAGGGCCTACAAGATTTCCTAACGAATAACCACACCAGGAATAAAAATAAAGCCCCGTATTAAATCCCAGTACCTTGCAACATATGACCCTCTGTACCTGCTTGATCTGAGCTTCACCTATCACTCCCCACCCCAGGGAGGAAGAAGGGTATGAGTCTGAGTGAACAGAATAGGTTATTTTCATGTGTTTCAGGCTTTGCCTGAGGCACTCAGAGATAGTCTGCAAAGCTGTCTGGAATCCCTCGGTGTTTGTTAGCAGCTGTTGGTCCCAGCAAGCAGCAGTGATAACGAAGAGTCTAAGTGGAAGAGTGAATTTAAAAAAAAAACCTGGCAGGAAGGTTCCCGGCAATAGAGCTAGCTCCACACAACTGCAGGCAGCACCGTGTTTGAATCCTCATCCTCCCAGGTTGTGGTCCCAGCAAAGACAAGAGCTACATCCAGTTCTTTGCCTCTAGCGGACCCCGGCTTTGCAAGAAGATAAACGTGTCAATTTTTAGCAAAGGAAGGATGAAGTATGAGCACATGCAGGTGCCAGCCCTCAACCCTACAGCCCGAAGCCTCTTGCCCCACCCGGACTCATCAGGGAGACGTCCCCTCTTAGACTAAGAGCAACTGGCCATATCTCTACAGAGAAAGAGCCATGTTTAAAAGAGGGCAAAAAATCCTCCAGGACAGTGACATTGTTCTTTTTCTATTAAATTTGACCACTCTACTATCTGTATGGTATTTCTTCTCACAACACCCTCAAAGGAAGGAGAAAACAATAGGACACTGATACTCAGAAAGTCTCCTACCACTTGGAGGGCTATTCAGGCAGCCTAAATCCCACCCACACACTCATGCCAGATTTTCTATCCCTGACTCCAGATTTTCACAAGTACCTTCCCCAAAGGAATCTGAACATGGACCTCTGGCCTTGGCCCAGGTCACCCAGGCAGCCTGGAGCAGGGCATGGCCCGCTAACCACTGGCCTGTCCTTCCCCACAAGCCTCTAAGTGCATTTTCACGATACCACTTTGGATAAACTTCATTGGACAGGATCATAAATTCTGTCTAAATAAGAATTAATGATACCAATAATGAAGAGAACCCACAAATCTTCAGTGAAACCAATGAGTATTTTGGGAGACAAATGACTCTATTACTGAGGCTATCGGAGAAGCCCTGAACCATAGCCACAGCGAGTACAAAGCAACGGTTCTCCCTGAAGCTAAGGGAACGGTGCCAGTTTGCTTCCCCAGAAGACTTAGCCCCTTTTGAGTTTTTCAAAAAAGCCTTCAGCGGCTGTACATGGTCTTTGCTTGTCCTCGAGTCATTATAAATGACAATAAGTAATCACCACTCTATCACAGACGAGGCAACCAAGGTTGTATGATTTGCTTCATATTGTACAATCAACAGGAGATTAAAAAAAAAAAAACAACAACCAAACAAAACCCAACCAGAATACAAATCTGCCTTGCAAAGCCATGCTAGGGCCAGTTGTCCTAACCTGCACTCTCCAGTCTTCACCACGCAGGGACCAGGAGCATCAGCCAGCAACAGCTTTTATTCCAGCAACACAACATCTGGCTGCAGCTTCATCTCCATCACAGTATGCACTGCAGCTCCAAAAGCTTCCTCTGAAGTGGGGGGTGAAGACAGAGGAAAGGAGAGAGCAGGAGAAATCACCATCCCTTTTTCCTCATTGCCCTTTCTCTGAACAAACTCACTAGAGTGAGGCATGAGACACAAAAGCAATTTTGTACCATTACAAATAAAATCTTCCCAATCTGCAATGTCCCAGAAACTTAATACATCAAAGGCCTCACCTGCTTGCTTGAAATCTTCCGTGGAAATGGGGCTCTGGATCCAACTTCTCAGCTCTGTTCCCTTGTGCACAGAATTATGCAAGATGGCCTCCTCAAGATACAGATATCTGTACCTTTCGGCTACTCTGTGAAGTGAATCCCTCGATCGTACAATAATTGACAGACAGGCTGAGACAGGTGATTGGCAGAGTAATTGAAGCAATGTCCCTTTGGTGACGAAGGGATCGTGTAGCATCTGTATTATCCTGAAGGTCTCTGCCACCCAGTCTTCTGTCTCTCCCTGTCTGGATACAGCTCTTCAGCGCCCAAACAATCCAAACGCAAAGACGAGTGAAGAGCAAAACCCTAACGCCTCATCACACCGCAGGAGGGCAGGTAGCTCTCCCAGCATGGCAGACCTGGGCAGGGCTGCAGCGACACAAACACACGTGTGTTCAGTAGATCTCTCTCAAAAATAATCTATTGAAGATATGCTTATACAATCTAGCTAAACCAACAGAGATAAAACACATCCAAGTTTGCGCATATGCTCGCACACAGCGTACATGGTTACGCAGAGCTCAGCATCACGATGAAACAGAGCTCTGCGCTCCCATGGCACGTGAACCCATAGCTTGGGGTCTGGAGCAGGGTCTGACTCTCCCTGGGAGAAGAGACAGCCCTTGTGAGATCTCTAGTCTGAAAATCCCCAAAAGCTTTCTCACCCCAGACTGCGCACCCTTCGCGGGAGCCCCAGGCTCGCGCCGTACGTTGTGGCGGATTCAGAGGCACTACGGGGCTTTCGAGTGCAGCCACCTGCCAAGTCAGCAGCAGACAACAAAGGCCACGTCCTCTCCAGAGCGGAGGTTTCGAAGCCTTCCTCCACCTACCCTGGCTGGAGGGAGTGCTGCAGAACTGAGGGTTTCTGTTACACTATTAAAAATACAAATGAAAATAGCCCCTGAGCTCATCCATTTTCAGACTAGCTAATTTGTCCCCAGGGACTGGCTGGAGGGGATGGGGGGAGGGAACCGGCACACTCTCTTCTGTTATAAAAATAACAAAAAGTGATGAATGACCCTCACTGCTCAGGATGGGAAGCAGCAGCTTTTTTCAGCTTGAGATAAATTACTCCTGTCACAGCAGGTAGCATAGCGATTTACCCACAATATACCCAGGCCAGCTCCTCGGTGACCTGGCTTTACCAGCCTCGCTTATCTCATCTCCAAAGATTTTGTCTTGTTTAAAATCAAAATGAGAGCAATTGGGGAACAAGAGGCGAGGCTGCATCTGCTCGCAGCGGCAGGCGGGCCGGCCAGCCGGGGGTACGAGGGGATGCATTTACATCACCCCGTGCTTTCCGTTAAGAGCAGGAGTAAGGAGCTGGTAAAGGAACCTCTTTGCAGCGCACAAAGACAACAGACTCCATCACTCCTCCCAAACCTACAGGCCCCTCCATATATTCCTAAGCGCCATCTATTGGCATTTCTTCCCATTAACTTTCTGCTAACCCCCACACAGACAAGCAGCATTCTCTTTACGGGCAGTAACTAGAAAAATGTGACTCAGATGGAGAAGCCAACAGCACACAGGAGGTGTGTGAGGCCAACACTCAGGGCCGGGTTTGAAAAGGGCTGGCTGGGGTTTCTTCCCATTGTATGTGGAACTCGTGTTATCTGCCAGACATCTAACCCTGCATACAAGCTAATAGATTCATTTATTCAGGCCGGGGAATTGACAGATTTAGTTTGATTTTCTTTTCATAAGCCTTCCTCCCCGAGCTACATTTCTCTTTTCATTAATGTGCGGATGGAGGAATAAACTTTTAACTCTCAGGATCAGACCTGTCAAACAGAATCTCCTCTGCTACCCAGGAAGGGACCGTAGCTGGGGCTCCCAGCTAAGAAAGGAGGCTTGGCAGGTAATTTTAGGAAAATTGCCGCAGCCAGTCATAAGCATGCTGAGTATCCATTTCCTTAGTTCTCCAGACACTTCTTCCATAGGAGGTTTGCCTGTGCTTTTAACTTCTTCATTTGCAGTGTCTAACGCAGAGCATGCTGCAAAATCCCTCTTAGAAACAGAAATGCACCCTGGGGGAATGAGGGGACAGGCACAAATAGAGTGGGGAGAAAGGTACAAAAGAAACAAATATATATGGGAGAAGGGAAAGCTTAGCCTTATGGGAGGAGAAATTGAAGAAAGTTTAACTACAGAACTGAAAGCATCTCTTGTGATACAGTTAATAACACCCCAAAAAAGATTTATCTGGACGCTGGAGTCTGCCCTCAGTCACACCCTTGTGATTGTGCTTGCTGGGCTTGGGTGAGTTTTCCTTGGGGATTATATACGTGAATAACAAAATTCCAAACAAATACCATCTATATTTTACGATTTTACCTAAAAGCATAGAGTTTTCCCATGCTCATGCACGCACACAGCCTCTGCTCATACATACATTCATCCAGCTTTTCCTCCACTCCACACCAAGTCGTTTCTTTGCGTGCGCACACACAGATGTGTGTTACGGCGACGTACGCAGAAAACACACGTACGCTACGTCTCTAGATCTTCCTTACCCACAAGGACACTTTCCAGATGGGGCACACGTCTGAGGGAGATCTACTCACGCACACGAAGTCATTCTTATCCCCCCTCTATCCATCTTCCACCATGACTCATCGTGGAGGCGAAAGATCCCTAGCAGAAAAAACACCCAACTCGTCCTTATTGAAACCAATTTCCCTCTTGTCCCACTTCTTTGTTCCAGCTAAACAACTTTAAGGCCAGATGATGACCATGGTGAAGGCAGAGGCCTGTTGTAATAATTTATTGTAACTAATTTGCTAAATTAAGCAGGGTGGGTGTTGTAATAAAAACTATTGTAACTAATCTGCTGGGCTGGGCAAGGCGGGTTTGGTACACTTGAACGACCTGTAAATGTTAGACAATTAAATGTAAAATGGGCCATTCAGATTGGAACAATGTAACCGTGTCTCCGAAACCCCACCTAACATTAGATGGGAACAATGTAACTATGCCTTAAAAAAAACTCCACCAAGAACCGATAAGTAATTTCTGTTTGAGAGAAAAAAAAAAAAAAGCCCGCCAAAAGGATGAGATCATGAGGCTTTAAAAAAAAATAAAATCCAATAGGAGAAAAGCGCGCCAAGAGACCAAGGTTTCGAAACTTTCAGAAGACCCAATAGGAGGAGGACACGCACCCCAGCAACCCAAATGATCCAATGAAAAAGAGCAGGACAATCATCTGATGAGAAAGACTGGTTAAAGACGATGACACAAGAGTATAAGAACGCGGGGCTTTTTGAAATTCGGTGTGCGTGTGGCAGAGCTGCGGCTCTCCATGCACCCAGCGCTGCTTTGCCTATTGCCTCTCACCCAAAATTGATTGAACCCAAATAAAAATATCTTTTTTTTTTTTAAATGAAAATTGGCTTCGTCTGATTATAACACTGCCAAGCTCTGATCAACAGTTTATGACAATAAAGTAACCGGTACTTTTTCACTCTTCAATCTAACTTTGGGCCTTCCCATCACTCTGCTATAAAGGAAAAGGATTCCAAACGCTCTCCTGAAGGGTACAGGCTGGCTAGCAGCTGGCAGTGTCGTCTTGCAAATGAGAGCAGCACCGGGTTTATCCACACAAATAAGAAAAACCCCTAGAGAGTTTGAAGTTCAGTTCTGAGTCACAGCCATAAATCTAGGCAACTAATACAAGGCTGAACCAAATATTTAAGAAAATAATAATCATTTTGGGGGGCTGAAGACTATTCCTGCACAGGAGCTGCGAGACTCAAAGGGAGAGGACAACAGAACCCCACAGACACATTGAGGAGCTAGTGCAAGGATGAGCATGTGATTCTAAATCAGTTTTCTAGACAAATCCTTCCTACAAGAGTGAACTGTGCCCTGGAAGCATGATGGTGAAGGTATTAATTCCTGTGTAAATAGGGTGTGAAATGCCACATCAGATGGGCTTTCTACTCACTTGGCTAATTATGTTCTCTCCCGGTTTGCTCTTTATGTCCTATTTCACATTGGTGCAAACTGCATCAACAGGACACAGCTCTGCTTCAAAAAGCAATGCAGAATTTTTAGACTTGAGTGGAAAATTTGCCAGAGGCTGTACTGTCAGAAGGGGGGAAAAAAAAAATAACATATGATATACCACCATTACTATAATTAGTTATTTTTCATAGTCATAAATCCTGCTTGGGGCTTACAGAGATGGACAAACAGCAGAAAGCAAAGAACAACTTGATTGTATCAACCAGCCGTTAAGTAACCCTCGACGGATGGAGTGCACTGACATTTTACTGACTAAAACCTTTCAGTATTTCCCCCTATGCTAATTTTTGTGTAAATTTGACTTTTTAGCCGGCCCTCCGTTATGAGGACACCACTGCAGTTGCCTCATCTTGGAGCTCGCTCGCACGCAAGGGTGCGAGCAAAACACTCGCTGCAGATCGCGTGGGCAGCCCTGCGCTTGCTTACCAAACACCGACAGCCCCAACAGCCCCAGCTAATGACACCAGCGCCCACTTATTTTCCCTGTGTAGGCTCTGCAAGCCTCGCCGAGCGGTGTTGGTTTGATGCCAGTTTTCGAAGTACCTGGAAAGGGCAATTTTGAAAGCGGCTCAGATCCTACTGCAACGCGCTGAAGTTACTTGCGTGAAGTGTTATTTACGGGAGTGGTAGGCATGAATTAGTTCCTTAATTTGCCACACTAACTTTTCCCTCTGAGCAAGACCATGGCTACAGCAATCACAGGAACCAAGAGAGGTGAGATAATCCCAGCTCAGCCCTTCATGGCCCATTTACTGTCTCCTTCTCAGCCACCACAACGAGCCTTATCTGGAATTTTCAAATTAGAGGAGTGCTTCTGACCTTCCCAGGGTCTTCCAGGGTTAATAAGCCAAGGGGTTTGTGTGCAAGGAGTAAACATGCTCATTTAGCATGATACTTTGCCTATCACAGACCAGAGACCTTCCTCCATACTAATACCTGCTTGAACAAGAGCAGTCTCTTAGAAAATTATCTGAATTTGATAGAAAATGTCTGCACTTAGAATCCATTACAGTCCTTGGTCAGTTGTTCTAGCAGTAAATTATTCTCAGAAGCAAAAATATGTACCTTCCTGGTTTGAATTTCTCTCAGCTGAGCCTTTCACCCCTGGACTTACTCTTGTTTTATCCCAGGAAAGTAGAAAGAAAATTAGCTTTATTGACTTACAGCAACTTACTCTTCATTTATTCCAGGTACATACAAAGAGAACCAGCCCCACTGGAGTTACTGCTGATTTACAATAGGTAAGTAGGTACACAATTACTTCTGGTGATTTACAACCAAGTTACCTCTTATTTATTCTAGGTATTTAAGGGTATATCCACACGGGGGCCCTAAGGAAAATTAAACCAAATTAATTTTAAAGTAGATTAGTTCAGTTGTGTTAGACCATGACACAAACCCTCCTCTTCAGAATTAAAGAGGCCTTAATTCATTTTACTTCATCTTAACTCCTTCCCCAGCAAGAAGAATCCCAGCCCAAGCGATGGGAATCACAATGACCAAGTAGGAAGAAAATCAGCCCTGCTCATTTGAAAAATGATCGCTGCTGCTTTATACCAGGAATAAGAGAGTGAGTCCCACTGACCTCAGTGGTGCAAAAGCTCTTAACTTGCACTAGAGAGTCTGTATGCTCAGGACAGGTTGGAAGAGCACAAAAAGTAATCACAATCTTTATTAATTCCTACCAGCTCATTCCCAGCGCCCCTTGCCAGCCCTTCTGCTCCCCAGCCTGCTCCAAAGCGGCTATTCTAGAGGCAGGTAAGATGAGGCTATTACGCTTTATTTAATATTTCTGTTTAAAGTTCTCTGATTTAGCTGCTTGATCTCTCCTCCCAGAGTTCAGATTTTATCCGAGGGAGCGCCAGGCTGAGGAGGTGCCGGAGTCCCTCGGAGTGACCCTGCAATAACCATTTCGGTGCAGTGCAGAGTGTACAGAGGATGCTGACCGGGGGCTCTGAGCCTCCTGTGCCCACACGGGCTTCTAGCCACAGAATAGCCCACAAATTTAGTGGCCTCGGAGAAGGATGCGATGTCTCAGAATGGCCCCTTGTAGAAGGGACTAAGTGAGCTACAAGGACTCTTCAGCAGCACCTGATTTGAGAATAGAGCTGCCTCATGTACCCCGATTTCCTCACGGAGCCCCATTCTGTGTGTAAGGGCCAATGTGCTGTCCCCTCGCAGGAAGGGCAGCGCTGTCCCAGGGATGGATTGAAGTGAGAGATGACACATCTAGGAGGGAGAGCCTTCGTTTCCAGCGGAGAGTCAGAAGCAGCACGGAACTGACCACGGAAAACCTCCATGCTCTTCCATCTTCCACATTCTCACACACGCTCGTACTTCCTTAATCTTTCTTGCCGCACATCTTCCTCCTTCCTTTTCACTCTTTTCTTCTGTTTCAAGCTCTCTCCTTTGCTACCTCAGCTCACACATGTTCTTCCTTGTGCAAGAGAACAAAATCTCTCCCTTTCTCCTTCATTTACTCTGCTTTTCTCTTACATGCCATCTTTTCTCTGTGACCTTTTTCCTCTTGCTGGTGCTCTCTCAAGCATGCCCAGGAAGACAGCTAGCAGGGTGAAAAGTTGGAGGAGGTACTAAGAAACAGTTTTCAAGCAAAAACACCTAAGCCAATTCCCAGCCATAGGATCAGCCTGCCTAGATGAAAGATAAAAGGAGAGAGAGAAGTGCACGCTAACACATCCCCAGTAAAACCACGATTCTTGCCAAACAAGGATGTAACCTTTCCCAAAAGAAAAAGAGCAAAGCGTTCAGCTGTCTTTAGCTATGTACATTTAAAGCATTTATGAACTTCTCTATCAATCACCCAAGCTGGAATGTGAATTTTGGAAGAAACTGGCTATTTACAGATGACAACAAGCTTTGTCAAGCCTTTTCTTCCCTTTCTTTAACGAACAGCCACCTCACGGATGAAGGAGCTAGGTTTCCTAAGGCAATTATGTTTGCAAGCACGTAAGCAGTGTGCCTGACTGGGCTGCACTGGGGCTACCGACGATGACCCTCGTGTGTGCGACAAGAAAAGACATCAGAGCTCCTCATCAGAGCTGATCAGTTACAGCTTTATGGCAGCCTCATTAACGGCTCGGGGTTTCACAGACTCACTGTAATTGTTCAAACATTTAGAAGTTATGAATTCCAAATGATCAGATATTAATTAAAATTTCTCTTTTGATTTCAGGGCAAGAATCCATCTGGGAGTTGGCGGGTCTGATGAGGGGACTGACATGCCAAAGAAAGGGCAGACTACCTGCAGCTTAGCAAAAGACCAGCATCCAGGGATGCTGAACTCAACTGTTTGCATCAGACTTGTGTTTGGTACCTACTAACGCTGTCTGCCTGGGATGTACTCATTAAAAAAAAAAAATAATTAAAAAATGTTTGAAGACTGCAAGAGAGTTTTTTTTCAGCTTTTACCATAACCTGCAAGTATACACTGCTTACACAAAGTCAAGTAAAGCAAAGATCTCAGATGCATGTGATCCAATGGACGCAGCAGTGCAATCACTGCTACAGATAAAATCAAATACTGCTACAGATAAAATCAAATAAGATATTTTCTAAATCTAACAGACTATGCCAAGGTTGATGATACACATTAATTTTTTACTTCCAGTTCCTGGCGTAACGTTATTTCATGAGAAACTGAGCCTTCAAAAGAACATAAGAAAAATTCTGCTTCCCATCCTTGGGCCTTTGAAGAAAGTCTTGTAAATGTGACTCTAGTGTAAATGTTCAAAATTCAGTCGTTAAAAGCGGAGAGGTCACTGTTGGAAGCAGGATGACCTGCATTTTAAAGGATGCTGTCTGGCTGGGACAAACTTTAAATCTAGGGACTAGTCCAGTCATGTTGCCTATGTAAGACCTGAATTGAAATTCAACTCAAGCACTTGGGGTTCAAGGAACTTGTCAACTTCATACCAAGTCTAGACGGCAGTTCAGGACATTTGGCTACAAAGAGAAACGCCAGCATACCCTCTGTCTGCACAGCGGCTACACAAGGCATCCAGCTCTTCCAGATGCTTCCAGCAGTATAAATCACAACGCAAAGCTCCGTCGCCTTCAAACACGAGAGGTCTGGCTGAAGTGCAGCCTCTGAAGTCAGAACCTGGTGTTTGAGGTGCTTGCCTTGAGACAGCTGGAGGCCAAGTGGTCTAAAAGTGGTCAATGTCGCAAAGACCATGAAAAATAAAGGGAGAAAATTTAACAATACCGGGGTCTTGGTCTGCACTGCTGAACAGGGGTGAATTTCACCTTCAGTGAATTACAGCACAGCTGAACTGTGCTTTTTTTTTTTTTTTTTTTAATATACAACCTAATTGCAATCTAAATGCAGTAGAGCCGAAGCAGAAGCAGAGCAGCCTGCAGTATCTCTTTGCATTAGCTGCTGGGTTATGAGCAAGGGAGACATTTATTGCCCCATACATTCCCAGGATAATCACTTAACTGACTCAGCCCATGCACCATACTTCCTAGATAATGGGCTAAAGCATCACTCATTAGCCCAGCTGTACCTTGTGAGCAGCTTTGAAACTGCAGAGGCAAGGAGTACGCAGAGTCCTGGGTGCTGCAGCCTGCTCAGCACAGGCCATCCGGAGGAGGAGGACAAGGAGGAGTAGTAAAGGAGTAGTAAAAGCTCCTTCAACAGAAAGAATGCAAGGTTTGTTTTTTCAAAGCCAGAAATGAGATTGGCAAGGCCCGATTCCTGCTAGATTTTAATGAGTCTTAAGCACTTAAGTTGCTTAGGAAGTCCCTACTGACAATAAATGCACCACGGGTTTCATATATACCCAGTAGCATGGATGTCTGGAAACCAGAAAAAGCAGCAGGCTGCTCTGGCTGAATAAATACGCTTTCTTCTCCCACCCCATCACAGTCTACACGCGTCCAAAAATCCTGTGGACTTGTTGAGTGCAACAGAAAGTTCCTGAGTCCTCACGGAAATTCTTGGATTTACTTTCTTTGTTGCCAGCTCACCAGCGATCAAGGTGAACTATTATCACCGCTCTAGCCCAGTTTTCACACGAGGATATAACAGTCTAGGCTCTGGTAGCACATTTCTGCAGCACAGTACTGTATTATTGCTGGCGACAGATCACTGTCAATCTCTAAGTAGCTGATAACCTAAATACTGCTAGTTTCCAAGGGAAAAAACCACCTGATCTTTAGCTGAATTAGTACAGCTCTTAGCCAGGTCCCAGCGAGCACTAGAGACAGTCATCAGTGAGTAGGAACAAGGCAGCCAACAGCGGACACAACTAAGGTGGCCTAACAGGCATCACCCTGATCATACTGCATCTGCACACGTTTGCCAGAGATAGGATGTCAGGCACTACCTGACCCTAACCCTAACCCTAACCCTAACAGCAAAAACTAGCCCTTGCTTGGAGGATCTCAGTCTGTGTAGAAATTAAAGGCAGAAGGAGAAAAGACAAAACAATTTTGTGGTGACCTAACACCATACGAGAGTCAGGCAGAAATACGAGAGACCAGATCTCTTCCCTGTTAGTCCAGGTCCCTTTGATCATGGTCAAAACAACGCATTCAAAACATGACACACCAAACCACAATATTTACATCACATAGAAACTGCTGGTAGAGAGGATTATATTCTATCCCTCATCCTAAAAGCATCTGGGCATCCTCCTCGGATCTCCAGACAGCCTGGTCCATAGTCACTAATTCTGGAAGCCGGTCGACACACTGTCACTCATCACACCCGGGGTGAAGGTCCTCCTTGTCTCAGCTTGGTGTCTTTCCCCAGGGTGAAGAGGATGCTCTTTGTCTGGCATTAGGAGGAATCCGTTCAGCCACACTCAGACATAATTATTGCAGGCAAATACCAAGAGAAAAGGCAGACATAATTATACCACCATGCTTGAGAGTTAACCCTGTGTTAATTGATGACACAAAGCTTCCTCTGTGAAGAGTATGGCTGCAGAGTTTGCTACCACCTCCACCTTCTGTAGAGCTGCTGTTGCAATTCCTTTCACCTTGAGAGGGGATTATAACAAGGCTTGTCGTTGGAACAAGTCTTGTTAAGAAATAGGAAATAAATGGGGGGAGATTAATCTCAAAAGTCTAATGAGTATTATCAGGATGATTCCCTAGCGAGGCTCAACAGAAGAGCTGGACACTTTTACTGTTATCACTATTAGAAAGGCAATAGAGCTTGGAGACGCCAGATTCTGCAGTTCTGGGGGCTACGTGTCATCCCTGCCCACAGGTGCCTTCTGCAACGATCTCGTACAGCGGCTGAAGTCACCATCCCAGCTTGCTGCTGGCAGCGCCGAGCACCGGCACGGAACCGGCCCCGTAAGCGATCCGGGCACGGAGGTCGTGGGCCCCTGGATCGGTAGAGCACGAGGCTGGACGGAGGTTGTATCAGAGCTGGAACAACGCGCTGCCACCTGCTTAACAGAAAGGCTGAGGATTCCCAAGGGACTCCAAACAGGTTTCTTACGGGGCAGATACATGATGGGCAGCTGTCATCTGAAGTCACAGGCACGTGATGCAGGGGCTCACAGCCCAGCCAGCACCTGTGTGTCCATTCAAAAACTGTGCACTGAGGGGTCAGTCCCAAAGCTTGGGCAAGCCTCACGTGCTCCCTAAGCCCTACAAATGGAGCTTATGTTCAGAGTAGCTGGTCTTTATTTTCTTCTGATTTCTAGGAGAAGAAATGCCGGCATAATAGAGGAAAACAAGCGCACCTGTTTTCTCCCCATTCTGCGGCAGTAACACGCTCTCAGTGAGAGGCAGCGTGTGCTGCTCTGTCACCTGGCAGCTCTTGGTCCTGGCTCTACCCACCCCCTCGGGGCTATCTCCCAGGCCCATTACTGCCCTGGCAAATCTGATGGCTCTTCAATGAGGAAAGCTCTGTTCTGCCACCAGAATTGTTTATTTTCTCCAGAAGCTATGTGATAAATCAACCTGACACATCCTAGCCGCCATGAAGCCTCCTCAGCTGTAAGAAGTGTTGTGCAAGGTTTTGTCTGCGCTCCCTGGTACATTCTCAACATTTAACTTCTATTTGCAATAGTGACTTGAGCGAGCTGAGATTGATGAGGGTGACAACGCTAACATCCCCCGCCTTCTCCCCACTCACTTAAAGCTGGGAAAATCCATCCTGTCTGTGCTATTACAGCCCTTCACAGTACTTCCAGGATCACACCAGAAGCATACCCAATGCAAGGTGCACGTTTTAACTCTGAAATCTAATTACAATTCTCAGAGCTCAGCCACCCCAGTGCCCTCAAGGAACTCTGGGTGAAGTTCCCAGCTGATGCAGGTCAATGCAGGACTGCAGGGAAACCACTCTGACACTGGAGAGAAATCCAGACCACTAAACAACAGCATCATTGTTCCTACGTTGGACAAGAGCTACAAGGTGATCACTCGTGTCCCGTGTGAAGATAAACAGCAGAGAATTTCTAGAGTGGATCACACCAGAATACAAAGGCTGTCCATGCTTTGCATACTGAAGATACCATGAGTTACAGCTGGAAATGCTTATACACTTTATAAGATTTTTCTTCCTTTAGAACATAGGAGAGCAAGGTAAGTTAAACTAACAACATGAATTTTAAGCCGCCCAAAGTACGTCCCAGGAACACAAAGAGCCTAATTCCATGTTGCAGGGCCCCAGATACGATCCTGATGCAAATACTAGTTATAATCATCATCATCCCTTGCTCAGAGATTCCAAACTCTCCGCAGACACATTCTAACAAACACGTGCAAAATTTTAAAATCTGGGATAGGCACAAGACAGAAGGAAGTGTGTCCTGGTATAGGTGTTAGTATCTATATTGTTCCACCTATGATTCTTAAAAAGTATATATTTTCTCAGTAAATCAGCAGCTCTGAGTTCTCACAATCCCTTAATCCCTGGGTGGAAGATCCCCATTATCTGTCCAGCATAAGGCACATTAATAACGGATTACGGTTGCAGCAGGTAAAGGTCATTTGTAATGCGTTTAATGATTTAAAAATGGATTTTCCTTTCAGATTTACTATTTTCAAGAAGCTTGGCTGTGAAAACCCTACCCAGTAAGTAATATGCATTAAAAGGTAGATATTCAACTTGTTCAGTTCTCCAGAACAGAGCTCAGAAGGGATGAATTATAATATATCGTTGCCCAGAAGAGATTTAGAAGCCAGTCTATGCAGAAAATACAGGCCAGTTTTTCAAAGAATCTCCAAAATAAAAAAAAACAACCACCTTTAAAGAGCCCGTTTGTACACATTCGCTGTCCTCTGAATATGTTACAACTGGCTTTGGGTGGACAAATACCATCTTTGGTTGCACAAATATCACAGGGCATCGTTTATTTGGTCTCTTCCGCATAAATTTGTCTGGAAAGTACAAACATCTTCCTGCCCAGCCTTGCAATTCGATTACACAATGTTTGTTTATGCTGCGGACAGGAAAATACTTCTTAAATCTCCCTACAGGTAGATATCCTCAAAGTCTGACCCCCCTCCAAGTTTACTGATAGGTGCTCATTCGAAGCGTGGTTTCATTCTGCTAACCAAGAATTCACTGAGCGAAACAACGTGGGAATTCTTCCCTAGCTCCTTCCTATTTTCACCTTCTCTGTTCTCCTCTATTTCAGGAGTGCTGCATGGCACAGCTTTCTCCCAGCAACCCAGAACAGCAGCAGGACAAGAAAAATGACAGAAACCCATTAGGGTTGAAAAGACCTGCTACTCTCACTGCTGTTTCTGAACTTGTCACCTTGAGAGGTGACGCTCTGCAGGTCGCATCCCATCAGTGAAAGAAGCCTGGCAGACCAGCGCTCCAGGAGGCAGTGCCAGAGTGCCTCATGATAGGTCTGGTCAGACAATTCCTGGGGACCAAACAGGGCTGGCTGGCCATGTGTCCCTTTACTGCTCAGGACACACGTCACAGCAGCACACTGGGGGACATCAGATGCCCCAGGTCTGGCGAGTCCCTAAGAATCAACAAGTTGTTCTTTTGCTGACCCTGGAGGAGTCTGGCCCTGCCTTCCGGGGAGCTGCCCCAGCTGGTGACTGCTCTGGCTTTGAAGATTCCCTCCAGAGCAGAAATGACAAACAACAGCTCTTCATCAACAGTCACCGAGATGAAATGACTCATTATCAAGTATGATCCTTTTCAGGTTCTCACACGAGCCGTTAAATTGGAAGCGCTGAAGCACTTTGCTTTGAACGGTATTTGATTTCTGTTTTCTTCCGTTAGTATTATTATTTAAACTTTAAGCCCAGCTACGAGGTAGTTCTAAATAAAAGGAGACGAGACAATCGCAGCTTTATTATCAGGCTCCACACAGCTCCCCCAAATTACATTTGTTCTTTCAAGTGTTCCCAGTCTTTTTTCCTGTATTGTATAGCATCCCTGCCTCTCCAATGTGATAACGGGAACTGCATCGTTGATGAGGAACCCTTCTGCTCCTCATTAATGCAGAGAAGTCCGAGAGGCATTAGATGTGCAGCCAGAGTGACCCCGCTCTTGATGACAAGGAGTAACCATGTACTTGTTTAGACTTCTAACACCGCACCTCAGTCCGGCTCCTGTCACACTCACACAGCACAAAGATCTCAGCAGGGACTTTATACTTTCCAAGATCCAGCATTTCCCTCTTCCCAAAGACTCTCAGCTTGATAGGCCAGGACATCACAGCCAGTCATGGTGTGCACACCTCAAAACCTTGCAAGAAAAATCACATTCTGTCCTGACACCTCAGATAAGCTCAGAGCAAGCTCAGCTCCCCAGGATGCCCAGGCTGTAAAAATATTGCTTATCCATAGGTTGCATGCCCAGACCTTTACACAAATATAAATTCATGTCATTTTAGCAAGTCACAGTAGTGCAACACACTGCCTGAGAAAAAATGTCATGGAAGTAAGAGGTGTCTCCTTAAACCAAAAATCAAGTGTCAGCTCTTCAGTGGGACAGTGCTCTCATTCTGGTTAGATGGCAGTAGCCACAGCGCCGCATTGTCTTCCTACTCAGTGGAGAAAACAGCAGGTTGCAGCAGTCCCTACATACTCCGCAAGGTCTCGTCTGTCCTAAAGAATCAACTTGTCTTATCCGACCAAAGGCAAAACTCTGGCCAGAAGCCAGCCTCCAACGCAAAGCCAGAAAAATCCATTGGAAGGAGCGAAAATATGCTGGAGGAGCTGACATCAGCATCTGGCCTGGGCTACTCAGCAGTTATTCAGCACATGGTGATTTTATGAATGTGGCATTTTATCTCAGCAATCACATTAGCCCTGTGCTCAGATGTTTCAGTGCAAAGCCTTAGTTTCCAGAAGCACAGCATCTTGGGATATGTTACAGGGTTGATACAAGAGCAGTTGGAGGATTTTTCACTCCAAAACACATGCAAGCTGTTTAGGGCTCCTCAGCAGGCGATGCTCAAAGTTGTCTGTGTTGCCTAGCATCTTTGCGAATCACCTATTGCAAGGACGTGCATGAGCAAACACGCGTGTACACACGTGCGTGTGCACATCACGTACAAGCATTTGCCCACAGAGTGAATGCTCTAAGAGCTTGTCAAGATCTGAGGATTTTTGTAACCACGTAGGTGTAGCGGTGTAAGCAGCTAGCACATGACAGCCACCACTGGGATCGACACCAAGAAGAGGAGACAGACCTTGACAGCCAGAGGCAGGAGTTGGTACTGAACAGTCCCAGCCACGTGTGCAGCGGCAGATTCAGAGGAGACCAGGCCAGAAGGCTGCCGAGGCAAGCTACCCTGGTGTTAAAGTGTACCCTGCCTTGGCGTGGGATTGTCTGCAGCTTCTACACTGGGGGTTTGCACCAGCACAGCGAGTGAAGGAGGTGAAATTCAGGGTCTGGCCTGAAGCCCACAGCAAGCCAAAGCAAAGCATCCCGCCAGCAGAGAGCTCTTCCACAGGCTGCCCTGCGAGCCCGTCACAAAAGCAGCTCCAGGGTTTTTGACCTTGCACCCAGCTCTGCAAGACTCTGACGCTGGTCTTTACACCGCAGTTTGCATCAAGAGAGCAACGCAGTTCCATCGATTCCTACCTAATCTCTTGTAGCTCTCGGGTATTCTGAGCGTGGTCTATGTTTTCTGTGTTTCTATGTGCAGTAGTGAGCCGGACAAAAGCTCTGCTATGATCAGTCCAAGGAGAGCTGGTAACACTGCAGGTAAAGGCCTAGAACCTCATCTGGCCTGAGCTAATGTGCATTAAATTTGTGACTAATTAATCTTAATTCCCGGGGACTTGGTCATGCACAGTACTAGAGATCCAAGCTTTGCAGAACTCAAGACAGTTTTGTTTAGATTGCGTTTTGCCCAAACTCACCCCAAGACATACTGAGATCCCAAGAGAAACATGCCGTTGCTAAATGTAAGATTTTCTTATCCCCCCCAAAGAGGCTTCCTGATTTAGTGGTCTTTAAAGGAAAGAGAAAGTAACCTTGGAGTGGCAGGGAATGAATTAGAATACCAGCATCCACAGCCTAAGCACAGGATCATTAGTCATTGTTTTTTCCCTCTGATTTTCCTCAGGCTATTTTGTTTGTATATATCAAAACATGACTGATTACATTCTGGAAAAGCAAAGATTCTGTTCAACTTTCCACACATAAATTACAATTAATAGTCAGAGTCTTACTTTAAGGCAGTTGTATCTAAAGATTCTTTCAAATATTATTTGAATGGTCCACAATAAAGAAATGTCTGACCCTGCAGGGATGTTGTCTGCCCTTGGCTCCTGTGGACAGCAGGCAGGAATCCAAAGTATTCCGCACCTTGCAGAATAAGCCAGGAAAAGCAGCAATTGACTGGGGCAGGCAGCGTGGTTACTCCCCTTCTGCTGCTTGACTGAGTCACTTTGTCCCAGGCCTGCACCACCACACGCTGCTGCACTCCACAAGCACCTTCACAGGGTTTCACCGGTGTAGTTTGTACCAGCACTGGAGTACATCCTAAGGCGCTTCCATTTCACCTTGTCCCTGCCTTACTTCAGAGCAGCCCAGACAAATCAACCCAGGATCAGGCCCATAACATCTGAGCGTGCGCTTAACACAATCACTGCATTGCCATTAGTCATTAATTCAAAGTACTTTATAATAGCTTTGATAAGCGCTTTGGTATAAGGCAACTTCAAAACATCGCACAGAAGTCACATCACACTGTTCACTCACCATTTTCTATTATTCATAACCAAATCATCTTGTATCAGATGTAGTTGTATGCCTTTTAAGTGGAAAGTGTTTTAAAGCAAGTAAACCCTTCCATTTGTAATTTTTAAACAGTACATTAAAATATCATAATGCATCAAGTCTGCACAACTGTTCTATGGACTATTATGCACTTTAAACTACCCCTGAGATGAGGCATAACAAAAAAGAACGCTTAAAAATAAAATCATTTTGCAACTAGATAGCATCTTCTTGCTCTCCCTGTGCTTCACAAACTCAAATAACTTCCTTTAATATTCCTTTTGATTGCAAAGTAAATGAAGAACAGTCTTTAATGATGACCACCAGACACGGAAGCGCTGGGACTGTCTGACAAGTGCAACCACAGCCTGTCAGGAAAAGTTGGTTTCTTCGTTCCTACTTAGTGACATCCACCTGCCACAGGGCAGTCACGTAGAGACCTGGATGCCTGAAAACCTGGACAAGGCTCTCTGGTGAAGCTGGTCTCAGCATGGGCTGAAGAGATGTTCTATGTTCGTGGCGTCTGTAACTAGAAATTCAGCCACTGGTTTCAGGAGAAAGAAAAAAGGCCACAGTGATGCTGCTCAGAACCATTATCTGTTGCTAATGAAGGTGTCAGGGTGGTAGGTTTCTCAGACAGGTCCTAAAGGACAGGTGTGAATAATGCACGGTGGCTTCTCTCTTTCCCAGCCAGATAGCTCAGGGCATTACGTCGAGCAATCATTAAGCAGTTTGCTGGAACCATTTAAGTTATAATGGTAAATAACCAGTAGTAACGTTACAGGCCAAAGCAGAGAGTCACAGTTCTTTACCCCTAACTGCAGATGTTGGCCCTGTAAGTTTGTTTACAACATCAACTGTGTCCTGAAATAAAGGCAAGCCACTCATTTCTGTAGGCACCTTCTCTATCCTGAACCCACTGCTCAAGTCAGACAGCAGGAGTCAAAAATTATCACATTTCCTGGCAACTGGAAAGTTACATAACAAATTTGTTTATCCCCAACTTCTATACTTGGCAACCAACCATCGCTCTGTAGATGCCGGGCAAGGAGGTTAGAGGATAAGGAGAGGCACCTTGTGCAGTGAGTGACGGACAATGTCACCACAACACAGAGTAGCACGGAGTCACATTGCCCCGGAGAAGGCTTTCCCCTGCTTCTGGACAGGTCACTGAACATACTTTATTTCTGTACTTTGAAGCTGTACGATGGGTTCCTCTGCGTGGAGGAGGGTTTGACTCCTTCGGCATGGCTGCCGAGAAGGACACACTAGGCACTGCAGTCACAGACCCACACCTCTGCTTTCTCTTGTTTCATTTGCGGAATCTGAGGATTTTCAGCTGGCTGGGCACAGCTGTGGACTCACTGCCTGTTTTTACCTGACCTGATTACTCTTTTTTTTATTTTTTTTTCCAGATTGCTGTTGCTGCAGAGCCCAAGAGGAAGACGTTGAGCTGTCTGGGCTCTGGTTTCTCAGCAGCCCCCTCCCAACTCTGGCATAGGAATAGGCATCTCCAGTTGGGCTCGCTAAATATAAGAACCTTCTGTGTAGAAAAGGAGATCTCCCATCTCCAGCTGTGACTTCCTGAAACATTTTGGTAACCAAAAATCACAGCTACTCCTCAAGACAGAACCTCAGATCTGGCTGTAGAAGACCTCATGGTGAGACAAAGGGCTTTAAAGACAGGTGACCATCCTCTTGCTTCTCTGAACAGCACAGCCTCAGGGAGGCAGGAGTCAGACAGGTCATCACTGCTGGCCAGCAAAAGACTTTGTGACACACAGAAATAGAAGGGAAAACAGGAGGAGCCTCAACATTTGGCGATGCAAAGTACATGCAGCAGTCCTTCCCCCATCACATCCATGCCACACAGAAATAAAGCAGGATGCATCTCTCTTCATCCAAGGCAGGCACGCACAGGCACAGTGCAAAGAGAGGTTTCTCAAAATGATCCCTTCTGTTTGGAGAGCAGCCTTAAAGAGATTTTTTTTTCTAACCTAGAGCTAGTGAACAAATCTGTATTTGTATGTTGCAGAGCCAAGGAACCAACCCTAGACACTATCTGTAACAAGTGCTGCCAAACGACATTCAAAGCCTATCAGTTCCTGCAGCCAAGATGTGCTGGCTGGGTCCACCATGTCATAACCAGGCCCATCTGAATTGGCTCAAACAACCCTCTTGATAGACAAGAGGAGGAGAAGGAAAAGGAGAAACTGCCCCACAATTTGGCCCGAAACAGCAACGGATCTACAGCCTTATTATGCAAAATGCAAGCAGAAAAAAATTAAGTCAGAAGAGGAAGAAAATTGTTTTCGTTTGTGCCAGCATAATTCAATAAAAGCAGCTTTTCCCTTCCCTACAGCAGTCATCTTGTTGTTGAGCTGTGTTCTGTCTCTTCCCTGACACCCCCCCCCTCGCCCCCCACCCCGCATTTTGCTTTGGATAAACACTTTGGAAAGGGAGTTCAGCCAGCAGCCTCCAGCACAGTCCATCACCCCCCAGAGCCCCATTCACACCATTCACCACTCGCTGGGGCACTTCACGGACCACCTGAGGAGAAGGAAGCCCTGCTCTGCGGTGCGCCGGACAACAAGTCTTCCCCAAGCTTTTTCCCTGCTGCTTTTCAGGGGAAGGCACTCTGTGGGAGTGGTGAGTTCGTTGTCCTGTTGGTGTTTAAAGGACAATGACCGCAGGCAGCTGAAGGGGAATACCCTTTGCTGCGGAGTTATCTGTAACCACTCAACTAACAGTCCGTGTCATCTTTTCAGAGCTGGACCTAACCTACTCAGGATATTCTTTCAGGGGTTCAGAAGGGAGGAAGCAACCCCCTGCTTTCCTCAGCAGCGACTTTCCCTAATTCTCAAACACCCACCCGAATCACTTTACTTTTGCACCTTCAAACCATCCACATAATCTGGATGCTTACAAGATATTTTTTTTTTTTTAATCAGCACCATATCACATTCCAGCTGTGCTGAACACCAGGCTGCATGAGAAATTCTTCAGAGTATTTTGGGTTAGCAAAGACCAGAATAAACTGAATTGTAGAGATCTATATTTAGATTAAATATAGATATATATGGACTAGGTCCATAACCAGTGCAGGTCTAGTGAACGTCTCTCAGCTGTGAAATTAGCTTTATACTCCCAGTCCGAGACTTTTTAGATCCTGTGCTACATTTTGGCTAGCATTTTCCTGCTTAGCATTTCCCTGCCAGGCAGAGCTGTTAAGGACTGGGCACTAAAAGGACTGTCAACAAGGACTACCATTGCTATTAAGTAGGTGAGAACTTAAACATCTTTTCCCTATGCCTTAGATTTTGTTGACATCTTTTATTGCAAGACTTTTGCAAGTTTCTCTTCCCATTTATCACCGGAACTTCACAGACCCTGCAGCCCTGTTTCTCATACATTTTACTTTGAAATAAACAAAACTAAACAATGATGCGCCACCTCAAACTCAGTGTTTCATGAAGGACCATCACATGGCAGGGGCGGTATGAGATACTCGTACAATGCCATCACCACTTTGCTGACAGTTATGTATTTTAAATTGGTTTTATGCTTAGGCAGATCTAAGTTAGGCAGAAATCAGTTCTCTGTCTTACGCTGGTGAAACAGAGAGATGCTTCACAGATAAACACAAGACTTACTATGAATTTTTCTTTCCTATAAAAAGATACGCTATTTTTCTGTGTAGTCTTCCTTTCTTTTCTCTGATGGACAGACTGGAGAGAGTTACTCTGTTATTACTTTTCTGGACACAAACTGACTTAAACCAGAGCTATTTTTAGGGGATGTTCTAAGAAGTACTAGTTTCTGCAGCATCAGCTCACTTACTGTTTCACTAATTACATCAGTTTAGTCTTCTGGTTCAGAAAACCCCATCCAGCCTATATAGTGTTAATACTTTTTCTTACGGCCCAACACTAGTAGTTTCTGCAGTTTTAGGAATTTATCAACAACCGAGTATTGCCTTTTTGCTCCTCCCTCTTCTTTATGGCCACTTTAATCCCATTTCTCTGCCAGCTGTGATCCTCTCCCCAGATGAAAAACTGGAGGATGAGCTTGCAGTCCATAAGACTGTTGCGATTCCCCATTAGATATCTTTGAACGTGACTTCCATCTTCATGCACTTAATGCCCACTATAAGTAAAACGTAATGACTTGCTGCAGTTGCATTAATAAACTTCCCAGGTTGGTGTGTGTGTGTCAAGTTTTTGGAATAATGCATGGGATTGGCATAGGAGGTATAATCCTAGCACAGTATGTGATTAACAACTGTTATCGCTGCTATGAAAACAGGAAACAGTGAGTAATTATCGAGCTAATAGAGACACTGGGTGTCTCAGCAGGAGAAGATAAAGTGCTGCACTGGCACTTGGAAAGCCGAAGCCTAGCTAAGAGCAGCGAGTGGCTGGAGCCCCGCACCCGGCGCGGAGCGGGTGCAGGCAGGGCTGACACACGGCTCTGCCCAGACCCCCGGCACAGACCCACTTCTCGGCAACTTCTGACCCTCTAACGCCTGTTCCTACAGCCAAGATTCAGCTAATGAGGGATGGTTAGTGGTGTCTCCACTGATAGCTCCGTAACATCACAGGGGGGTCTCATTCTTAGGCTAAAGCTCATGTACAGTCTTAATTGTGCTTCGCATTTCCTGGCTGATCCTCCCCAGCCTTCGCTCCCTCCATCCCCCAACAGTCAGTCCAGCCTCTCACATCCTGCTCGAAGCATTATTCCAAACCCTTCTGGTCCAGCCCATTTCAATGAAGATTTAGTGAGTTACATCAAAGTCTAGCCCCAAGACTCAGACCACTGTCAAGCACGATCTCTTCTGGGATGAGCCACGTTTACACAAACATGCAGACACTTTTACAGATGAGCCACTGAGCCACGTTCTGAGTGTGGCAGCTAAGGCTCCAGTTTAGGAAGAGGCATCCCTGGGCACAAGGGGCTCATTTACAGGGCTGCACCATGAAACCTTCCACACACCTTTAGTTGTTCTATGCTTATATGACTTAGTCGCCTAAAGATGGCAATAGGTTGAAGCACAAGGAAAAGGGACAACTAGAATAAGATACGTACAAACATGCCCAGGGGAAGACCTCTAGGTTAGGGAAAATAAATAAATAATTGCCATGTCAGCATGCTCCTTTCTCTAAGAATGAATGTTCAGTGACCTTAAAAATGCGCATGTACTGTCTCTGTCACCAATTCAATGTTCAGAAGCTTGAAATCCTGTTTTCCTCTTGTGTTTAAGTCCTAAGAGAAGAAGAACAGATTGAGCTATTCCTTTACTCTGGCCATGGTACATAATTTATCAAAAAATTACTCCTTTTGCCTTCCAACTGCTCCGAAGGTTCTCTATACCGTGTCACAACGAACACAACGAGAGACCATTTTTAAAAACGACACTGATGAGATTCACATCAAGACGCAACAATCATAAAGCCTAAATCAAACCGAAGTGATCTCATTATGTAACTTTTTGTTGGTAGTGGTGGTGGGGATGCAGTTTTGGTTATGGGGGTTTTTGGGCGTGGGGGTGTGAGGGCTGGGGGTTATTTTCATGTGATTTAGGTTAGTTACTGCCTTACTAATGAACGGTCAGATTCATTTATTTCCTTGGGTTTTTTTGTTGTATGTTAACCTCTAAGAGCCACTTTGTTGTTTGTTTTGGAAGGGAGGGGTAAAGCTGGATGATTGCATTTGCATTTCTTGCGCTGCAAGGAAGCATCTCACTGCAAAGACAAAAACCCCTATCTGCATCTCCTGGATTCATACTGGCATAACAAAGATCACATCCTGCCCAGATTTTTCAAAGGTAATAAAGATGCCTGCCAAATATCTTGAGATCAGACCGTGCTATTCCTTGCAACACCGACAGCTAAAAATATTCCAGCAGCAAAATTCTCGTTTTTACTGTAAAGCCGAAGGAAAAATATTCCATCTTCTCTTGTGCTTTTTTGAAAATAAAAATGTCAAAAGAGAGATCTCCCAGAATCTAGGCGCTTGCTCCATTTTAAATTTTGACGGAAAAACTTTCCTGGCCCCTACCTCTGCCTCCTGTGCTGAACTGGTGTAGGATGCAAGTGGTGTGACTTCCAGGAAACGAACAGCTGCCTGTCTTCTTCAGGAGATTATTTTAAGCACATTCATTACAAAGGAAACATTGAATCTTCTCTCGTTGAAGAAACCAGACACTAAACGGGTCAAGAAAGAGAGCTAAGGAAAGTGATCTACTGTAAATATCTTAAACCAACTATCTAAAGCAGACTAAGGTCACATGCTATGTAAAGAGGTGCAGAGCAGACCAGTAAAAGTAATTTACTATCAACAGTATGCGCTGGGCAACAGAAGCATTGCTGCAATCTCTCTTCCTCCGTCCTGGGTAAAAGGTCTGAGGGGCTTTGGTGTTGTAACATCAGCTCATTTAAGGATGTGGACGTAGCTGAGGGGAAGACAGGAAACCACACGCTCCTGAAGGTTACAAGAGCTTGCAGGGAAATTCAAGTACCACAAATTACAAGACCATCCTCCATCATGGGGAGCCCGAGAAAGGGCACAACTCCCAAGGAAACTGCTCACTGAAAGTTGGATATCAAGCCTTGGGTTTCGTGACGTTGACACCTTAAAATATGTTTATTGCCAAGTGAATTTTTTGCTCCATTTTAAGTTTTCTAATTTTCCCCCCAAAGAAAAACACAGTTATTTCCATTAGGAGTTTTCAAAAAAAATTTCAAAGAACACTTAAGTTAGTTTAAAATGACACGTATCTTAGACTTTTCCCCCAGAATTCTACTAGGGGAAGGACATGCCAATGCATGGCCAAACAACTCGGGTGGGGGTGCAGGCTTCTGAACTCCACCACACTCACCAAGTGGCTCTGGGCAAGTTTCAGTTAATTCCTTTTCTCCACGTTCTGCATCCTTGGAAGGGACTAATGCGGCCTCTTTTTTTTTAGAGCATTTAAAATCTTCACATGAGAAGAATCACGTAACAGTATTGCATTACGGTGGGTCCATTTTTCAGCCTTCGGACTGCTATTGAAAGTAAAAAATCGAGAGAGTGGCACACGTGATGTGTTGGTTTTCCCTTTTGACTTCACTTCTGGAGAATCGTTTCCAAAGCTGCTATTGGTTGAGGTGTCTCTTTTCACCATTTCAGCCTTTTTAATGCTTGACCTGACCACCCTTCTTGCTGCTAGTGCTGTTATACTAAAGAACAAAACAGCTTGTGCAATCAAGGTACCTTTTACCTTTTCCTGAGCTTGTAGGACAATTAAATGACAGCAAAAACAAACAAGGAGAAGCTGGTCTCCTCACTTGTGCGATTTCCCACACCTTGTTTCCCATCAGATCAGCGTGTCCAGGCTTTCCCCTCCTCAGACACAAGCCTTCTGCTTCCTTTGCACTCATGAAACACACAACCTGTTCAACCAACTCCACCTGTAGATGCCAGCTGTATATTAACCACACTCACATTACAGTATCTCAAACCACCACAGATTTGCTTTCCCTGAACCAGCCACTTTATCGTCCCGCTTGAACAGCGTTATTCAGAATACACTGATCCCGTTCCTGTATGTGTAACACACAACCGGAAAATTTCAACCCGTTCTCTCTGATGTGTAATGCTGTGATACCCCCTGAACTTTGCAGAATGCCGAAAGAGTACAACATGTTGCTCTCCGATTGTACGATAATGATACCAAACATCCTATTTTTACATTTATTTCGAACAGCTGCTGAATTGTAGAGGCGACAATATTTATGAAAGCAATCCAAGGAGATGAAATAATTTTATCATCTGTCTTTTGAAGAGCAGATTTTTTTTGGTGTTTTTCTTTTTCCCCTCAAATATCTAGACAGTTCCTGTAGACTGCAAAATATTCTGTTGTTTGTCAAGTTTTGGACAAACCTCTTGATTACACCCTCCCCCCCGCCAAAAGCAATTCTTCCTCCTTTCTATTTTTTTTTTTTTCCCCTTTTATAGCATTTACTGAAGGAAAGGCACATTATCAGTAATAGGGATTGCACATGAGGGAATCTGATTGATAGGCTGTAATAAACAATATTATAATTCAACCAGTGGTTCTGATAAGGTAATCTGATATATCAGAAGTGCAAGAAAGAAGAGGAAATATCTGCAGAAAATGATTGTAGCTTTTGGCTATATTGCTGTTTTCTTCCACACATCTAGCATAGAGATCGTGGCAGTGAACTGAGGTACAAAGCTACTTAGTTCAAAGGATATACACATCAATCACAGATTTTGAGGAAGCTAAAGTGGTATTTTTAATAGATCCATCACCATTCAAGTGCATCACGCATGGAGGCTGGAGTGCTTCTAAAGCCTGGTAAGGGATGGCAATGCTCTCCAGCATTAGGATGGCAAATGTCGGCTCAAGCTGTGGGGATTGTCAAGGCGACAGGGGATGGGGCTCTGCCAGGGTCCCCCACTTTGAATTGCAGCCCCAGAAGGAGAGTTCCCTGACCAGTCAAAGGGCTCTCCTCCAGCAGGGTGACAGAAATAATAAACTGCTTTCACTGAAATCTTTTCACGTTTCTCAGAAATATTCAAAACAGACATGACTTTTCAGTAGTGAAGTAATTTCTTAATGGAAATTGGAGGTAATTAGCACAGCAAGAACCTTTCTATCCTGTAGACAACACAGTGATAACAACAGAACCTCCATTTTGGACTTCAGGGAAAGCAAGGTCAGCTCAGCTCTTCTCTAAGTCACGCCTTATCATTCTGCAACTCCTCTTCAGGTGAAATACAAAGCTCTCTCACTACCATATCCTGCTGGAAGTATAAAAATAAACCTTCCCCCTACTCCATGGTGACTGAAGGCAGCAGTGGCACATAACACTCAGTTTTTGCAAAGCAATGTTAGCTCAGAATATATTAGCGAACATTAAAACAAAAAAAAAACCATCTGAGGAAGGAAAGAACACGCTATTCCCCTTGTCCTGAAGAACAGTAAAGATGGTTTTTTCCTCCTTCCTACATCTCTACCATTTCCCCTTGGCTTGTTGTCCCTTCTCTTTAGTCCCTTCAGACATTCATGCGGTTCATTCTTGTCGCAAATATAAATGCTCTTTTACTTTACATGTCCTAAGTACGGTATGTGAACGCCTTTGCATCCACAAATACAGAGCAAGGCTCTGCTCCAGAGGCTACAGTTCTCCACAAATACCCAGCAGAGCAGAGGTTCTACTCTTGCCCCTCTGAAGGTGGTAGCGGCGTTAAAGAGACTAACCTCAATGTCTCGTTCAAGTCCATGCTCACCCAGAAATTTCACTCGCCAAACCCTCTCTCTCATCTCTCCTTGCCTAAGGTTCTCCCACTGCAGCTCTTCCTGGGGTTCAGGACCTGACAGAGTTGTGAGCATGAGGGGAAGCTGGAGGCACTGTACAACTGCAGGATCTGGCAGACATGGGAAGAACGCATATTTCACCCAGGTTTGCAGATCAAAGGTATGTACGGTTGGTGTAATTTTAAATTGTATTTAAAGACCCTGAATCAAAGTTTCTCACTCTCGCTGCTGCCTCACGCTGCAACTATAGCCCAAATCTCATGGCTTTTTTTTTTTTTTTTTTTCTTGAGAACAAAATAACAACATTTTACCAAATTACACCACCTATCAATCTGCCTTGGTAAATACTCCTTAGCACCCAGAGGTGTTGAGAGGATCATCCAAAGTTTCCAGAGAAGCACAAAAACCACCGTCATAAATTGCAGAGTCGTCCTTTTTTAGGCAATGGATTCCTTTAGCGTGTAATTTCGCACAGCACAGTTTGCCTGCAAATCCCCCTCCATGCATTGGCATGTATTTTATTTACTACAGATACGTTTTGATCTGCTTATCGTAACTTTTAAAACCATCAGCCCCAGCTGGACATCATAGTGCTTTCTGCCAAGACAGTAATATGCTGGCCTCCCACGTTCCCTAATTGGGGAGGCACAGCTATCCTTATTAACCTCATTATTCTGCTCAGGAGGGATTTAATCCACATCCTTTTCTTAAGACTATGGTAGAGCACATTGTGTTCCTTATTCCCAATTCAGTTGCTGAAAAATAAGAGTTTCTAGTAATAAAGAAGTCTTTTTTTCATTCCCCTCCATTTTAACTACCTGCTTTGATATATGTCAGACTCCTCCAGCAATTCAGTTTACCATCCTGTCTGCACTCCCATTACCGTTGTACTGGGCTGCAGGGACTTTTCCATTAAACTTTGGAAGTCAAATGGCAGGTTCAGTTTAATGGGGAGCCCCGTAAATACATACCCTGTGTTTGAAAATCAGTTCGATATGCTGGAACTGGACGGGAAGGGTGGGATGAAGAAGCAGAAGAGCACTGCAGGTCACAGCTGCACGCTGGCTGCAGTACCACTGCCCCGCTGGACTGCACCGGCCGAAGCCCCACACGCCAAACCTGCTCCTGGTAGATGGAATATAACAAAAACAAACCCAAGGGACTTCTTTGTCAACAAACCTACCCCAATAGTGAAACTGTTGCTTTTCTTTCCTTGTGTTTTCCTGAAAACGTTCATCACGGCACCTTCATACTGCAGTGGTATGTTGCAAACTGTCCTCAGCTGCCAATCAAGCTTAAAGAAAATTCATTATAAATAAAACAGAGCTCGGAAAACAAGATAGCACACAAATACAAAAAGCAAGGTGGGAGGAAAACACATCCTAAAAATCACCGATTCTTCTCCTCTAATACCTCCCTCTATTTCCTTTGGAAGACATTTTCTGCCAAGAAGTAATAATGAAAACAAACATATATCCTAGCCCAGATGCATCAGTTCTATTTCTCCGCAAGATTTCTTGGGTGAATCTCAAAAATAAATAACCGCATGTACATTACTCTGCTATAATGACTCCGCAGAAGAGAACTTCTCTTTTAATTGAGTGGATTTTCTTATCCTTTGATATTCTGCACTCTGATCAAGCGGTTAAAGACAAAGCTGTGCAGTGTCTGCTACTTCAGTATTCTTAGTTACCTCCTCTCCCTGCAGTGCCAAGATAATTTCAGAAACAAAACCACACTGATCTGGATACTTTGCAGGACCTGTAAGCTTCACTAGAAGCTGCCATTTGGGAACAGAACAGTAATATCCTCATTCTACAGATGGTAAATGGAAGCTAAGGGATACTTGCCACATCCATATTTTAAGTTCATAAGCATATTAGAATTTAACCTGCTTCTGAGCTAGACCACAAACACATGTCATTTAGGTCTATTTTATGCCGGACATGGGGAGGGCGATGTGAGTAGACCTCTCTGATGACAACTTTAAGCCATGACTCCATCTTTACAAGAAAAGACTCCCAGGGATGCTTCCGTGTACCTTAAATCTGGGAAGGCAATAAAATACCGCGAGACTCTCAAATATGGAGCCACCCAGTTCTGAGCATTTGGGACGGGGGACAGGCTGCTTGAGCTACCACTTCTAGACACAGGCTGTCCTTCCACCGTGCCATCTCCCACAGCCTGGCCCACAGCGTGTGACAGTGACAACACGCACACGGGGCCAGCTGAGGAGCCACTCCAATCTTTAGCGAGATTTCTTCTGCCCTAAGCCTGCTCTAGCAAAGGAAGGCAAAAGACTGTGGTCCAGATGCAACATCTTAAAGAGAAAATAGCTACAGTTGTGTGGAATGGGATGGCAGTTTGAAAGACATCTGTTTTTTGAATATAAAAAGGATCTTTATTTCTGCTTTAAAGTGCTCATAAAACCTTAAGGATCCATGAGAGGCTAGAATAAATGCAATAGACCTTTCTATAGCGTGTGCAGTAGGATTTCTTTAAAGTGCATTTTTAATTATTAAAGTCATGAAAACAGCATATTTATCACTGCAGCAGCATTGTTTCACCACAAGGATGTTTTTGGGGATGCAGCAAAGGGCCATTTTAGTTGCAACCTAATTGTCCTCTTTGCTAGAGGTGGGTACTGTCAGTGAAAGGAAAGAAATTCCACCAGTGAATCAGCTCGTTATTTTGTGCAATTTAAAAAGGTTTCCTAAAGGGTGAGTCAGGGCAGTAAAGGACCCATGCTTGCAACAACAAAAGCAAGAAATTTCCAGAAAGCAACAGCAGCCTTAAGACACAAACATGGATGGAAGTTACTGTCATCACCTTGTGTCCCTGAAAATGGTCTGTGCAAGGATAAAGCGTCACAGAGGACAGCTAACTAAATTACTCCACTGCACATCTGGGGCTGGCAGGAGACTTCACCTCAAAGCAAGCTGTTACCATAAGCAGAGGAAAAACACAACCTGGTTTCTTGGAGGTCTGTCTCTTGTTTCCCCTAATCTTCCCACTGCAGCGATCACAATTTAGTCTCAATGACATGTAATCAAGCAAAAGCCAGTGCCCTCATTAGGCTGGAGCTATGAGGGCTGACTGGCCAGTCGGCTGCTGTGAAATGGGAAGTTTAACAATTTGGCTGTCCCTTTCTTCTCAGTGTAGAAAGTAATTTTATTATGTCTCCAATGTTCACTTACCAATTTTCATGAAACTTGGGCGGGGGGGAGGTGTGTTGGTGCAAGAATCAGTAGGCACTAGGAAGGAAACGATGGGACTCTGAAAGCCTTATTCCTTTAGACAACCTCCCTGAAAAGCTGCCTTACAGGTCTGGACACCACTGGTCTGTCATCCCACAATAGCTCAGCTAACTCAGCAGCAGGGAGCAGGGTGTAGTGAAGACAAAAAAAGTCAACGTATAATAATTTCAGAATCAGTACTAAGTGTAACCTCATACAATAAATCTAAACCAAATGAGACCCATCACCTGTGTCAGCAAGACTGAAGCCAAGGCAGGAATCCTCATCTTTGCTCTATGGATACTGTAACATCCTTCTGGAGGTGGGCCCTTAAGCCTCTTGGTTCATCTAACTATGAAATAAAGATAACAACAGTTTTCATCTACAGGAGGTACAGTGAGTACGATTTCACTGAACTCTAAAAGATGTTCACATCTGCTGATAATAAAGTTCAGACAAGTTTCAATAAGCAGCTAGCTCTGCCCAAGGAAACCCAGGGAGTCCGTGGCAGAGGAGCTGGAAATTCAAAGCTGATTCCCCAGTTCAAGATTATCAGTTTTCCTCTCTTTTTTAAAAGAAAGAAAAAAAATTTTTACCAGACTGAAGAAACACATAGAAAACAAAACCCAAAATGACACAGACTTTGCAAACAGACATGAAATAAAAAATTTAAACACCATTCCCTGAAATGCAAATCGTTACTGGGCAGATAAAATAAGGGAGGGGGCGTGTATTCAAACCCTAGAACACCGAAGACAGTAAAGCACTTCTCTGCTCAAAAGCGAAATGCTTTTTGAAAAGGTTTCATTGGACTCATTTATAGATAATGTAAGTTACAGCTTCCAAATGAATTTGGCATAAATATTTTACATGACACTACAATAAGCTTTGCGCAGAGAGCCTAGAAAATGTGGGGGTTTATTTGCCATCATTCTGGAAGAATCAATTGCAATTGATCCGTTTCCACGGTGGAAGTGGCTGGGCTGTTTGTGTGCGCCTGCTGTTGATATAGTCATTGCCGTAGTTTTAGTTGAGCCGTTAAAACTGGGGAAATGGAAATGGCTTTTTTTTTTTTTTTTTTTGGTTGCACAAGTAGCAAACAGCGGTTGCTTTCTTCATAGCTAAGGGAACATGCATACAATTTTGTAGAACATTACTTCAAAAGCTTCTACAGCACGTAACTGGGGACTTGATCTGAAACACTGCTGAGAAATCTCAAGACCATAAGGAAGGAGACCACGTGCTTTGACTTATTTCATAGGATGTTATTGATGCAAGAGACCCCTAAAGCCCCAGCCAAGATCCGACTCTCCTCTCTCTGTGTGCTAACGTTCTCTCTCAGTTGGCTCAAGACCCCCCCGTCCCATTACGTGTATTACAGCAACGACTGGAGACTGCAACGGAGAGCAGGTCCTGCTATGCTTCCTACAGGCTTCAAGCAACAACTCCTGTCCTCGGAACGTTCCAGTCTTAATAATACAGAGGAGAACAGGATGAAAAGAACTTCAGTTCCTCAGCCTCAGCAGCTAGAGAAGCAAAGCATTCAGACTTGCTATTTGCCTCACTCAAGCACAACTCAGGCCTGTTAAAATTAAGAGTTGTTGTCTCTGCAGCTTACATGTACCTTAATAAATCACCTGTTTCAAAACTATCAAGCTCGTTGATAATGTGCTCAGTTGTTGGGAGAGTCACTAAGAAGAAGATGAAGTGATCTTTGAGGTCTTCTCCACTGGGCTGGAAGGGCTCATACACAAGAGTATAGCTAAGCACACGCACCAACATACCAGGGATGAATTCCTTGTTCTGCCACTGAGTCAGAGCTAAATGACAAATCGGTAGCAAAGCCAGGACAAAAGTCACAAGAGTCCTCCAATTCTCACCCTCTTCTATTTCCTAGAACACACTTCCCTCCAAGCCTTATTAAATATAATTGCTTAAACAAGGGCAGCTATTTTTACATTTCAATTTGTCTTGGCAAGTATCTAAGCAAAGAAACACGAACAAAAGGAACCTGTCTTCAGTTGATCATAATGCCATCAGATTAAAAGTTTATATCCTTTAAATACAGCAATGCCAGTCTCTGATGACTCAAAAAAAAAAAAAAAAAAAAAAGTGGTTCGACAAGGGAAAAACAAAGAACATGTTAGCAGGAGTGGAGGTGGAAGCCAGGTGCATCAAAAGGAGTAAAACAAGCAGAAAGCTAATGAGTACAAAGGCTTTGACTTGGCTGAGTGGGATGCGATTTGTCATACTCTAATGCATTGTTTTCATGTGGGAACAACAGAATGTTTCAAGGGTGGTTTTTTTCTTCGAACAGGACAAAATTTGAAATCTACCACAGACTACCATTCCGAGACAGGAGTTGCAACTGAACTAGCCATATGGCTACTGTTTCAAATAATCAGAGTTTCCTCTGGGCTTCTTATCACTTTTCTACCTGTCCATTACACAGCAAAAAGGACAACATTAGTTCCCAACAGATAACTGCATTCCAAAGGTTTTGGAAAAGTGAGGAGTGATTAACTGCTGGAAACAACTCACCTAGGAACAAGGCCGCCTTGTCCTCACGCAGAGTCTCTAAATCACTGCCTGCATCAGTGAAAGATTTGCTGGCTGGGGCACCAGACACCATCCTGATGCGGTAATTGCCGAATCCTACGTTATGCTAGCTGTCAGATGAGATGATCTTGGGAGTTCATTCTGGCCCTAAAATCTCAAGACTCCCACAGACGCGGTGGCATCATTTCCCAAGATGCATGTGCTAAAATTAGGGAAAAAAGGTGTTCCAGTATGAATTCACCCTCAAGGCAGGCTAATTTCAGAAACTGTATCTACTTACCATGAAAACATTTTGGTCTCAAAATCTTACAAAATTCCAAATGTGTCTTACACATTTTGTTGCTGTGTGGGAAAGAAATACAGACTTGTCCTTTCGATTTTATCAGCTGATGTTACAAATGATAGAGAATGGCGAGAGCTGTGGCAGGGAGGTAGTTCAAATTCTGCTGCAATTTTGGAAGTATTGGGGGTCCTTGTCATGCCCCTGCTAGAGATTTAGGTCTACTCATATTCCAGCTAAACCATATTTACCAAGCTACACTTACGCATTCCATTGTTAATTTGAATTGTCTCCCCTAACAGCAACAAAACAAAAGAAATAAATAAACCCAAGGCAGACACAAACCAGAAACCACCTCAAGGACGAGCACCCTTCCCTGGCAACAACCTCATTTGCTTCTCCTCTCATTTATTAAAAACTTTTTTTTTTTTTTTTTTTTTTTAATTGCAGCACCACATTTAAAAGGGAAAATAAAAGGCTTTTTATGTTGCTGCTGAGTTCCGCTGCTGCCCACAGGGTTACTGTCTGCATATGCAAAGAATTGAGAAAAAGCCTATAGATGTTGTAATTAATGCACCAAAGACTCCTTCCAGCATACATGTAGTTGCAGCAGCTCTTGCAGCAGCTCTCTGGGCTCCAGCAGCACAAAACTAAAGTACGTAAGGATTATCCCAATAAACCATAAGCCGGGCTTGGGCTCTGTGCTGCGGTGACGCAAAGCTGCACTGTCCAGCAGCAGCACCTGGAGAACACTTGCTACAGGACCTGCACCATCTCCCTGAGGCCTCGGGTTTGCCAGGGCATCTCCCAGGGAGAGAATCCCAGGAGGGAGAAGAGCAGCTCAAGAACGCAGCAGCACCCACGCAGACTCCCCGACCCACTGCTGGGTCCAGGCACACAACAGAAGCAGCACAGCTTGTTTCTAGGGTGTCACTTTGGAACTGGCTAGTCTCTCCGTTAAACCAATTTTGGTTTCTGCCTGTGGAGCGAACAAGTTTGCTAAGAGAAAAATCAAAGAAGAATTAACATGGAGCATCCAGAAGAAATTTCCATCCATAACATACCTCTTTCATTCTGTGTCTGCCTCATTAAGGAAGCTTCAATGAAATCTTTTCAAAAACCCACAGCACACAACAATGAAGTGATTGCAGTTTGTAAGGAAGTGGGATGCAATTAGCATATGAACATCAAAATGTTTCTGTGATCTCCATTAGCTATGTGTTGTCTATCTTTTCAGATTCCAACTTTTTGTTTTGTACTTCTGTTCCAGTTCCTACCCCTCAACTGAAGTCCCAGGTTCAAATAACCAACAGCAGGAGAATTGTCCAAGGGAGGAGTCCCGAGCAGCACAAACTCATACTGGAATTATACACAAAGAGTTACTGGCCACCACTGCGGTGTCAAGAAAAAGCGATGCACTTCCGTTGGGTCTGGCTTCAGAATGATCCTCCTTCTTGATGTCTCAGGTGAGACTTCAGACTTTGGAGCCACAATTCACGTGAGGACAGACGACTGACATGGAGCATTTATAATTGCAGTGCTCTGGTCAGAACACGCACGTCACACAGACGTACAAACGCATCCCTGGCGACGCAATCCTAGCCATTGCAATCACAAGGACATTTCAACCCCCTCAGCTCTATGGTATATTCTCTTATTCACGTTTTTAGGGTTTCTCAAGCAATATTATTCCCAAGTTCCTGATTATGTATCACATAAGCAGGTGACATGGGAGCTGTTCTGAAGATACAAAGAATTGGAGCGCTGTGATTTAGCACTGTTGAAAGTGGTGCTCAGAAGCCCTGAAGCACAGAGTATGGTTCAGGTAATAGCTGGAACAGGGAGAGGTGATTAAACATGTCGTTATAGAGCCCTAGAAAATACCATCAGCAGACCCGTAGCTCATCACGGGGTTGCGAAATAGCTATTTCTACTGAAACCTCTGAAAGACAACAGCTCGACAGGGTTTTGTTTTTCGTGCCCTGGGACAGGTGACCTGCTGATGCAGTGCGACCGATCCAAAGGTGTTCTCCCAGGAACAGGCTGAGGCTGACAGGGGTTTGCACCCAGCCCGTTCACACAGCTCGTGACTGCAGTCCTGTGCCTGCTTTGAGAAAGAGCAGCCAGCTCAGGCCAAAGAAGCTCAAACATGCAATTATTCTCTAGCCTCTTATTTATCAGCTCATTAAATAATCAATATTTACCTCGTGAGAAGGCTTCCCATTTCCTCTACATATCTCATTCTGCATCATCTTTGTTACCCTAAAGCAAAGGAGGATGCTGCTTCTAGTCTAATTTGGCACATATGCCAGTGTGCCCCCCCCCATCCCGCCGCCCCAGGCCCTGATGTTTTAACTCAGGGCACACCAGATGGAAGGAAGATGACTGCTATGCTGAGAAGTTAATAAACATTTCCCTCCAGACACCTGGCTTAATTTCCCTTTTCCCTACAAATTAAGAGCATTTCTTTTGCCCTATCCACTCCTTCCCCTGGTCAACTCCCTGACTCACTCAGACCCTCTCAGGTCAGGTTTAAACACAGCTCCTTCGAGCAGCTGGGCTCCCTCTCAGCTCCTGCAGATCATTTCCTGGGCAAGTGCTTCACACAGCGCTTGGACCATCCTTGTCTTGAGAGTCCAATGCGTCCCAACACCAGCAGAATCACCTGCCAACCTTTCATTTCACTGTCAATAATTACTCCCTTCAGCCAAAGGAAATAATCCCTTGCAGCTATCCAGGAGGTTTAAAATAAGGCATTTCAGTGTTAAAATTATGTAGCAGAAACTAAAGAAACAACTCCATTAGTTAGTACCAGCAGCTAACTAATACAGATCTTATAAAGGTGAAGTGAATAGAGTTTTTACCACTCTCTAAAGGCTGCAGAGACAATCTACCTTAATGAAGAGGCGCAGGAAAGCAATTCAAAGCCCACGCAGCCCTGAAGTGGCAGAGCTCTGCAACTGAGTTTCAGCCTGGGTGTGCTGCACTCTGAGCTATTCCTGCTCTCAGTAGCCCCCCTCCCCTCCCATTTTCTGACCCTTGCTTTTTCCTATGGCTCTGTCCTGCTCTACACCATGCTGCAGGTTGCTGAAGTATCGGGGGGCTGCGAATCCTGTGCCTTTACATGGAAGGGGTACTGCTCTTCCCCAGTCATAGCAATAGGGAAGGTAATTTCTGCTTTAGTGTCTGAGAGAAGGTTAATAAATATTTATAGGTCTAAATGCTCAGAGGTGCAAACAATCAAGTCTTTTGCAAATGTCACAGAATGTGGTACAGTCTATGCAGATCCCCAAACGCTACCCAACAGTGTGGGCAGATCCTGCTTTTGCTAACACAAAGAAAGAACATTAACTGCACTGACTTTCGCAGGCTCCAGGAAAGTATCTTGCGTAGTTCAAGCTCCCACTCTGAACATCAAAGCACTAGTCTCTCACAGGCCTTTTGGCCAATTTGGCTACCAATGTTATTTATAACAGAGCAACTCCAAAAGAATACAGACAACTCCAGGAGCCCGCTGCACATGCACATAACGAGCAAGTCTGTCCCAACCAGTCTGCAAACCAAACAGACAAAAAGAGTGGCATTGCTCCATTTTACCAAGGCAAGTGGCTTGCCCAAAGTCATACAGACCCTTGTGCCCATTTTGGGTGTCAATCACGCTATTTTACATACATACTCACATTTAAACAGATTTTATAACATACCAACTACCACATCTATTGCTGAAGTTTTGGCTTTGTTCTGTATCTCCTGTTACGCATGACATCGTGCCATCCGTGCATGTTCAAAAGCACCTTCTACCTCCTCAGAAAGAGTACTACGGAGTTAAGGGGTATTGCTTCTTCCATCTATCACAGAATTTAAACAGCGCATCCCCAAAATTGCACAAAAATGCAGGGTGTGGTGTTTACTTTATTTGAACTTGTTGTTTGGAGAATCGAGGTCTCAATTCTAATATGGCAAATCACAGACACTGCAGAGGACAATGGTATTTGTACACACGTAAGAAAAAAAAAAGACAGAGAAATTGCAGTTATTCAGTGAACAAGCAAAAAAGAAAAATCTGTGACCTGGCAAGTGACCTCTTTGATGCTGTTGTGTTCTCCAGGAGCTTCAAGTGTTTGTGCTACAGCTTAAACAGTTACTACATTCAGGGTCCACTTCGCACTGAAAAAATTCCGTAATTTCTTGTTTTGTGCAGTAATGCAAAGGGGAGAAATCGATCTGATCAGCTTCGGGAAGGAATTTTTAATGCAACGTACAAAAAATACGTTGTCACTCTGAAGACAAGCCATAAACAACACGGAAAAAAGTAAGCAAAATCCTTTCCCCGCTTGTTTGCGTCTTAGGCCATGTGCAGAACCGTTGTTGTTGACATTAAGAGATTCACTGCTTCCAATCTGTATGTCCTGGGGCTTTTGAAATGGAGGACTTCTATATTAGTGCCAATTAATTGCACTATTTGTATTCCTGGTAGACTGAAGTGAGATTTAGTTACCGAGTTTTTAAAGGGAGAGAACAAGTGTTGCAGCCTCTCTCGGTTTCTCCCCCCACTGTCTAAGTTACACATGCCATTTATTTTAATTATTTAAACACGTTCGAAGTGCACGCTAAACAACATACGTCTCAATAAATGACATAAATGCTCAGAAACTGCTTACGGTGTTGGTCTCTCCCGCCAAATGGCACTGTCCTGACTGCAATCCAAGAAGCCCTACTAGTAAAATTTCATTTGAGCAGGTATGTTGAGTTTTTTCCATGAATTGCCAGGAGCTGTCCCCAGGGCCAGAAGGGGCTAAAAGGGGCGGAGGGGAGATGATGAGTGCCAGCCACACGAAACTGAGTTGCCTCAATTCCCTCCACTAAGCGTTAGTCGATAAACTGCTCACGATTACAAATGACTACGTGACATTTGAGAGGTACACTTGGGTCCAAGTGTGTGCCACAAAACCTGCAGCAATCCCTGTCAGCATCGCGTGGCAAAGCCACCCCAGGCCTGCTCGGAAGGCAGCACCACACGATCTGGCCAGAAACGTACTGATGGAGACCTGTTTACGGTCACAAGCTTGGGAGATTCCTACGCGGCACCGGGCTCCACTGATCTGGGTGTGACTTCACACAAATGCAAAGTGACATCCATAGCAACCATTAACTGTCACCTAGGAAAGATTCCACATCCTGGAAACAGATCATCAGCCAGATTTGCCATCCTGCCTCTTGACACTGCTAACACTTGGAGGCCAACCTCCCTTGTGTCATTCCCATGGTCCAGAGCACAGGCCCCACGCCAGAGACTATCATCCCCTGCAGCAGTCTGACCCGGCGGTAGCGGACACAGAACGTGCCTCACATTTTGGACATTTAAGAGAGACAAAAGCGTTGACAGACACAGGGATGAATCTGACATTTGGACTATGGTCCAGAGCTCAATGAAGTCCAACAAAACGTTCCTGTTGCACTGAGTAGGAGTTGGTTAGATCCTAGACAACAAAATCACAAAAGCCGTAATCCTCCATAAAAAGAAAAAAAACCAAACAGACAAACATTCAAAATTCAGCTGTGGTTATCTCCTTCCCCAAAGTTAATTCCAGAATTTGCCAGAGAAGTTTGCTCTGAGAGCACATAAGCACTACGCTCCTCACTGGTGGCACAGTATTCAGACCACTGGAAGACCAGTGGTCCTTGCTGTTGTACTACAGTGGTGTTGCTGGCTTCATGAGGCTTCTTTTGTTGTTCGTTCTAAGCTCACTTTTGGAAAAAAGCCAGCACTATTTGCTTCTTGGGCAGAGAATATGGAATTACCGTAAATTATATTGAAAAATTAGATTCATTCACCGCTGTGATAACTGATCTCCCAATCTGTCTCGAAGAGTTAGCAGCTGGTAAGAAAATAAAATGCAATTTAAATTTTTATTTATTTAAAAAAAAAAAAAAGTTTAATCCAAGCACGGCAACAAATAAGGAGGAGAGAGCAAATTTTGTATATGCCAGTCCTAATATTAAATACTGATGATAAGAAAACGAAGCAAGAGATGATTGTACAGGTATTTGACGTTGTCATTAAGCACCACATGCACTGCAGGTGGGCTTTATACCCTCACAAGTAATTACATGCAGTCGTACCTCAGCCCTACAAAAAAGGATTATAGACAAGGGCTTGCATGAAGTAGAAGCTCTCTATTGGGGCTGTCACCTGGGGCTGACACTCTGTCAGAGCTGGTATTGATGTTGCCAAACCAGTATTCCACAAGTGACTCCAGGAATTCGACTCCTCTGTAAAAGCATCTATAACTGGGCCCATCAAATTTGCTGGCAAGTTTTGACTGCGTTCGGTTCAGGCCCCCAGAGAGAAGAATCAGACCCAAAACCCGGCGTTCGTGGCTGTTGTTCTCATTAAGCCTCTTCTATGTCAGTCCGTGCTTAGATCACATCACACATTACAGATGGAGACAGGATTTGATTTTTACACTGAGATTAGTTTCAAGGAAATGCATTTTTATCTGCTGGGAGTAGAAGAAAGAACTCCATAATTCACAATAACCCAATAACTTACAAAGTGTTCAGCCAAACAGTGTTTTCAGGTGGTTGAAAAATCTCATGCTGTCATCGGTAATAAAATAAGAATGATAATCCTTTTCTCTGGCTGAAGTGGACCATCAGGAACGAAGGAATGGACATGTCATTAGAAATCCAAGATAATGGTGTAAGGTTGATGGGAAGATCCTGGCTTGAGCCAGCTCAGTCTGGCAGCCCCATTTAAAAGCAACAGATAAACATTATCTCCCTCCATCCCTCGTGGGGATGAGTGGAACAATCCGGCACTTAAAGGAAGGTTTTGGAAAGAAACAGTTCTCCACTTAGCACATCAGGGGAGAAAACATAAGGCCTGACCCTGACATTCAGTTCAGTAAGTTTGACCGAAGCGATTCCACTGGTAATTCATGACTATCAGAGGAATATAATTCATCCCTGTTTTACTAGAGGCTTTGATACATCATGAAACAAATTATTAGCCGGACTGTCTTTTCTCATTACAAATGCAGATAATGTCACAGAAGTAAAAAAAGAGGACAGAGAACCCCAAATTATTCAAAATAATTTTCTTCCACACTTGTTTCAGTGCTGAGGGACATGCACAGAGTGTCAGTGGGGTACAGCGACAAGAGGTGCTCACATAGCTTAGAAAATATCCACAAGCACTCAGGCAGGCCAAGAATATTTTTCTGTTCTTTGCTAATGTTCACCTCCAGAAGCTAAACTGCCATCTTACATGATGATCCCTTTCTGGCTACAGCATTGCTACTGTAGTTCAGTAGGTTAAGATCATTTTTATTATTATTCTCACTATTTCTGATTTGCATGCTAATAGTATCTAGAAGTTCAATTCTCATTTAGGAACCCACGCAGCCAAGAGATCCACAATTCATTCTGAGGTTGTAAATGTGCTAATGTACTTAGGCTCACAATGAAGGGCAACTCATCACATGACAACATATTTTCTTCTTATTAGTTTTGTATCATTGAAAGGCTTCATAGCGGTCGGTTAAGTTAACGTGCATTACTTGATAGGTTGACTGCTTTTTATTGTTATGGATTTTATATTTCAATCACATAAAGTTGCCCAGGATCTTATGGTAAGGTCTTTTTCTTCTATAAAGCCAAACAAAGTTAAATAAGAAGTGTTGGTCCATCAACACTTTCCAACAGGCTTTTCCTCACCATCACTTTGGATGGAACAAACCCTGCAAAACTGCTACAAAAACACTGAATTCATCAAGCCCGTCCTGAGCAAGAGCAGCAGTGAGTGGGCTAAAGAGGGGAATTAATTACTGTCTGAATAAGCTCACATCACTTGAAATCACATCATCACAATCTCACACTCTAGGTTCTTATTCTAAAGTTCCAGTTCTGCTCTGCACCTGCTCTACAACTGGAAAAATCCATTGTGCCTCCAGCCCCCAGTTTTCCCTTTGCAAAGCTTCTCAGAACACAAGGCTGTGCCAGGCAGCACCCACGGGCCGTGAAAACAGGATCCTCCCATCCACGGACGGCAACAAGCTCTTAACAACAGAAACTACAAAAACTAAAAGGGGAGTTTTGCCTGGGTAAGGACGGAGCAAACTGATCGTCTTGTTCTGCTTATTTATGAGGTTTTATTATGGTGTCAAACGGGTTATTCTGACATGATTTCAGCGCTTATGCTTTGCCTCCCAGCAGACACTTGCCACCTAAGCACCAGTGCTGTAAGGCCACAAGGTTAAACAATTAATGAAACCCCCCCAAGAGCTGTTTTCCCCTTTTCCCATGCAGACCCTCATGCATTTTTGAATTATGTATGCTCCACAAACCGGATGGCGTTTGGATCATGTTTATTACATCTTGGAGAGGTAATGAATTGGCAGCATAATACAAGACACATCAGCATGACCACAGCTCACTGTCATATGACAGCTATGAAGAAGGGAGAAATGGGGTAGGAAAGCTTCCGAAAATTTATGTGTAACAGGCACCAAGAAAAGAAACGAGGCTTTGGGTGAAATCATATTGCAAATTATCTCTAACTAGCATTATAGCGCAAGGAGGCTCCAATACTGGAAAGCATTTAAGTACCACTTTAACCATACACAACTATTGCTTCCAAAAGCATCGGACCAAGTGACATCCTGGGGACAAGGAGCTCTATTTTACTCGCAGATAGAAGAGCTGTGGCCCCTCCCACCGACCATCTCTGAATCATTTTAAAAATGCTGCTAAGTAACACACCTCAAGCTAAGCAAACGGTAGGTATGGCTGGCCTGGAGCAGCACAGACACTTTCTAACAGCAGCTCCTCGGGGTTTCTGGCTGGATTTTGGCACCCCACGTTCTGTGAGCAAACAAAACAATTCAAGCATTGGTGTGCTTACCCAGACCCTCCTGATCATTAGCTCTGCAAGGACTTCGTATTATTAAGCGGAATTCAAAGAAGGTTTCTTAATCATTGCTTATTACTATGGTAACACCAGGCAGTCAAACAGGATTATGCAGGGTCCTACCCATGGGTGAGGGAGAGACATCTCCTGTCACCGAGTGCCTCAGGGCCGAACAGGTAAGTCACTAAGCCAGGGGAAAGGGAACAGAGAGAAAAAACTAGCCCAGGGTTTTCCCCACTAATTACCAACTCAACATTTAATGTTGCTGAACCACTTAAAATCTTTCAGTGAACCCCTGGGCTTGGCACTGGGCAAAACACAGGGGAGGAAGGCAGCTTTGATAGATTTTTGATTGCAAATAAACCACATAGCAAGGAAGCAGAAAGTCATCTATCGAAGGTACGGGTAATAGCACAAGCTACCGTAACCAAAGCAACACGTGTGAGCGCGTGGAACATGAGTGGCCCCACAGTAACTACTCAGACTTAAGGTTGCAATAAATAGAAAGTGTCTCATTCCTGAAATGAAAGAGAAGGAAGTTACCCCAAACCACACATCACACTGACAGCACTCATTTCCCCACGTGGACGCTCCCTTAAAGCTTGACCTTGGGTAGGGCACTCTCCCTGAGGCACACACGTGTGTCGGCACAGAAAGTCAATCTACTACTGTTATTTCTAGGTCTTGTTTTACACCACAGCCTCCAAACAGCAGCCATTGCATTATAGGGGGAAGGGGAATAAAAATCCTTTTTATATCAGTACAAGAAAATTATTAACTAATTACCCAGCAGGTAAAGCAGAACATATAAGAAAGGGTTGTTGTTATCATCACTCCTTGAAGCATCTTGTCTATATTATTAGGAAATGGTGTATTTGTGCCAGGCTAATTCATATGGATTGTGATTTCGGGACATCAATTACCCCATCATGTGTACTCAATACAGAGGAACAGCAGCAGAAGTGCTAAATGTTTAAACAAATGTTGTTAACAAGCTCTTTCTCTCCAGTCTCCTGCCCCCTTTTTTCATCTGCTGGTGGCAGGGTGGGGAGGAGAAGGGAAGCTGGCACTGTTGGAAGCATGCCCTGGCAGCAGGGGAGGCAGCGGGTCCTGAAGGGAAATAGCCCGGGCACAGAGAGTTTTCAAAGTGGGAAGCACAGGGCTTTGAGGTGGAACCCCCAGCTGAGAATTGTTCATTTTCAAAACACCTGTAGAAATGCAAGGGCTCTGCGAGCAGAGCCCCTTGGTTAAATCCAGCCACAGACATTCACAGGTTTCGAAGCAATTGGGAATGCAGCAGAGCTGCTCCTACAGACACACTCTGCCTCCTCTGTTACATAGTGATAATGAGCTCATAAGCCTCATTAATTTCCACAAGTCATACTGACCCATAAGCCAGGGCCAAAGGGTTCCGAGCAACACGTGCTGCCATTCCACCATGGAGGCAGGCTCTGGCAGAGGAAGAGTGTTAGATATAGGAACCCCTTCATTACCACTGTAATTTATTAGACTACATTTTTTTTTTTACTGGGTTGCATACTAAGGAGTTGCCAGGTGCAGATATGCTTATATATTTATTACAGAAAGCTACGCCCTAAAACATTCCGGGTTACACCTTGGAACTTATTCATAAGTTCTGTCATAGGAAGACTAGTTTAATGGTGCAAGACATAGGTATATAAAAAGCTGTATACATTCTGCCTTCCTGGTGATAGAGATATTATGGTCCATCAAGTAAGTAAATTAATTTAGTGTATGTGAAGGAGGACAGAAGCGAAGGAGAATTCCCCTTGTGAAACTCATTATTCAAGCACTACATGCCTCTTTTCTTATCTTCTACTGTTGTGCAGCTTCCAAGAGTTTTCTAGAGTGGCCACAACACCTAGACAAGGTGTTCAGGAGGCTCTGGGAAGCACCGGACACACCTCTTCTCCCTCAAGTTTGAGCGGTCAAATGTTTTTTTCTTCCTTCCATGCCTGGTACCCACCCCAACATAATTAAATACAGGGACTGCTCCACCCCAAGAAGACAACAAATGTTGCATTCCTCCCTGCTACTTCGCCATCAGAACACACGCTTTCTTCTCGTACTCGAAACGCACAGGGATTATCTCCATCTGCCTTGGATCTTTATTTTGGAGATGGTTCACTTCCTTCAACGATTTCTCACTATCATCTTCAAAGCACATTTGGATGCCAAGAACCCTTATCAAACAGCTCTGTCAGAAGTGGTGCTTGAACAGCCCCAAGTCAGAAACAACATCTGCGGTTTGCAATCTAAATCATAGCTGACATGAGGACTAAGGGTGGGTCTGCATTTTCCCTTGCCTTGGACATCATCTCCTAGGACCCTCTCATGTGGGCATGCCAGAGTATTCCTGCGGTCAGCATCACCCATTCCTAAATCCAGGCATGGCACCAGTGCAAGAATCCCCTGGGACAATATCAAAAGCCCTTTTCCATCAGGCAGGGTAATACCTGGCTTTGTTCAGAGCAGCAGACTGGCACGGAGAGGGGGCATTGCTGCGTTTCAGGTACCCCATTCACCGCTGCAAGGGTCATTACCAGAGAAATTGAGAAGCACCAAAGAGGACGGCTCTGTCAGCAGCTTCCTTAAGCAGCCTTCTTGGCCTTCACCGGTATCTTTGGAGCAAGATATAATTTCCAAGAAGCACAGAGAGGGCCAACAGCAGCAACTTTTAAACAAACCCTGGGTTGTAACTACGTTGCCTTTGGCATTTCTTAGACCAATCCTCACTCTGTTCAAACATCAGTATTTTGAGGAGGGAGCATAAAAGAGGATGAAGATATGTGGCTTCACATATCAAAAACACCGTTTGCTTGGGCAGTGAGGGAGGGAATCTCTTTACAAAATCAGATAATCCAGAAACTAGTTCTAATAAGTTATTGACTTTCCTACAGTTGTTCCAGTATCAGCTGATGGCTTCCGGTAATCACTTTGCTTCCATATTCACAGAGTCCAGCTGTGTCTCTTCGAAGAGCTCATTTATGGCAGCTTGGGATAATGTGGTATTTTAGCTGTGTCAGCTTTTGCGCAAGATATAAAAATCCTCCGATTTATTGCCCCTTGCTCCCAGTGCACACAAAAAAGGGAAAGAAACCCATAAAAGTGTCTCATTCACATTTAGGTGAACATGACTCCTCTCTTCTGTCCTCCCTGTGTTTGTACCAAGTTCCCTGCCAAGCACAGAGGAACCCCATGCCCTTTCTGCTCCGTTAGAACCATTTAGCTTTCATAATGCTCTGCCAGGAAGCGCAGATGAAGTACAGGTGCAGCAGGCGGGATGCTAGCCTAAGAGCCGTGAAATGTTATTTCTGTTCCTGTCTCTGACACCAACCTGCTCTTTGTCCTGGTCAAGTCACATAACTATTTATGATTCTGAGCACAACTGGTCAGAGCTACGTGGCGCTACATGAGACAACTGCAGTTGGAGTTGTCGTACCACCGAGGATTTAAATTAGCTCGCAGGTTAGCGTGTGGAAGTGTTCTAAGATTTACCTGGGTGATATCCAGGGCAATTACCCAAGCTGCGCTCCATGTTAGCAGATGAAATTCAGCAGCAGCCGCCTCTAATAGCACTGCAGACTGCAAGTTCTTTGGGACCTGAAGTCTCTCTTATGTTGTGTTTCCAAAGCACCTGGCATAACAACACGTTGATCCAAGGAGGGCTTCCAGGCAAATATCTGGTACTAATTAAAAAGATGAGCAACCCAGACCTTCAGTTCTATAAATCAGCATCCCCTGCTATTACCATCCAGCTCATTTACACTAGCAGAGTATCTATTCCATACTACGACTAGTGATACTAACACCAGACAGACCTGCTCACAGGTAATCCAAAAAACCATGCACTCACTGTATCACTTAAACCAAGTTTTGTTAGCACAGCTAGTGGAGAGCAGACTGAGCTCTCTTTGGGCTAGTGGCACTTGGAAAGCACTGATGTAACTTGGCAAAGTCAGGTTTTAAAAGCACCAAAGAGGTTCAGCGAGCACGTCTCAGCGTAACATCTGCCCTGCTAATTTAGGCACATACATCTCCACCCAGTAAGCCCAGTGTCTTTCTGCCTTTGGTATAGCTGATATAGAATAACAGAGTTAGGCATTAGTGCTCTCAATAAATCCTGCCTAAATAGCCAAAACCGGCCCTTTTGCCCATAGAAGCTCAACATTTTCTAGCATAGAGAGGAAAGTTTCATGATACGATGGCAGTAGGGAAAGAGGGGCAGGGAAGAGTTTCTGGAGTTGGGAGGGGAAGGAGAGAATAATTTTTTTTTTTTTTTTTTTTTTCCCTTAGCTGAAGCAGCTTTGAGTGCGAAGCTAAAACACTGCAGGGACTCCAGGGGGATCAGATCCTGTCAAAGGTTCATCTTTCACAGCTGATCTTTCAAAGGTTAGGGCAGCACATTTGCCAGGAGATAGAACGGTAACTTTGTCCTTCAGACTAAAATAACAGAGCTGAACATATTTTCATTCAAACAAGAGCAGAATTCATAGGATAAAGGGTAAGTGGGTGTGGATGTGTGCATTGGAGGAGAAGCAGAACACAAAGGCCACAGAACATCACTACAAGGATCACAGAAGATATCCTGTGCCCCACCGAGGATGTACTCAGGAGCCGGCCATTGTTTAATCTACCGAGCTGAAGGGAAGCGAAGAGCTACAGCAGGGAAAGCTCCGTCTGGTTACAAGACGTGCTAACTACACTGCAGTTCGGGGAAGGGGGTCCAAAGTACAGTGTACGCAAGATGAGCTGAAGGAGGAAGAGCTGATCTACCAAAGACCTCAAATTACTCCATCCCAGTGAGAAGAGCAGGAGAGAAATCAATAACCCAAGCAAGAAACTGTAATAACAACTGACATTTATACAGCATCAGATACCCAGGTGTCCCCAAACACTTGACAGATATTACAAACTGAACTGATTTACAAGCAGGGGATCTGGCTCCTTGAAGAACATCGATTCCCACACCGAAGTGAAGGAACTCCTGTGGATTTTGTGGCAACCTTTGCCCATCGCTCTATTTCAGGGGCAAATGTCCAAATGCTCTGACCTTCCATATCTCACAATTTCGCACAGAAATTCCCTCCACCATGGACAAGGCACGTCACATTCAAAGGAGGTAAATCTTTGTTTTGTATGGCTGGACAGAAAGCATCTGCATTTTGTGAGGACAGACTCATAAGCATCTTCACAGTGCTCTGCTCACCTTGTAATCTCCTCAGCTCTTCACATCAAGAGTCCGGGTTACGTATCACTCTGTTTTACATTAGACAGGGAACTATTTCAAGCAGCCCCTGGCCACGGATTTGCTTTTGGCACAGACGCTCAACAGAGGCAACAATGACATTTTGAACAGGGTGTTTCCTTGTCCTTGCCTCAGCCTTGCATTTCTTTTACAAAGAGGAAAAATGAAAGTGGGAGAGGATATAAAAATGAGATTCAAAGGCCTGGTCTACACAAAACCCCTCACTGTCTTGTAGCTAACAGGAAAGCACAGGTCCAATGGCACTAACCGCTCTAAGATCCCAGATGCCTCTTTGGCTGGAGGCACTCGGACTTAACGCAGCCTCTGCAACTTCACTTGACACTGTCTGCCTGCAGCAGGCAATGACTCGGCTAAGCCGGAGTCCAAACAGGTCCAGCAATAACGAGGAAACGCTAGAAACCTTCATAAGGTGGAAAGATCTGAAGAGTGAGACAGAATGAGGCTCAATGTCAAGAGGAAGGGGGTGCTGCTAAGGGCACGCAGGCCGCTTCACATCTCACCTCCTTCGAGGGTCAGTTCACCCACTTCAGAGCAGAAGGTTATTACAGGAGCTCGCAGAAGGCAAAGCCACTGGGGCCGGGTGCTGAACTTTACACAGAGTAAGAGACTCTTGTACCCAACATATGGAGCCTCAAGCCTCTGAGACACCGCACCACTCCCTTCTCTCCACTTGCAGTACGGGAAGCGCTTTGGAGAGGGACTTCAGTTTAATATCTAATACAGAAACGCTATCTTTTCACCTTTCCTTCACATCCTTGAGCTGATGCAACTGTTTGGTTCTAATAACAATGTAAAGCATATGGGGATTTTAATTACTATTAATAAAAAATTCCTTGAATTTTTCATGTGTTTTTCATCTTGTGTTTTCTTCCTCAGGGCATCCTCCCCATACCACACAACAAGCGTAGGAGGAAGCAAACGAAGCCGGTGCGATGAGCTAGCTGGGCTGTGAATACCGGCAGAATCGCCCTCTGCACTCAGAAACAGCACAGCTGCCTCCTGCAGCACAGAGCCCGAGGAAAAACAGCAACGTCTGCCATGTCTCACTGCTTTTCCTTTCCCTGAATGGACACTCTTTCTGATCCCCCAAGCTTGCCTTCCTCTGTGACCCTTAAGACACTGTGTCGTAGCTTAGGTTAGCACATCACCACTCATTGCAGCTGGCACCAGCTGTGCAACCCTCCAGTTCAGCCGTCACCTGTCAACTTACCACATTCTGCAGCAGCAACTGCTCCTTCTGTAGATTGCTGGTTTTCAAGTTAAATCTGCAAGAAAAGTGGGAATTTCTGTATGCGGAGACAAAAAGAAAAGCGAACCCAACAGACGTCCAAACTTTTTTAAAGGGCTTCCTGAATTCCCACTTCACATGTCTCCCTCAGAACATCAATGCTGATGATCATCTCTGGGATGTGTGACAATTCCTCTGCCATTTTGATAAGCCCTGGGAGAAGAGCGGAGGATGGATTTGCATGCAACCACTGCAAAGATTTTCAGCTCGCTACAGCTTGCAAATCACAGAAACGAAGCTCAATGGGAGGTTGTTGAGACTGATATGACAGAAAACACTCCTCCTTTCAGGCAATAGATATGTTTGCAGGCCTTGGGTAGTTTCAAATAAAGAGAAGAAATGTTCTAAAATCTTCAATAATGCTTCTTTCAGAATCAGTTTCAATCCATCAAAGTAATCAGTTTGGGTTTCCAACTGCGATTAGGAATTTGCAGTAAACCAAGACACTGGGAACAGCTCTGAGGAAACAGGAATAAGAAAATCCGATTGCAAAGAATATCATCTACCAAGGGTTTTGCATCTAGCCCCTGCAAAGTCTGAAGGATATCAGCGTAAAACTTCCTCAGTTAAACCTGCTGATGTTTTTCTGATTACTGCTGGTGTTCTTGCTCTACTTGAGCTCCTTGGGTATAAACAAACCTGGATTAAGTCTTCTAGTATCATAAATAAATAATTGTAGGAGAAAATTAAAATCTCACTGGTATTTGTTCAGCATTGTGAAAGTGACTGTCAGGCCTAACAAGCATAATTAGTTCCACTGAGAAGCCTTTCAGTTCTACATGGGAACACTAGAGCTTGGTTAAACACCTATGGAGACATTGTTTCCCAACTCAGATTTTTTGGCCGCACTGGCTGGGTGACTCAACAGGCTTTTCCCAATTTGTCAGTCGCACAGTGGCAGCCCCTAAACCCCAGAAGAGCACACAGAACCAGTTTTGCCAGCTCCCAGTACCTAGAACAGGATCCGGGTGAGGGCACACGCTCTCCTCATGTTAAAAGCTCTGAACACAAGAGACACTATGAAGAAAAAAACTGCTTGGAACCTGATGAAGGGCCACATGAAGGAGCTCAGATGACAAGCGTAATGCAGTTAATCTTGTCCCAAGTGTTAACTTCACACAGTGTTAACTGTGGGAGTCAGGGCCGAGGTGGTGGCAATGCTGTACGCACTCTCCATCTGCTCCAGACAGCCTGAATTTTGGCTTTTAAAGTTTGCTCCTCAGTAACAGGGTCTCTCCAGCTGCTATGCAAGACCAGGAGAGACCTGCTATTCCTCACCCCCCCCCAAAGCCTTGGCAGTAAACACCCGCCCGTCTGAGAGGATTTACTAGGAACACACCAGTCCCCAAATCCCACTTGTTCAAGTTGATATGGCAAATCTCTTGTGTAAAGGTAGGTTGTAGCAACAGTTTGTCAAGCTTTTAATTTCACAAGTTTTATATTCTCCTACCCCCGGACCTGTCATCTCCCATAATGGAAGTCCTTAGGGAGGCAAGCGGCCTCTGCCAAGGTTATCTGTGGAGCTCCAGTAATGCGCCGACCTCCCTCTCCTCCTCAAACACCTAGTCTGTTTCCCGCCAACGTTATGAATTCATTGTGGACCGTTCTGCATCTTATTTTAAAAAGAACTGAAAACAGGTTATAAACAGACCCACTGCCAGACAAACTCCATAGCCCGTGGCATAGACTAAGTGTGGCATATTTATCCTTGGTAGAAAGTCAGGATGCAATCTCTGACAGTTTTGATCAAGCTTTCTTTTCCTTACCTGTTACAAATTTAGTTTCAGAAGAAAACCATTCATGGATACTTGCCTAAATCCAGGCATATTTTGATCGTACCACATTTATGATGATTATTCGGTTTCTGGTACCTGAAGACAGCACCAGTGTAGGCAGTGACCATGCACTTGCACGCAACTGGCACGAAGAGATTAGGATCTAAATAATCCACACAAATATTCTAGAAACATGACATATCTAGATGATGGGGAGTTCCTCTGAAGCCTAGTTAGTCCCAGTTACTCATGCTAAAAGGGTAAAGCGACACACTTTCCTGTTCACTTCATTCATCTTGCCATGCAAAAAACATCTTATAAACATCCTACCTTTGATGCACCGGCTTGGTGCCCGTGCACTGAGCTTGGAGTATTACAGAGACACAGCACCAAGAACTGACAAATCTGAAGTGCTCAAAATCTTTTCAAGGCTTCAACGGAGAGTCTAATAGCACAGAGTAACACTTGAAGCCAAGGCTGCTGTGTGAACCACAGGAACCACAGCATTTCTGAAAATTCTGAAGTGCTACTGACAACACTGCCGTTGTTACAACACAGGTGACCTCGTCACAGTGCGTACCCTCTCATCTCATGTTGATGGAGCCAGCAGAAGACAAAGGAGTTGCATCACTTGCCAAACGTGGGCTCCAACAATCCTTTCTCCAAAGCTTTTCTACTTATCACACAATAGCAAACACATTCACATAAACCAAGGTCCTTTTCAGGCGGTAACATTAAAATGCTGACCTATTCTGAATAGGCCCAAGCAAAATGTAAATTTAGATTCAAGCTTGGGTTCCTCCAGTGACTTCAGGCACTTTAGTCCCAGTTCTATCTTACCCTCATATTATTTTTACATCTGAGGTAGCTCCTCAGTATTTCCTGACTTCTACTCAGTGAAAGGTTCAGGTTTAAGGCGTTAGTTTTATTGCCTCTAAAACCACATTACTACACTGCTGAGTTAATTAACCCCAAAATCCCACTCACGAGTGCACATACAAGACACCTTGTAACCCACTGTCCTACACCTCATCTCAGTTTCTTTACCTTGCTAAAATCCTGAACGTGAGATAGCAGAGCATCTGTCAGAACTCAGAATTCCAGCATTTCAGTCCCTTTCCCCCAGCTTCTTCTTATGCAATATATAGTTCAGCATCAATCCACAAAGGTAAAACAGATACCATCACCTTTTCCCTCGACATACTTGTTTCCTAGACCACCTGCAACTGTCTTCACTTTAAAAGAGCAGCAAATTCCTTAGACTCTCCATCCATCCTCTCCTCTAGGGGAACGACTCCCTAGTTCTCAATCCCAGATAACCTGCTTCATTACTTTCACAAGGAACATGATAATCACACTATCACCTGGTCCTACTTCTCACAGCATCTTAATTATCCCAAGGTGCTTGTGCTGAAATACAAACAGGGAATGACAGTAAAGGCAGACAAATAATCTAAACCCAAGGTCGAAGAGACCGTTTTTTGGCTGTAGACCTTGTTGATAACAGTAATACTAGCCTGCTTGGCTGGCAATTCACATGAGTATAGACTATGGGAGGTTTTAGGCCATGAAAAAAGCCGATGCCACGTTTTGTAATACTGCAAACTGTTTAGAAAGTGTAATCATGCTAAACATGAAGCCCAGGAAGCATGAGATTCACCGCAACCTACCACAGATATTTTTTCTGAACACATTACGCATTTTCAGTCTGCCTTCCAATGCTCCAACTCCTCGCCCTGTCCAGTGCATGACAAAGCCCTGTTCACTCCCCTCGGCAGAGAGGGTGAGGAGTCCACTGAAGACTGAACTAGCATAAAACTACCCTATGGTCCTTCCTAAGGTTTTAGCCTTGCTATCATTTCTACTGTGGAACGGCACTAGGAAAAAAAAAAAAAAAAGAAATCCCCATTTCACAGTTCTTAGCCATTTACTGTGTGTTCAACCAACTTTTAATCAGAGCACCATACAGCTTGCAGTTCAGCACCTTAAAATAGTTTAAGCTTTTTATAGCTCTGCTGTTACCACTGCCAACCAAATTTATAACCTCAAACAACTAAACCAGGTCATTTTGACAAGAACTATTTTCCATGAAACTACATGGAGTGTCATCCGCTATATTCAACACATGTGAAAGGTGCAAAGTCTCAGTCCTGTTTTAGGGAGAAGAAAGCTGGGCACACACATTAAGTAATACAAAATAATGTTTCCCAGGAAAGCAGCAGCAGATCTGGAAATTGAATCTTGGTTCTGTTCTGCCCAGCTTAGTGCTTTAGCAGCAGTATCTCCGGCCTTCCAATACACTCATCTCTATTTGTATTTTGAAGCAATCACGTTTAAGGCCATATCTATGGCAAAAGACCATTTTTTTTTCCTGTGTGTTGTTATAATAGCGTAACGCACACATACATGATACAGTGCAATGGTAGCTCTGTTGTAAACTGGTGTACTGTAACCGCGAGCCGGACGGTATTTACCAGCTATTGCCAGATTTCATTCTGCACCAGTCCCCAAGTCAAAATTCCCTACCACAAAAGCAGACACAAAATGTTTAATACCAAACACAAAGAAAACAGAAATGGTTATGTGCAAAACACCTCCCAAAGTTTGATACTGCTGGAATGGCAATGAGAGCAGCCCACTGTGTAAAGCACGGGGAAATTAGAAACAGAGCTGTCTAGTTATAAAAACCTAATTAAACTCTCATCCATCTTAATACTAAGCTCCTTAAGGTAGGGAATTTTATTTGCTATGAAGCTATGTAACATGTCCAGATAGTATAGATGTTTACTGCTGCTTAAAGTTATCAAGAGTTTTAACAGAGGACTTGAGCAGGTCTTCCAGAGGTTTCTATTGGGTGGTTGAGGCCTGCGGAAGCTGGTACAGCTGGTAACTACCACTGTAACCAGAGGTTCTACATGAAGAAAGCACCAGTGCCTCCCACACAGCTTGTTACGGATGTGCCCAGCTTGCCTCACATCTGTATGTACGCACACCCCCAGGGCTCCACACATGCCCCGCACAGAAACAGGCGGTACCGCTGCCATAAACCTCCCCGCTGCCGGACCCAAGCTCCTAGGAAAAGCAAGACATTCTTGTGAGCAGGAGAACCAGTGAGGCCTGGACCTACATCTCATGGCTGACTGCTGCTTCTGCCCATGGCAGGGGCATCCCTGAGCTCTCTGTCCCACTGTGATCAACTATTGTAACTAATTTGCTAAGTTAAGTGAGGCGGTTACGTTACGCTTGAATGATTTGTAAATGTTAAACCATAATATCCTGCTGTCTAAAATATTGTAAAAATAGAATATGGTAGCCTGTGTGGATCTGAAATGATTTGTGATCACTATAACCTATATTATAATTATGATGAATGTTTGAATATCTATGGATAAAATATAAAGTGTGCTATTTGCTTGAAACAACGGAATCGCTTCTCAGAATCCTCACCTAGAGCTGGTATGCAATCGCTTCTCACCTAGAGATGATACGTCACCGCTTCTCGGAACCCCCCCACCTAGAGATAACCTGTAACTGCTGCTTGAAGAAAAGCCGCCAAAAGATGGAAGATGAGGCTTTTAGAAGATCCAACAGGAGAAAGAGCAGGACAATCATCTACGAGAGAGGACTGGTTAAACACGGCGGCACAGAAGTATAAAAACCCGCTGGTTTTTGAACTCGGGGTGCGTGTGGCAGAGTTGCGGCTCTCCGCGCACCCAGCGCTGCTTTGCCTATTGCTTCCCACCCTAAATCGATTGAACCCAAATAAAACTATATATATATTTTTATAAAAATTGGCTTTGTATGATTTTAACACCACAAAGGATTCCCCCCAGAAGGGTGAGCGCCATGTTAGGGGACGCAGATGCCCTCTCTCTTCTACCACTCCTGCTTCCAAGGTCCTGTTAGCAAGAAGATTCGCTTTGGTACTACCAGTCTTCAGAGGAATTTTACCAGAAGCAGCCATATGAGACACAGGCACCTTTTGTTTCACAAGCATATTTACGCCTTGTTCAGCTGTAGCCTCAAACAGGCACGTGTTCCCTGCACAAGAGACCAGAACTAGAACCTTAACACAGGCTCTTAATATCTTTCCTTCCTTTTCTTCCTCTCTTTTTTAATCTTTCCTAGCTTCACGCTAGATTTCTTTTTCTTGCAAACCTCCAATTTAGATGGCGTCAGGAGGATCTAACAAAAAGTGTTTCACTGTCTTGTCAGCAGATTACAGAAAGCCTTCTCATTCAAGTTTATCCAGTTGGAAACGGAAGTAATTGATGTGAACTTGAAAAATATATGATTTGGAAGAGGGGGTGGGGGAAGCTTCTCACCAGCATTGCTGTTCCACCCACCTTGTACTTCAGTCAATCACACAGGGCAGGTTAATCGGTAGCTCTATTATCACCTTCCTTTCCTGCATTTATTTGGGGCACAAGAGCCACCAGGAGGGAAGCTGAAATGAGAACAAGGTGTAAACACGCACGTGCTGCAGTTTCTTGTTTGTCGCTGGTATCTGAAAATGAAGCTGCAGTGAAGGGAAAACAAAATATTCAATTACAACAGCGGATGCTGACTCTGCTTGCCTGAGCACGGTTGTTGTCTGGGGAGGGGAGGACTGGAACAAGGTACGTGTTCCCCCTCCCTAATTCACAGCCTCCTCTCCTGACAGCCAAAGCTTCATTTTGAAAGGCAGGAGCAGCAGGGAAGATAGATGTGCAAGGGGCACCTCTGCTCAGGAGCAGTAACTCCTAAGGACGGCTGAGATGCACTACTACACGTTGATCCTCAGAGCTTGAAGCATGAAAAATGCCTACGCAAGGGTATCGAGCCCATGGCTGCATCATAAACATCTGTTAAGTTACAGTCTGGCGATGGTAACAAGACATCACAGCACAGACATTGGCAGCACAGGGGTCTTGACGTTCCCTCCAGATCCCCCGCGTCAAAACCTGATAGGGAACCATAGGAGTAAGTCGAGCCCATTTGCTCAAAATCTACAAGTGCCTCAACATGTGGGTTAACATTCTGACATTTCCTGCAAGCAGTCTTCCACCATCTTATTAAAAACTGAATTATCCGGCGCAATTGCCATTTCTTGTACCAGAAAAACAACCTATATACAGCCCTGCTCAATTATGCAGTGTTACGGAAGCGTAAGGCAAATAATTCAAAAATATAATTTGAAGCTATTATTATTTATATTGCAGCAGAGACCCCAGGTGAGCTCCGAGTCCAAACGTAACAGGTGTCACACATTTTATTTCAATTAAATACTGTAATAGGGAAACCAGCTCAAGGCTAGAGGGAGCCAAATTAGGAAATTGCATGAAAAATACAAATAAAATGTATCACAGATTCATTCAAGTGAGGTTCACAGGAACTTGGCTGGCTGGTCCTCTGGGCAGCTTGCTCTGTTATTAAGGAATAAGGCAATCTGTCCTCACCTGAGAAAGACCCTCTTAAAGCGGCATTTTCTGCTGACACCGTGTCCAGCCACGACTTTCACTGAAGGGAAGGAACAAATCCTGGAGCTCTAGCACCAACATCTTAGACGAACCCTTGCAGGTTTGGCTGAGACTCCGTAGAAGAGCTGAGAACTGAATTCTATCAGCTGCTGTTCATCTAGAAGAACGTACGGCTTGCCTGCGACAAGGTGACAGGTCACGTGAGGCCATCATTTGAAAGTCTTCAGCAAGGACATTTTCCCAGTAGGTTTTTAATTTTGGAATGAAAGAAAAATAGACTACACAAGAAGCTTTCTGCTACCTGGCAAACGCAGCTGCTGGACATTGCTTTCTAAAGGCAGCTCACTTAGGAGTCCAAGAAACCTGTCTCTTAAAACTTGGAAATAATTCCTCTATCAATTCAGATAAATAAAACCCAGTTCAAACTCCACACCCACACTGCCCATAAAGCTCTGATACTTTGCCTTGGGATCGAGCCATTCAGGATGAGAAGCCGTATCTACAGAAGATGACATTGATTTGGGGAGAAATATCTTCGGAACAGTGGAAACATGACACTATACTATCCACCTCTCCTTTTCTTTTAAATTAAAAATCCGACACCCTTTCCTTAGATTCCTCCCCTCACCCCCAAAAGATGAGACAAGTTAAGCCAATTTTACAGCATCCCGGTGAATATTTCGAAGATGAGTGTTTCCATAAGCTAATTGGTACCCATTATAATGGAATTAAAAGGCAAATGGATTGAAAGCAATTGAGCCTTATCGCATTCATTATTACCTTTTCCCCAAAGACATCTCAGATTTTTAACTCCTTTGACCCTTCTGCTTTTAGACAGGTTGTTTGCTGGCCCTAACACATTTTTGCCACAAAAGAGACCTCAAAAAAAGATCCAAAGAACTGCAGAGGGCAGAAGGGACAGCTGGAAAGGCAGCGCAGGTGATGAATGGTGACAGAGGTAATCAGCAAAGCACCGTTAGAGCACATGGAGGCTGCATCCTCCACCCCAGCCTTCCCCCACCTTTGTAACCCAGCACAGGGGCCTCTGGAGCCCACAGCCTCGATCTTGCACACACCTCACAGCTGCTTTCTAGCTGTTTTCTTGCCAAATCCCACACTTAATTGCTGTTAGCTTCCAATCCAACACACGGGATGCTGAATGGACCAGCATCTCTGCTGTCCGGGAGACAACTGGCTGAACATTGCCTCCTAAGTAGGACGATCATCTGATGCAAACTTGCAATAATCTCCAAAATACAACTGAAAGAGATTTCTGGCTTTTTCTTTTTTTAAGTTACCAAAAAAAAAAAAAAAAAAATTTGCAAAGGCTGACACAAGCAGCAGCAGAAATAATAAAATTTTGCCCTTTCCTTTTGTCACAGCTATTTCACCTGTCCAGAGTCATGAGGATTTTTCCTTCAGGTTCTCCTTCCTCTCCTCATCCCCACTTTGCTTTTGTTTGTTTTTTTGTTTTTTTGTTTATTTGTGTGTGGCCGACTTCTCATTCCAAGCAAAAGCAAAGCCACCAGGATGCCAGCACTAAACAGCTGCTTACTTAACAGCCCAAGAGTGGATTGGCACCTCTTACAAACACTGTCAAAGAGAACAATTTGTTACTCATCTAAAAGGTTCCCAAGAAAGCCTCCTTGACTTAAAGGTAACTTTCCCCCCTTTACCTTCCACAGAGGAAGAAAACAAAACAAATCAACTCCTGCAGACACCTTCTCATTTATTGTCACCCCCTCCAGCAGCGTGCAGGGTGCAGTGGGGACTACGGTGAATAATTGTGTGAATCAGGAACAATTTTCTACCTTTGCTACCCAGACTCGGGCACTGGCCACTGCACATGAGACTAAACGGGACTGTTGGTCTGTGCTGGTGTTGGCAGCTCCTTTGGGAAGGCTGTCAGGGCTAATAAGAGGCCATAATGAACACACAGGTCTTCAAAGCAGGCTTGACTAGTGATAGCAAGGAATGCCAGTCATGCTGAGCTCAGATTTAACTCCCTCCCACACATGGCTTTTGTTAGCTTACTGTTTACAGCTTAACATTATTGACATCATAAACGTTGAATCATGAGGCTGAAATTAAAAGAAAGGATTCCTGGTTTACTTGTGGCTCGCTCCCTCCCCTTTGTTGCATACCTCTCTCTTCGCCCCCCAGCTTTGGCTGTGTACCTCATTTAGCTTATGTGACACGTTTAAGTCTCAGAGGGATGAAAGCTATGGCAACAGGAGTTGTGCATCTAATCCCTGATGCAGAGTGCTAAAAACGTACCATACAGCATCACATTTCCTATTCACAAGATTGTTCCTGTTTTCATTCATGTTAAACTCAGGAGAGAAAGTACGGAAATTCTGTACAAGGGGAAAAACTCAGGGCAGCAGGTTCCACACGGGGTCAAGGCACTTGGTTTATAATGCTGCAGCAGATTCATGGGAGCAGGTGGAAACGGGGCTTATTCCTGGAAGCATGATAACAGCCTAGAAGCATAGGAAGTAGTTGCATAGCCAGTAGAAGTGTCTGGAAATCGTTAGGGACTTGCTTATATTGCATTTTTGCTCTACTTTTACTCGCATACAGAGGCTGGTGATTGAGTATCTCACACTTCGACAATAACGCTAGCCGCCATCCGAACCAGCACCCTCAGGTCACAACACCACGAGCTGCTCCCCCGGGACTAGGACACCCTCGCTCCACGGTCCCGACAGAACTGCTCCTCCGTGGGCCAGGCCCAGAGAGCTCACTGGGCACAGGGAGATGGCCACCAAGCCCCAGCTCAGGGCCTCGCCACTACCACTGTCAGGAACAGGGCAGAAACTCCACAGAATTTTTGGAGGAGATCCCCTCTGCTCTCTTTTCCCTTGGAGAGAGATAATTGGTGTGGACCCATCTGTCCTGTCTTTGCTGACCAGGACAGCCCCATTGTCCCTGGGCGAGCGGTCACTTTGTGTGGGCTGCCTGAAAAGGCTGCGCATCCCCGCCCAGGGCCACCAGAGCAAAAGCAGCCAACTGGTTGGGTGACACCAGGAACCTGCTCTTACCAGGGCTTAGACAATCCTACCCAGCAAAAACCTATGAATTAGATAAGCGTTTAAAATTACCTGAACACTACATGCATTTAAAAAAAGAATTAAAAAAAGCAAAGAACCAAACTGTGAACGTGGTCTCCATTCAACTCTGCACTGAAAATTAATACATGATTCACAGCTTCCCAACTGTGGGCTGAATACCAGCTGCTTATGAATGAATGTTTTTGCAACCTAAAGGACATACAAAGCCCACTTTAGAATAGCTTCTGCATATGGACCATGACTGGTATCAGCAGACAGAATAACCATCACCTCAACCGCCACAAGAGGAGCACAGACTTACCCATTTCCATCTGAACGGGCTTCATCTTGAGGGATGCTCAGCCACCAGAGAAGAGGAAAGCCAGAACCCTGGTACCTACAGAGACATGAGAACATGGAGCCCTTACTGAGCCAGAAGGCTACCAGCTCTAAAAGACACCCTGCTCCTTTCTCTCCACCCTCTTTCCATGGTCGTAAATAAAGGCTTTGGTGCAAACTAGATAATGACGGACTGTTGTGGGCCTGAATTTAATTTGGTGGGGTGTTGTGCTTTAGGCCCAGAGGGCAACTAAGCACCACACTGCTTCTTGCTCCCTCCCCAGCGCTGAGAAGATGAAAAAAATGAAACAAAAGCCTCAGGAATCGAGATGAGAACAGTGAGGGGTCACCCATTTAATGGTCACAGGCTGAAGACAGGCTCGTTAAGGGAAGAAAACACAGGGCAGAAGTGGCCATGCAGATATTATTTGGTAATAAACTTTAAGTTGGGGTTGGATTTGAAACAATTGCCTAATGCTGTCTGTCCTTATAATTTTCTGTGTTAGGATGTTGCTTGCCTGAATTCCCATTTTGAGTGGCGAACTGGAATAGAAGGAAGGTTCTCCCACTTTAAACGGGAAATAAAGCTAGCAGTACGGTTTGGCTTACTCCGGTGGCGGAGACTCAGGGCAAGGAAAGGTATGTGAGGGAGACAATCCCCGATTAGCATTTCAATTTGCGTAAAACTATGCAAATAAGGTGGTTTTTGAAGCCATACGGAGACTCTTACTTTGTTCAAGCTGCATGGTAACATCTGCTGGTTACCTCTTATGGCTAGAATCATAGGTTACCGGCGTTGTTTCTCAGTTTGTTTTGAAATCTTGCTGTTCTGTATATAGACGGAGTACTTCTGGTTTTATTCCAGGAGTGCTTGTGGTACACTGGATATAGGTTTACATATATATATACGTGAAAATTTTCAAAGGAACTGGTGTAATGTGGAAATGCATTCCAATAAAGATCATGATGCCATCTTCAAAGGAAGCTTCGACACTTAATTCGCTTGTGAGCAGAGATCAGACCTGAGGGAAGCGTAGGCACTGATACACATTGCAGATGTGCTTAAAATACGGACAGTATGGCTAAGGTGAGTGACAAGGCTCTCATCCTGAAGTGGTCCCTATTACAAAGCTGACTTGGGCTGTGAGCAGTTACTAGGGCTTGTGGAGTGGTCCCTTGCAGGAGCAGTTTGTCTGTGCCTGGCCCTTAGTCTTTCGGCCAGGAAAACGGAATTTTACTTCCACTGCTGATACGGTTTGAGCTAGCGCTGTACTATCATTTTACACGCCTCAAGATTTGTCTGGGTAGGGAAACAGCTTCTTGCGGGTATTGCAAAGCAAGGTACTCTAGACTGCGTGTTTGAAAACAGCTCTGTGTGCGCTCTCTTTCAGAATAGCTGGGAAATGGTTTGGTTGGTTTACTTGTGTAGGGGAGCCCCAAAATGCAGGATGCGCTTCCCTCTGATGGCAGAGCAGGGCTGTTTGTAATTCAGACTGTAGTCTGTTTGACAGCTGGCATACATTGTGAAGCACCTCTCCTGAATTTTCAGGTGATGAGGCTGTGCTGAGTTAAATGGGCTGGCTTCCTTTCCAAGGGTGTTTGAACCTTTTGTTATATGAAGTCTGTCCTTGTGACAGATGTTTGCAGCTCCACAGAACTGGCAGTGCATCTGTAGGCAACAGAAGTGCTAAATACACGAAAGCATCTCTTCTTCTTGGTATGTGTTTGGTCTTGGGAGAATCCATCCCAGGAAGCTTTGTTAATCAAGAGAACCCCCAAACAGTCTGAAGATTACTTTAATGGAATAGTTATAGCTAATGTAACAAGACATATTCAACCCAGAAAATATGAACTAAATCCAGATATGGGAATTAACTGAGAGTATACGAGGTAACTTAATTATTTACCGAATTCTGTGCTTCGGATGTACCTGGGGGCTCTCACTGTTTCCCTGTAAATGAAAAGCAGCTTTGAATGTGCATAGCATTTACTTTAGATTGAGTGAAACAAGAATAAATATAGCAACAGAAGTAAAACCTTTATTAGAGAGCAGGTGTGCTGATCTCCTCTTTAACATGCCACATTAATTTGGCCTGCAGCAATTGCAACTGCCCCCACGGAAGCGAAGAACCTTGAAAATAGAAAGGTGCAAGAGCAAGGGGGAATCTCAATGGAGGTATTTTCTGTTGGTATTTCTTGGTGTGCTTTATTTATTTAGATGCAGTTTTAATTTTAAAGGGGTTGCCAAACAGTTGTCCTCAGGCTACTTCAAAGCAGTGCTCGGAAAACAAAGCTTCTTTCTTGTCACGTCCCAGGGGAGGTAGGGGAGAGGCTGTTCAGGCAGTGAACACAATCTACAGCTGAATGTCTCCTTGTGGGTTGGTTGCTGCCAGCACTGCTGGGATACAGGATGGTTTTTAGTCTATGTTGGGAATCTCTCTGCAAGTTAAGCTCAGGAAATGTCAGTCCACCTGTAGTAACCTCTGTTGTGGGGCAGTCCCATTTCTTGACTCTTACAAGGACATTGTCCAACGCTGCAGTCCCTGCTTCTGATTTTCAGGAAGTGTAAATCAGTAGAAAACTGTGTAAATACTTAAGTGCTGCTGTTGAGGGAAGCAGGACTGGTTGTGCTTGCAGGAAAAAGAGGATGATGGAGGATAGCCTCTTCTGTTCTGGTAGTAACCAAAACTACTGGCCAAATTCTTGTTGAAACCTAATCACACAGATCACTTACTTTAGGAAGATACTTCGTTAAGGTATTTTAAGAAACCTTTTCATGTTCCAAGATGATTTATTTAAGCTAATATTTTTGCACTGGGAAGAAATCTTGGGTTTTTTGGCTTTGCTCTTCCTGACCTGTTATCTCAACTGGTCAGTGAAAAGGTATCTTTATTTCTCTGTTGCATGTTATTCCTTGCGTTCTAGCTCTCTGGGATGGAGTTCGGTTCTTAAAGATTGTTGTTCTGGATAAACATGCGGAAGAGCTTTGGGCTCTTGTGTTGTGATGAGTAATTAAGAGCAGTAATATGCCATTGGAAGGAGTTTCTTTGGAAGCAAAAGAGTAGGAGAAGGATTCCTGCTTCGGCAGAGGGAGGGGTTTTAGAAAAGGGATAAGCTTTGTTTACAGGCTTCTGAGCAAAGGTGATAGATATGAGCTGTGAAAAGTTCAGCAATGATAGACTTGTTAAAAGTTGCCCTTGACTGCTTATGGGCATAATTTAAATTTAAATGTAATAAAAACCTAAAAGGGAAAATTAAGATGCGGAAAGCAGTTAAAAAGCTTGTCTGAAGACATCTGCAAAATGGTTTTATTCCAAGCAAATATAAGAAAACTGTTTGGCTTTTTTATTGCCAAACAATAATATTGCCTCCATTTATACAATGCCTTTTACAACCAATCTTTTTCATAGATTACTTCCAAAACAACACGAAAGTTGATTTATTTTTAAACCCTGTCCTCATAACCCTTTTCTTCCCAGCGGCGAAGCGTCTCTTCATCATGGCAGTGAGCGACTTTGAGCGGAGCACAAGGCTGTGTGGTAAGTGGGGGGCCGGTTTGGCTGGGTCAGAAGGAAGCAGGGGCTCCACCTCTGCACATCATCACCCTGTTTCCCTTTGTGCTGAGCCCAGTGGAATGCTCTGACATGAAACCAGTTACCCTGTGGGGCCCGGGGCAACACAGGTTGGATTAAGGGTGAGGGAGGTTTGTTCTGCTCAGGGTACCCTTTAGCTCGGTGTGGTTTTTTTTCTAGGCAGTCCCTTTTCCAGTTGTTTGACAGTCTTTTTCCCAGTCCACATGCCAGTAGATACGCTCTCTGCATTTGCAACTCCCTTTTGCAGTCGTTTTGGCACAGCCAGATCCTTGGGAGGTGTGTGGATTTCACTTCACTTCCCTAGCAGGCCTGAAAATGAAGAGATCTGTTTGCTTCTCTTCCGATGGAGATAAAAATAGAGGTGTCTTATTTCCCACAGTATACCCTCTGAGAATCCCACTGCTCTCTACAGAGGATAAAGAATACTTCTACTGTGACACAGGACGCACGGACACAACCTGGTCACATCTCAGGATCTCAGTTTTTTGAAAGGTTAGTTGTCTGGGTAGGCAGTGTTATAAACCAACTTCTTAAAATCGTCTGAGTCAGAGTTCCCAATTTCTTTATTTAGCAAGCGGCAACAAGCAAAACAGCGCTGGGCGGTCGGGGAGTCTCCTGCTCCAACAACGGCCCGCACCCTCCAGGGCATTTTGTTTCAATCTTATACTACAAAGTATTACATAGTCATTATACACCTATACATATTCATTCCTTGAACCCGCCTACTCCCGCTTCGTATGGTAATTAGTTTATCAGTCCTTTACGCTTGCGCAGAAGTTGTTAAAACGACGGGCAGGGGGTCTTCAAATCATGGGCGGTGGTCTTCTGGGAGGAAGGCTGTAGGTCTTCCTCACGGTGTACTTTTCACCTTTCGCTTGCAATGTGATGATCCTCTGAGTTTGTAGTGTTCTTATCAGTCTAGGCCCAGTAATCTCTTTGCATAATGAGATTCATGGTCGTGAACATCCTCCTGTTTTATTCAAATATGCGCCTGCAATTCTCCACACCTTCTGAAGTACAGATGATTCTTCTCTTGTTGTTCCCCCCCCTCCTTCCCGTCACCTTTTTTTTTTATTATTATTTTTTAATTTTTTTTTTTACACTATCATGTTAGTTCAATTAAACATTTGCTGATAGTGTTACACAATATGCAATAGTTCATATTACAGTTCGCTGAATTTGATGAACAGACGGTTTACCACCATTCACAGGCAGCGGGTCTGCTGAGCGCCTGACAGAACCGATGGAGTTCGACCTTGGCCAGATCGCCCCGTGAGAGGCCTGCAGGCAGGAAGGCATACCACACACGAGCAAAGAACTGAGTAAGCCAGGACAGGGAACATTTTCTGCGAGAGATATGAAACTGCTGACCACAGACAAGAAACTATGTGAATTATGTTCAGAAGCAAAACTTTAAGAAAGCTATCCAATCATGTACCGTTGCTATGGGTTTAGCCAATTGTGTTAGAGCTTGCGGTAGCTGTAAAAGGTGTATAAAGTATGTAGAGAACAATAACGTGCTTCTTTTGCCTCTGACTTGATGATTGATTGTCGCTTGACCGTCTCTACCGTGTCAGTCAGTCAGCATAATCACAGACCAAGAAGCTTTGTAGTATCGGTGTCTTCTAGCCCACAACATCAGGGCAAATTGCATTCCAGTTATGTGATGGCCCTGCAGACAAATCAAGGACAAGGTGATGCTTGCCAGCCCAATTAGAAACAAAGCAATTGCAATGTGATGTCAGACCATCCAAAAGAAAAATTTGTCCTGAACAATTCATTTCAGACACGAGGCTGCAGCAGGTACGCTGCCAGTAGATCTTTGGGTACCTGTTTTAATCCCTTGGGTATCTGCTCTATGTTCCTGCCACCCCAAGGGAGCAGCTGGCTGGATGAGCAATAATTACATGTCTAATGTCAGGAAAGCAAATCAAGTTGCAGAACCTAAAGCTAGAAGCCCCCAAGAATCCTGCCTTTAAGCTTTGTGCTTGAAAGGCAGGAACTAAATCTTTCCCTGGGTGAGGAACTTGAAACCTACAGCCAATTAATAACTGCTATAAAATTGTGTTTTAGTCTAAAAATGCTGACAAAGAATTGAATGCACCTTATGGAGGGCGGGTGGGTTACGGCTTAATTAATTAAGTTTTGGAAAGTCTGTAATCCTTGGACAAAGGGCTCTGTGTAAATGTAATATGCAACAGCTACTATTAAGGCAAACTGTTCTAGTTTCATATGGGCTGGGGACATGAGGTGCTTTTAAAAGAGAATTACTGTGCTCAGACTCTTTTAAAAAGGAGAGATTGGGAACCTGGCTCATGATGTGGTCACAGTCAAGGCAGAAGACCTGACCGCTGCCTCCTGGGGGGTATGTGGGATTTGGGCTTCTGAGCCTCTTTCCCTGCTGCTTGGGGGTGATCAGACTGTGACAGCTCTTTGCCTGTATCTTAAGCGACTACATTAACTGCGGGACCACAGCCCCTCGGTTAACCGCCAGTTGGTGGATGTGCATCAGTTACTAAATAGTATTTGCTAAATCTGTGAGAGAGTGGCTTTACTGCCCCAGGGCAAGGCGCTAGCAGTATGTGCACAGTTCGGCTTCACCTGCTCAAGCAGTGCCTCACTGGTGACTGTCTACATACAGCTTGGTCATCTACTGCCCTGCTGACAATGACAGGGTTTGGGTTACAGGAGCCCTTGCGTGGCTGTTAGTGCTCCACAGGACAGGACCTTCCAGTACTTCAGAACAGCAAAGATGGTGTGGAGACTTAACGCTGTGTGACCTTGTGTTGAGCCAGGGTGAAGGGCATGACCTGCCGCTGCCCTGGCTGGGGAGCTGCCCATCTGCGGGGTCATGGTGTCTTGGGCCACCAGGATGTGTCTGCCAGTGCTGGTGGAAACAGTGCAGGGGCTTTGGGGCCTCTCCAGAGGAGCAATTTCTCTAGTGCCATCCAGGTTAACATCTGTGCTACTGCAGGGAGCTCTTGTGCTGCACATCCTAAGGGCTGCTCTTTATCTTCTGTTCTCTGGGCGGGTATTAAGTCGTGTCACCTCAGCATGGTGGCCTGTCTGTCCCAGCTGAGGCTGGCTGCCCCGCTGCCTGGCTTTGAAGGAAGCTGGCTCTGAGTGCATCCTCCCCACTGAGCTAGAGCAGAGAGAGAGCACACAAACCTGGAGCTTTCTGTTCTTGCTGCCCCCTGCAAGTGACACTTGGCAGCTCCTTTGAAAGCTAGAGGGACAGAAGGATTTGGGAGTGGCTATCTTCTTGAGATTCCTGTCCTCTGTGGGGTTAGAGCTGCGAGCAGGTGCCTCTCAGAGCCGCTTGGAGAGCAGCGGGAAGTGACAGAACGTCCCAGAGCTCCTTGCTGGGGCTGGGCAGGAGCATATGGGCCTCACATGCATGGGTTGTCTCTGTCTGTTGGAGTAATTGCTCATCTGGCTGAAAGCCATTCTGATTCAGATGTTGAAAAGGAGCTGCTGGTGACACTTTCCAGGTTTTAGTCCTCTCCCCTCACCACGTCTGTGCTGTCCTAATTAAATTTAATATTAAAGTAAAACACTAAAGCTCTGTGATAACGTCTTTAATCTGACACACATAAGCCTCTTTCTAATTTGTTAGGTCATTAGCAAGGCAAAAATAAATAGAAACGAGTTTGTGGAGGCTAGAATGTTTGAGGAATCAGCTTTTTGAGGATGGGGCTATTATTTGTTGTTTAAGTGAGCACGTGCTCTGCTGAGTGGGCCTGGCAGTGTTATGTTGTCTAAACCTGGCACTTCAGCAGCATCACACATAGCGGTGCCAAATGTGGCAGTTGTACTTGTTTGTGCTCTGGGAGTTTGAAATGCCAATCCAAGAGCTGGGATTCCCTGTTCCCCTTCCAACATCACGAGACTTTCTTAATGTACGTTTGAATTTGACTTGTGGGTTTTTGAGCACTTTTAACTCTTTGCACCTCTCGCCTGCAATTGCAAGGACTTAGTCTGTCTTGTTTTGCTCAGTGAAAACAGTAATCATTTGATTACAGGGACTGAAGCTTCCAATAAAGCAGGAGTAGCACAGTCAGTTGCAGAGATAGACGGTGTCTTTGTCCTGGATGCATCCTATAGAGTCACTGTCCCCAAATCTCCAAAAAGATGTTTCAAATGGCACTGAGGCATATCAGAAATTAGAAAGGATTGCACAGCCTACAAGGTCAGGACTGCTCCGGTTTTCAGTGGTGTAGGAGCAAGTTGCTCCCTGCAAGGCGGTGTCATGCAAAAGGCTTTATCAGAATACTGGGTGACTCTTCAGGAAGGCATTTAACTATGTGTTCCACTTTGAGCCTTCCTGACAGGGAATCTCGCAAAAAAAAAAATTGCAGAGACAAGGCTACTGTTGTGTTAATTCCAAATATTGCTGCCTGCCCTTCAAGCTGGGGAAGGGGAGGAAGGAGGCCCCTACCCTGAGTCCCTGGTCTTGACCAAATGGCATGTTCTGGGCAGTTTCTGCCTCATGGAGGGTTGAAGACTGCAGTCGTTAACCGTTTGAGTACCACAACGTGATTTGAATGAATCAACTCAGCATTTGCAAGGCTTACCTATGCACATGAAGATTTATCCCTTTTTTTACATGTATAACAGTGTAAAACCACAGAGTATTGGTTGTAAAGGTGCTAATGCTATGAGCGATTAATACCACTAATTTGAGTCATGCCGTTCTAATTAACTTGTATATTAGACTGAAAATAACGAAAGGGTGGAAAAAATACAGCTATGTGTTTTAAGGGAGCACGCAGCATTCCTGTGGTCAGAACAGCTACAAGGACTAAGGAACTGCAAACAAATCACTTGCTGCTTAATTTATAAACTAGGCCTTGCAGTATAGGTTGTGCTGGACTGGGGGCTGTTTCGACACTTAGAGTAGAAGTTCAGTTGTAGGTATGTCTAGGTTTACTAGATCTTTAAACAGGCTGGGGACTGGAGGGTCCAATTCTCTCTAGTTCAGGAGAGGCTAAAAGGCGTGGCTCTGAATTTTGATGGGTTTCTCTTTCCATATCAGAATCCAAAAGAGATGAAACATCAAGGTTTTGTATCGAATAGAGGTCATTATTTAGCCTTACGCTGCAGTGAGCCTGTGGTGGAACTGAGCCGCAGTGTTCACAGGGTACTGCAGTAGCAGGTGTGAATCTAAAATAATACTGGTTTGTAAAGAAACAATTGAACTCTCCAGGGAAGTGGATTTATTCTTTTGAAAGCCTTTAAGAACAAGTCCTGCTGAAAATAATGAAAAAAAAATAATTATTAGAACTATTTTTGGGGTGAATATTTGCTTTGCCAGCTCCGCTTACTTGGTGAAGACTTGGCCATGCAATTCACAGTGCCACTCACTTTCAGGCAAGGAAAGGTTACTTCATTAACATTTTTTTAGAAGGCAAAAACTTAACAGTCGTTGTGCATTTGCCTGATGAATCTTCTTCCCAGCATATGTTCAATGCTTGGATGAATGAGTTATTTAAGTGTATCTGAAGGTTATGACAGACACCTGTAAACAGACAGATATTGATAAAAATGTCATTTGGAACCAGATATCTGCCTTTCTTGCAATCCAATTACTCCTGATGGCGAACAGCCCAGAACTAGCAGCAAAGTGCATTAACCCAAACCGTGATGGGCAGGCTGTCCGCAGAGGCAACATGATCAGGGCCTTATTTACCTCTTGCTTTGATGTAACTCCAGGAGTTAATGGAGTTATTTGTAATTTATGCCAGAGAGAAACAAGACTGACTCCAGATGTGTATCTATAGGCTTATTGTGGAGTTCATAAAGCACAATGTATCAGCTAAATGATGCTAAGGCCAGTAGCTGAAGGCTCCTGTCTTACCTGCTTCTGCAATTGTCCTTTTGGAAGGCTTATTCCAAGCCAGCCAGTTCACCATGGATGGTTCCTTGGGTTTTGCTGCCCTGTCTGTCACGCGGAGTGAAGAAACGTCTGTAGTTGCATGTTCTTCATGACATACACACGAAAAGAGCTGAGGCTATGCTCTTGATCGGGACACTGCTGCCTTTGGGCGAAGTCAAACAGAAACAGATGTGGTCAGTAACAATTGACTTCTTTCACTGACTAGCTCTAAGATCTCCTCGGAGCTTGTAAAGAGGATTTTCTGCTCTGATGTGAACTGCTCATGACGACTGTAGTGTTTGGATACACTGGAACTACTAACATACTTCCTAATAAGAAACAGACACTGGAAGTTCTGTCAAATTACTGTTCTTAACCTCTGAGTATTCAAAGAGGAAGCTCTCATTCTGGTTATTTTTTGCAAGAGTAATATAATATGAATGGAAGTGGTACTGTTGTACACTTCTCTACTTAGGATTGTTTGGATGTAGTCTTAGCTTTCAGAGAAGTGAAACCAAAAAGACAAGCTTAGTGGAAGTTGTGTTTCATCTGGATTGCTCTTACTTCCTATTTTATAAGCTTGTGTTCCATGCAGGTGCTTGGCTTATATCTTCATGCTGTCAATAAACCCAATGCGTTTGAGCAGACAGGATTAATGCAGATTTTTAAGGCCTATATTTAGAAGTAATTTAGCTATCATCAGTCAGAAGGGTGGGGAGAGATGTGATGGTTATTCATACTGATTGAATATTCTATTGATAGAGATACTTATTAACCCTAAGCTTGTCTTTCCATCATGCTTTCAGGGCTCGAACAAGAAAAGAAATCAACCCTTGAAATTCAGATAGAGGAAGGCAGAATTCAAGTGGAGAAATGAGCTGGGAGGGAAGTAGCAAGCTGGCTAGTAAGACAGGCCACTGAAGTTGGCTGGATGGCACTGGACCAAGTGCTGCGTAGCAGGGCAGGCAGGGATGCTGGAGGAGGGAGGGAGATGGCTGGGTGATGGGATTCTTTTGTTGATGGCACAGGTGTTCAGTACATTTAGAATCTGGGGGGTGTGTTTCAACTTTCCTTCCCGAGCAACCAATGAAAGTACTTGCTCAGAGCTAACTTTCTCTTTTTTTTTTTTTTTTTTTTTTTTCTCTCCAGAGACATGAGGGGGAGGGAATAGGCTGTTAGTGAGTGATCTCTGCCTTATGAGCAAGCAAGATCAAAATGCTCCTGCTCTGATTGATGGTAATTAGACTGAGGAGTCCAGTGAAGAACCAAGTGTTGGGCACTCAATACAATTTCATCTCAGTTTCTAAAGACTCTGTCCTGCACTCTGCTCCCTCATTGCATTTCCTGAACAGAGATTTCATTTCAGATAGTGCAGCCAGCGCTTCACACTTTTAGGAGCATTTATAAAATGGAATTACCAGAAATAATCATGGTAATTAACATATAGGGTTATAAGGAGGAAGATTAATTACGAAGCTGTAATTCATCTGCAAAATACAAACCACGAGGAAAGCTTGAATAGGGTCGCAGCAGTGAGGTACGCTTTGGAGAACTGCACACCCAAGGAATTCAGCCTGTGCTGCTGTAAAGACTGAGCTTCCTGGGGAGAAGAAAGGAAACTGAGGCACTGAGAGGGAATGTAACCGGTCTTTGTTATCCAGAAAATCAAACGGATGGGAATGGGACCTGAAAGACCTGACTCTGCTCTTTGCTGTGAACAGGGAACAGAAATCCTTTTTCATTATACTGAGTGTTTCCTGCATTATAGTTTCTGAAAGTTGCACAGGAAATCGGTGGCATTGCTGAGAAACAAATCGGTCTCTTGGGCTGCTGTCTGGTGCCTGATCAGCAGTGTGCTCCATCGTGGCTTTCAGCACTGTGGATTGGTTTGCCCCAGCGCAGAAACTGGCTGGTTTGGTGTAACAGCCTGAGCTCTATGTGACTTCATGAAGGGAGGAGGGTCTGGGAGGTGATGGTAGACTCCAAAACGCTCTTCATTCCAGGGCAGGGGTTTCTGGTTTATTACAGTGATTGTAGGGGAGGGCTGATTCCTATAACTAATTGCCTTTTTTTTTTTTTTTTTTTTTTCTGAAGATGCAAGCAGTTGATAATGACAGCAATTAACACTGTAGAAACAAGGTCAAACCCAAGAACACTACCCACTAAAAGTCACTTTCCCGAAAGTCATGTCAAAAATTGTTGCCTTGGAGTAGTTTTAAAAAAGAGACAACTGATGATGAGCTGTTTGAATTATGTAAATGCTCAGGTATCCATGGGGTTTGACCTTTTTGCAGATGTAATTTAGCATTCAAGACACTGTCATCTTGCTGCCAAAGTCAAATTAGATGCTTGCTACTGCAATTGATAGCTGATATCCGATCTCCTTCAAGAACAGGCAGTACAGAAAGGCAGGCGATGCTATTTGCTACAGGAATGGGAAGCTGCATTTTTAAATACAAAGTGGTTGAAGAATTTTGGATCCAATTCAGATGAGCAATATGCTTTTATAAAAACATGCACCTGGTTCTTCAGGTCATTATACCCCATTTTATGCATCTGCAGTCATGCAAGATGGCTCTGGGTTTAGTAGCTCTCCAGGATTGTCTCACCTTGGGCTTGCATTGTACCAGCAGAATGGCTCTGGGCCAAACCTGCTCCTAGCCACAGGCACAGGGGACAGTGATGGCATAGCCATGTTGGCCCAGAACTGTTGTGCTTCCAGCGAGCAGTCAGAGATGGAAGGAGTCCTAACCCAAGTGTGAGCTTTTTCTGAGGGATGCCAGAGACTGTACAACTCCCAGCACAGGTGCAAAAATGGCTTCTGTGCCTGAAGCACAGAGGAGTGACACAGATGAAATGCTAAGCTCTGTGCAGTCCAAAATCTGTGGAAACTACTGATGTCTGTAGCACGTGGGTTATGTACCTGTGTAAATTTTGCTCCTTCCATTTGTCGACCTGGTCCTGTCCATGCTAGCAATAAAAAGAAAAAACAAGGAAAAAAAAAAAAAAAACAACCTTCTGTGGAGAGTTTGGCTGCTTGCCGGAGGTTGCTCCTGTTCCCAGTGTGCCAGGTGGCTGAGCCAATTGCCTTCCCACCAGGTTTGATCCACACAGTCTCACTGGCCTCCCTTCACACTGAATCAGTGTCTGCTATAGGAAATGGCTCTGAAGAAACACCTGCTCTTTCTGGCCCTCATTTGACCACAGTATCCGAAAAAAGCCTCTACTCCTCTGGAGCTGGAGGCAGGTACCTCACTTCAGCTCTTCTGAATTGGCCTAGTCCTGAAAATCTCTCTGTTGTATCAGAAAGGCTTCCCTAAAAGTTGTGGTTGCACAGTAATGATTCCTGGCTAGAACAAAGCTGTCCCAAGACTTCTGCTCCTGTCCTACCTTCTGTGCAGCAGCTGAGAGTAGTCCGGGTTTAGATGTACATCTGTCCTTCAGACCAGTGAAGCTCTGCTGCTTGCAGAGAAAATACAGACAGTAGAAGCCTGCTGGCTGCCTGGCTGGCATGATTAGAAATGTACTTGCTACTGTTTGTCGTAGGTATACGAAGGATAACCAAAACGCAGATCTTCAGCAGAGCAGTTTCGGTGGTTTCCTGTGAGCCTGTGCAAATTAGCAAATGACTATAAAAGAGCAGCAGTGAAAAATTAGGCTATATGTTTCTCTGTGACTAGGCTCAGAAGAACACTGCAGGCTGCTGTTAACATTTTTCCTCAGCATTAGCCCAGTAATTTCCCTGAAGTTGTTCTGCATTTCTACAGGAACAAATGAGAGTTAAAGCTGGCTCCAGATTCCTGCCTGTAATGGCTCTTCTGTTGTTGCCAAGAGTTAACTTCTAATCTGGTGCAAATTGGTACTGTTCAAGTGTTTTCCACCTTGTGCCTTCAGTGCAGCTCTTTCTACCCAAAACTGGCAGAGAATTTGGCCCATATGTTTTATTACACTAAATCCTTTTCCCTTTCTGAAGGGCTGTTTTTGGGGATGGGAGGTGCTTTGGCCCTAGCTTCTACATTGGGCTTGCACTCTGAATCTGGGTAAGAGCATTTAACTGCATCCAGCTGTGTTGCCTTTGCTGTTTAATGGTTCAGTTCAAATGCAGGTGTTGTATTTCATGCTTCATTATTTTTTTTTCTTCCCCATTGTGTGGCCGTTTGTAAACTGAAGGTGAATTGTGTGATGTATTCCTCCCAGGCACGCAAAGAGGACAAATACTGAGGATCATTCGAAAGCTTCGTTCTCCTGTTTCATAATTTGTAATGCATGAGTGACTTTTATAAATCAAGTTCTGATACTTCTTGCAGTTGAGCTCATCTCACTGCATTCGGAGTACTTTAGGGAGCTGCTTCCCTGTGTCCCTGTCCTCTGGCAGGGGTGACCAGAGCAGCAGGTTTAGTGGAGGGTGATTGATTCCCAGAGGGGCATCCCCTGGTTAGTGCTGCTGCCCAGCCCTGCTGCTGTGAAGAGCATGTTGGCTGTCCTTCCTCCCTGACATTGGGCCTGCCAGTGTTCCATGGATGGGTTGAGAATATATAGGTGGTGTAGAGTCCAAAATTGCCAGTGTGAGCTTCACTGTAGGAAAGGAGTATCACAAGACCACAAGCTGCTGAAGGACTGTACTTTGAGTAGTTGGGAAATCTGCTAATTTTTTTTCTGTAAGATTTGCATTTTTTTTTTTTTTCCTTGGCAGTGACAGCTGCTGAGGCACCACGCACCTCTCCAGCCTACTTTATGTAGGAAAGTAAATATTGATGATGATTAGAACTATTAACAAAGGGACTTTCATGTTAGGGAAGTGTTTTAAATCAGCCAGGTTTAAGGTGTAAAGGGTTTTAATCTCTCACATACTCTGGTGAGCGCTTTGTGTTTGTCATGGATTTAGAGAGACTCATGTTCAAGCCTCTATTTCCCCCTGCCCCAGAGATCTAGTGGAAAGAACGTAAGTTGGAAACAGTGAGCTGGATTTCAATAAACACTTTCTAAAAAGTTAAGCTGAAATGGTACCTCTGCTTTTAAACGCAAAAAGTCTGTCTCCGCAGAGGGAGGGAAAGTTACTTCTGTGTATGTAAGTTGTTAATATCAGTGATGTGCTTAGGAGGATAAATGGTCCTTGTGTGCACACAAGTAAGAATAGAAATGGGCTTTAAAAGGGAGATGATTGCATCCATAACTCCATGTGTGAATTAGTTTGTCCCTTGGCAAGGAACAGACTGTCCAGACTTATGCAGTGCTGCCAAGTTACAGCTTGTATGGTGAGCACGGTGACAGTCAGAATTGTTTGAGGGCTCCCAGTTTCTGGGGAGGTTTTCCAGAAAGGCCAGTAAGGCTTCAGCTTGGCACCGCTGCAGGAAGGTACTGGCAGAGCTGGGGTAGGTCCTGGATTAACTCCGCTTTACCCACCAGCCCCTGTTGCCCAGTGCACCAAGAGTGAGTGTAAGTGCCTTCCCTTGTTCGGGAATCCAGAAGTCTCAAGACGTGCCCTCTTCAGTGATGCTGTGGCTGTGATAACGCAGTGTTCTTGGAATGCATTAATGTGTCCTGACAAAAAGCTATTAGCCAGCCAGGCAAGACTGTGTCTTACCCTGTAGCTGTGCCTGCAAAGCAGAGGCAGAATAATTTTTGCTCATTAAAAACAAACATTTGAAAGCAGTGCTGCCTCCCCTCTGCTCAGCTGGTCTGTCCAGCTCAGAGAGAAAGAAAATGCTAACCCACTGGAAAAAAACCACAAATGTGCGTTTGGGTGTTTTCTCTCCCTGACAGAGTTAGCAAATTAAGAATGCTCCTAGCTTGGCATCTACACTACATCTACTCATGTTTCTGGAGGTTTGGAGCCTTATTTATGGATAAAATAATTTTGTATAGATTAGATTTTGCTGCCATTAGCTGGCCCAGTCAGATGGGCCTTTGAAAAAGAGAATTCTCTGGAGGGGACACGAAGCATTTTTTTCCCTAGTCCTTGGTGACTGGCAACGCTGCGCTCTCCTCTGTGGCAGTGGATCAGCGTGTCAGTAAATCTGTATTTATCAGCTTTGCTGCAAAGTACTTGTGTGACTTCAAACCAAGTAATCTCTCAGTGAGTCAGCATTTCCCCACCATCGGCACAGGGAAGTAAACTTGTCTCTGGTCTGTGAAGGGGGAGCTCCTGACAGTTTCAGTCATTGCCCTTTATTTGGTATCAGGACGGTGCCTCATCATCTTTAAGCTGCACTGTAACACACTTAGAGATTAGCCAGAAGCTAGAAAGGACTGCTTTTATCTAGACTTCTTGTTCTTCCACAAGCAGCAAGTGTCTATTGAGTTTGCGTTTTCATGAAAGTTCAAGTGGTGGCATGTTTCTAGAGCAAATAACCAAGAAAGAGCAAACTGAAAGCTTTAAATAGCCACAGGGGGCAAATGATGAATTTGATCATGAGAAATCCCAGCTTGGGTTGTATTGGTTATCTTGGTATCTCTCCAGCGAGGGTGGAGAAATGAAATTATGTCCATCAGCCAAACTGTAGTGATGCTTGTGACTCAAGTATGCTGTGAGCCGAGAGGAAAGGTCAAACAAGCGAAGAACAGTTTCATCTATTTGCAAAACGTCTGCGAACAGAGTTTGAGGGGAAGTATGCCGTATGCTTTCCAGCAGTTTATTCACCTGATAACTAATGGGTGAGATTTACTCATGTAGAGCAATGGGCAAAGAATTAAATTGGTAATTCTTCCCCTTTCTTTTAACCAAGTAGCTCTTGTTAGCGCAGCTTCTGCTGCGGACATACCTGATTTATGAACTTTGTGTGGTGACAGTACTCCTTCAGTCCAATAAACCCCTGCTTTGGAGATTTATTTAATACGGACTGGAGCCTGTGCTCGGTCAGCCGTGTGAGGTGAGTCCCACCCGTCATGCAGAATGGATACTGTGTAGAATGGTCTCAGCTGGATCGTGACATGTGAAATCTCCCAACACGTGCTGCCTGTATGATAGCTCTTCTCAGCCCTTTCTGTGCTCCTGTGCTCTCCCCCCTGTGCTGCGTGGTGCACTGCATGGTGCTCATTCCAATTTGGCCTAAATCTGCATAGAGCTGGGGACACTGATAAATACCCGGGGTGGTGGTGGTGGTGGTGGTTTTCTTCTTGCTCTGGTAATTATAACGGCATTGGGAATGACAGGTTGCTTCACATTGCCTTTCTTACCACCAAGTCGATTCTCTCTGATGCAGTCAGTTGCTCACTACACTGTAATAACCTATCTTTTCCTGGGGATTTGCAGCTGAATTATTTGCAAAACGGTGACACGGAAAAATGTGGTCATCTTCAGTGCTGTTTGTCTGCCATCTTTTCCCATGGACATGGCCCTGGGTTTTGTAATTTAAATATCTCTTTGGGAATTACTGCTGAGAAGATGTATTGGCATTTAAAATATATACATTCCTTCAGTGTTACTGATACCATTAGTAATTTGTGTTGATTATCAGGATTGTGTTGAATTATCAGGAGGTCTCAGTCTTGAGAAAAACCCTTCTTATGTACTGGAAATGCACCTGCCTTTGCCAACTGCCAGCATCCCGTGACAGGGGGAGAAGGTGGGAAATGTGGCATGTGGAGCATGGGAGACAAGAGCAGCAGGTTTAGTGGAGGGCGATTCCCAGGGGGGCATCCCCTGGTAAATGATGCTGCCCGTCCCTGTGGCTTCGAGCGGGGCAGGGGAAGAGCACGTTGGCTGTCCTGAACCTGGAGGTGACCGTCCCTTCTCCCTGATGTTGGGCCTGCCAGTGTTCCATGGATGGCTTGAATATATAGGTGGTGTAGAGTCTAAAACTGCCACCGTCTGAGCTGACTTATAACTTGCCTACTTTTTCCCTGTTACCCTCCTGGATTTTTCTAGGAGTTTCAGGTTCCATCAGTAGTATTTCTGATGAAATAACTTTTGGAAGTGATAATACATTTTCCCTCCCTGCCCCCTTCCCTTTTTTTTTTTTTTTTTTTTTTACAAGACGCTTCTATGTCAGTGAATGGTTTGACTTCAGCTTACAAAATACAGAGGGGAAAATAAAGTCAATAAATTCTTCATTTGCACACAACTTAGTCCCTTGTTGATAACGAGGATCCTTCAGAGAGTGAGGCAAAGAATGGCAGTAGCAGAGAAGTCATTTAAAAAAAGCTCACAAAAATGAAATGCTATTTACAGGACTCTGTGCCTCTGGTTAATAGTCATTCATGAAATCGTGCAATAAAATCTAACTGCTTTGTCAGCTCTGTCAGAATGACATTGAAATGCACAAGTAATGTACAGCAGGTTCAGATTCCACCTTGGGACTTCACAATATTTTAGATAAAATTAGGCTTTGTTTTGCTCTTTTAAACAGGAGGTAAAATACAGGCTGCAGCAAAGGAAAGATTGTAGCAGTAATTCTTGAACAGGCAAAAAATCAAATGAATTAAGACTCTTTCTAGCTATTCTGTTCCTTCTAGCACAAGGATCTAGCCAGTTATCATGATTTCTTTTTACCAGCATAAGCTGTATCTCTATTAGGCGGGTTCACTAATAAATTGTTTCAGCGAGCCTGTAAACTGAAGACCAAAGCGAGCTCAATCCTGCGGTTCAGAAGCGTCTCAACGCTGTCGCAGTTGCACTGTAGGATACACTTAGGAGTCTGTAGCTCTGGTTTGTCCCTGGCTTTTTGTGGTATGATGGAAATGCTGCTCAGTCACCGTGACGTGAAGGGGGCTTTGGTGTCTGTACATGAAGCCAATGTCATCAACTGGCCCTAAACTGGCAGCCTACATTTAAATAATAAATGGAGACTGGCACAGGGACCTGAGGGAGTTCTGTATGCAGGAAGCTGAACAAGTCCTTAGGATGCTGCCAGGAGTGGTTCTGTAGAAAATACTTCTTTCAGACTATGCTCACACGTATCAGGCTTTGGCCAAACGCCACTTTTAGTAAATTAACACTTTAATCAAAAGCGAAAATGGAACGGAGTGAACTTAATTGTCTTACTGTGGGCATCCTGATCACAAAGACGACTTCTCGCTTGATGGGCTAGATGTCTTTTACTTTTTTTTTTTTTTTCCTTTGGTATTCCTGGTTTTCTCAGCCCACTCCATAAAACATTTCTGCATTTGCACTTTTTAAAAGGGTATTACAGTTTGTTCTTGCCGTAATGTGTTTATTTTCTCTTCCTTCTAACAGATGTTAAGCAATTAGAGAACATGGCAGAGCAACATATTTATACAAATGAAAGGAAGTAAGGACTAAATGCTCTGAATATTATACTTCCTAATAAGATTAATTCAGCGTACAAATGGTGAAGCACAGCCACAGCAGCAAGTGGGCATTTATCAGTGACTTGTTTAATATGCAAGATATCTTACTAAGGTAGGGAAGTAACCGTTCTTCATGGACCTCGGTTTTAAGTGCATACAAATGAGTGGCAGAACAAGCCTGTTGGAAAAGAATGACTGGATAACATTGTACATAATGCTTACACCACTCCACCCCCCCAGAGCTCAAGTGGTAAGACCAGTTGATCTGTTTTTCTGAGCTCACCCTTCCATTGCCTGCAGCGATGTCACACCGTTTTGTGAAGCTTCCTTACTCCTCGAGGCTTGCGTGTATCCAGATGTGCTTTGCTGTAAAATTAATATTTTACTGTTGCTTGTGTACGTTAAGAATTATTAGGAGTCCGAGCTAGTCTTTTTAAAGCATTGCATAGCTACATTTTTCAATTTCCCAATTCCAGGCCCTGGTAGGGAAGTCTTACAGCCGGGGTGGATCTTGTGCTGAGCACAATGGTGGGGTGAGTTGGAGCGAGGCTGAGACACTCAGCCCTTCAGCCTCCCACTGCTCCGTAAGGTGTGATGCCGTCTGTTGCAATCTGTTTACAATGTGTTAGAACTCATGGGTGTTACAGTGAGCCGCTGGAGTAAACCTGTGTATGAACAATTGTAGTGAGTGGAGAGATCATTCAGTTAGAGCTCGGGAGAGAAGAGAGGGGTCAAAAGAGTTTCTGCGGTCTGTATAGGTTTGTGTCATTTCAGAGTTGTGTGTTTGAAGCAGTGCTGTGTGCTAGCTGAAGTCTTGCAAAAGTCTCCGTGACAAAGGCACTTTTCTGGCTTGGGATGAGTAATGCAGCAGCTTCTGCCAGAACAAATTCAGGAATCTGAGCCGTGTATCTCCCCATCCCTGAGCTGTGCCAGTATCTGTGAAGATGTGCAGAGAAGTAGAATGCTTAAGTGACCAGGATTAAAAATACTCCTTCCCTTCTTCCTTTTTTGGAATTCATATCAGATTCCTCATAACCAGTGGCAACAAGCTTCTAACAGTTTCTGATTAATGCGAGAAGCTGACATCAAAATCTTTCTTTATGGGCCGGGAGTTTGGAAGTGAAGCTGGTAGTAAGTTTTCAACTAAAATTCATCTGCTTCAGTTTGAACAAATGAACTGGAGAAAATAAGAACGTTGGAGTTGCACTGATAGTGCCAAATTCTGCACGAAAAGTAGATTAGACCTATTAGACCTATTTCTACTAGAAAAGATACTATAGGAAGTAGGTGGACAAACCACTGAACTATTAATCCATAACTGATTTGTCTTTTAAGAAAATTATCCAGTCTTGTTTTAATTAAAAAAACCCCAAAGAAACAAAAATGAAAAATCCCCCAAACCCAAGCCAGCGTTCCCCAGTTAATTTCAGCTTTTGACAAAATGTTTGAGGGAGAAGGTGTGCCCAGTTGAGTTAAGTGTTCCACAGGTAGGCAGATTCCAGGACCTACAGGGGAAGTTGCACAGTTAAGGTAGAAGTTGGTCTCAATAGTCACTGTATAGGGACAAGATGTGTTGGCAGTGAATGTTTGCATAAAATAATAATAATTTTTATATTTAATTATATTTTATTATTTATTTTTTAAAATAGTTTTTGTCTTGGTGAACAGTTGGTCTCCTTTTTCTTAAGAAGAAATGTCATGTAAACCTGAATAACTTATATGTGTAATAAACCATCTAGTCAATCTCTTTGCCGAGGGCAGGATCAGCTTTACGTATATCAACCACGTAGACATCATCTAGGCAGATGTTTCATGTAATGTTGATCCTGCCTTAGGGCAGGAGATGGACTAAGTGACCTTTGTACTTTCCTTCTAGCCTCGTATTCTGTGTTTACGTCCGAATTCTGAAGCAGAGTGCTCCATAGATCATGCCAAAAGGAACGAGAAAGCACGGGGTGAAACATGAAAATGTATATAGACTGCTTCCTGCTGTTCACTTCCTCAGCTGGATGCATCCTTCATCCCAGGAGACAAAATCTGCCCTCAGAGGTGAGATGGGAGTGCATGTTCAATAAGACACTTCATTTCTGACGAGCCCCGCTTTTGCAGGAGCATGTGTGGAAGATTAACAGGGGCATGTTTCTGAGAGGTAAGTATGAAAAGGAGATTAAATTCACATATCAGCATGTTGGATGTGTTCCTAAGTATGTTTCTCCTAACCCTGGCCTATCCCTAACCATAGTGTTCTGTCAGATGGATGTACCAGTTAAGTAGCGTAGACACCTCCCTGCCCATGCAATTGCAGTTAGATTGATAAATCTAGACTTCATGTAGTCTGCTCCCTACTCAGAGATCCTAATAGTACAATACACTTATCAATGTCTATGCAAGACCGTGTTTGGAGAGCAATATACAAAGCACAGCTGAGAGACTGGAGGAATTTAAGATTGGAAACTTGCTTCTGGTTCATCAACATAAATGAGCCAACTCAAACGTGTAAGACTTCCTGCTCTGTAGCATTTTCAAGTGTCACAATTCTTAAGGGTATGGGTTCAGCATATCGTGTTTACTTGTTATGCTAGACATAGAACATCTTGAATCACAGCACAACGTCCCCTGGTAGTGTTCTTGTAAGTCCTGTTCTCAGAGGAAAGAAGCTCAGTTCATCAACACTATTGGGCGTTTTCTTTGGAAGCCTTCCATCCGGATAATGTGACTCAGTTTGCAGCTTGCAAGAGCTGGGATGGGTGTGCTTATGCTAAATCGCAGAAGAGTCTTGGGTATTGAGAAGAAGTAGGATGGTGGGAGGAAAATAAAATATGAGGTAGTCTTGGATTTTGGTGGGCATGGGATTATACAGAGGGATGCTTCTTGAATTGTTAATAGATAAAAATAGTTGAAGGAGCACGGAAGAGGAGCAAGGCTTCCCCTGCTGAAGAGTAGCTGTGAGTAGTGGGCAGCATGGTTCTTCATGAAAACAATTCTGTAGAAGTTCTCTGGCCTCAGAGATGCTAATAACACATCTAGTTCTTGGGATGGGCTGGATCTTGGTGAAGAGCAGAGGTTTCTGACAGAGTCCCCTCCTCCTTTAGCCCCCTCTGCTAACCCCGGACTTGCTGTTGCAGTCTGTAGGCAGCCCAGTGCCGTGTGGCTCCAGTCACATCCACCAGTCTTGGGCACCGTGGTGGGTCCAGACTGCGAGGGTGATGGTGGAGCACTGCCAGGCCATGCTCCCTCGGAGGGGCCTGTCTGAATGAGAAATCTGAGTGTTTGCTGTTCTTTCTTGGCTAATGCACTTGTGCTTTTAAGCTCAGAGACCATTTCTTATCTTGGAACAATCTCCCCTCCTCTCCCATAGGCTCTGAACTGCAGTAATCTCACACGTTAGCAAAAGAATAAACTTTTTAGCCTAGAATAATTGTATTCTCTATCAGTGACAGAATCTATTTTGTTTTTTTTTTTCTTCTTTTAAATGGCAATTTTATATGGTAGAAAACTTTTTAATTCTCTTCTGCAAGCTACATATAAAATATAACAGATAGGCAAAAATGTATTATTAAAGCTATCTATTTTTCTTGGCATTCCTGTAATTTAATAAACTGCTTGAGCTCTATTTCTGCAGTTTATGACATCACAAGAATAAAACCCATCCTTTGATTAATAGCTGTTCAATCAATCCCCCCTCCCCACATAATCTTAAATTTAATGGACTTGGGAACCATGCAAACTAATTTTGTGCAAGTTTGTTTTGGGTAGCTGGACTAAACAACTTTGGAAAAAAACTGCAGTGGTAGCAGCACAAGCTGTGTGAGACTTGTAGAGGAGAGGAACACGTTCCACGCCTGCAGATCAAGGTGGTTCTCTCTCCAAAATAATATTGCAACGCCGGGTGTCAGCAGCTCCTACAAAGGTCTGTTGCACCCTCCTGTTTATTCTGTCTTTCTTGGAACAGCAAAGGTAGAATTTTTTTTACATACAAGAGGGGAGATCGTCAGCAAGATTTACTACTCGGTGAGGAGCTCTGATCAGCAGGGCAGTGCAAGGGCATCCTTGAAAGGGGAAAAACTGTTGTGTCTAAAGCCGGGAACTGCCGTGGCTTCGGGCCCATTCTGGTGGGTAATGAACGCAGCAGTTCTAGAGAATCTGATAATGCTGATGTGGTTTTGCATACTAAAAATCAATGCCTCTTATTGTATGCGTAAACAAATACTTTCATGATACAGAGTTTTTGTAATGTAATATAAATCGCAAAAATGATTATTCCCTCCTTTACAGTGGAGGAAGATGACCTAGGGCAAAAGAGGTGAATTTTCTTTTGACATGATTATGTATAATAATAGCAGGAGATAGGCAAGAGGGTTCTTACAACTCCTGATACTCCCATCTGTAATTGGGATTACTAGAAGTAGAACATGAATCTTCAGATTTTTTTGAAGAAAGTCAGGTAAATTTATACTATTTGAAAACACTTTTGAGGAAATAGAGGCTAAAGAAAAAGGAGGGGAAACTGTTACCAGTTCCAGCTAGTCTCTGTGTTTCTGACTTATATAGGCTTGATCTGTCTTGAAATACTAGGTTTGTTTTTCTTATGACAGCGTTCACCTGTGTACGTCAGGTGTCTGAAAAGCTACACCAAGCTTCTGTTGGGGACTTGGATGAAAAGCAAGAAGGCTGACCTAGGACGTGAGTGCTGTTTCAGAAACGCACCTCCTGGTAATAATCCAGGTAATAATCCAGGTGGGAGTTTGGTGTGGTGGTGGCATGTCCCCTTTCATCGTACTTTAAGATTTTGTAAAGCTCTAAAGTTCTGCCTGGGTCAGAGGTGCCGCTGGGCTGACTCCACCACAACCATCATCACGCTGGACCTGGAGTTTCCATCCTGACTGTGGTGCAGTGTGAGACTCAGACAGTTTTAGGGTTGGTTGGTTGGTGGCCTGAGAGAAGGATCTAGTGTGCCGCTGAGTGGAGACCGCAATAGGGCTTTTACACCAGTTCTCTTTTCGAGTCTTTAGATTAAAGCACTGTATAAATCTGCTGTCTACAGCTTCCGTAGGTATGTGGAAGAATAGGACCACTAAGAATGCGTCTTGTTGACTCTTCACCGTTCATGGATTTATTACCAAATTAAAATGAAACTGACCCTTTTGAAGAAGGGTTGCTCTTCTGAGGCTGTGCCGTGTTAACTACATGCAGGAAGGGCACTGCAGGTTCACAGCAGTGCCATGTCACGGGTGACCTTTATTCCCAACAAGCTGTCTCCGTGGCACTAATGTTACCTGCAGAACTCTCACTGTAAGTGCCGTGTTAGGGGACTTGAAGGATCTCGGAACACATCCCCTGAGCCAAAGCAGTGCAGGTGGTTTGCACGGATTTGGATTATTCGGTGAGTGAGGTTGATGCAGAAAGGGAGAGAAATTTTCTGTCAGGAACCAGCACGGTTTGTTAGAGCAAAGGACTAGCACTGATCCTCCTGCTTTCCCTTCCTAGGTTTGCTGCTGAGAGCACGAACTTTGCACGCCAGAGGTACCTTTCCATTGAGTTTGCTGGCTGGGGAGGCTGGGAGCAGGGATGCTGCTCCACCAGGGTGTGGTAGTGCAGCTGCAGCCTTGGGCAGGAAGAGGGACCCCCCTCAGATCGCTGTCGTGGACTGTTTGATGTGTTGCAGTGCGATAGAAATTTGGGTCCCCTGATGATACTGCAGCTCTGGAAGCATCTCATGATCGGTCATGCTGTTAGCCTCCTAGTCCTTTTCCTGGTGGAAAGAGCCATTGTCACCACTGCAGTGAGGGAGGAATCGTGGTACCATGGGCAAAGTCTTACCTACAGTCATGCTACAACTGCGGAAGACGAGAGCCTTGAAACTGTGGCTTAGCATGCTAATATCTGAACTATTCCTTACTTCCCTTCGTCTCAGTCTTTCTCCTTGCTCCTATTGACTGTTTATGAGCTATAGAGTGCTCTAGAAAATAACCAGCTGTTTTGTTAAGTGGATTTGGTCTATCCTTCAAGTTGACAGACGATTTTTATTATGTACTATTACTTAATGAACTCTTTTGTGGCAAATGTAATTCAATACAGATTCTGATTCCCAGTTTGTCATCAGTCCTTTTATAAAGGAAGAAAAATGGAAAAGGACTTGATGATTCCTTTATCTTGTTATGCTAATTGCATTAGGAATATTGGAGAAAAACAGCCAGTGGATTTAACAGAAGAGAAATCCAAGCTTCTATTCTGCTTAAAGAAAATGGGAATTTACTGGGGCAGAACGTATCTGACTTTAGCCAAAGCAAATTCTGATCCAAGTTTAGGTTTTGAAAAACATAAATAATTATTTTTGTTCTGTAAAATTCTTTTTGAAAGGAAGCCTGTAACGGACATAATAGAGGATATGGAGAGTGTGTTGCAAGAGGAACTTTGAAAAATTCAGGACTGAGTTACAAAAGAAATAAGGGTTTGGCCAGGGAGCTGCCTGTGACATCAAGTACTAATGAGATGCACCGGAAGGGAGATGCAAAAAGTATCAAGCTAGAGGAAAAGCATATGTGATTTTTGCGCCCTCGATACTGGTTTGTGTTCCTGAGAATTTGTTTGACTGCATGCAGTTAGTGCCCTTAAACTAGATGGATGAAATCATTGAGTTCTCATTTCCTAGAATTCGGCTTTTTATTTGTAAAATGAGGCTAATTTCCTTTTCCTATCTGTTACAGAGGTTTGGGGAAAGTGTATTGTGAAAGGCTGCAACTGTGGATTTCTGAGTATGAGCAAAAAGCTCCTGCGAAGCGAAATACTTCTGTAGCTCTGTATGGGGCGCATACCACACGTTAAATAATGGGGAAGAAGGAAAAAATATTGACAAGCATTTTCATTAGGTGTCTTTGATCCTGTGCCGAAAACAAGGCAAGCATTTTGGGTAGAAAACCCATGCAATCCTGCCTTAGTGTGCTGGTGTTATTGACTGAGGGATCCGGCTGTGGTTTAGACCACTTGTGCCTTAATGATCCTGTGGCCTCACTCCTCACGGGACCCTGGGGGTAGTGCATTTTTTTGCATCTTTTTCAGTTCTCTGATTTCTAGCCTGAACTGTGGTACAATATCGCTGTATCTGGTTGAGGTTATTTGTCACTAACAAATCCAAGGGGTGGTGGGTTGGTGTAAGTGGTCTCTACTTGTGTCCCCTCTTCTGGTCTCTTCTAGTCTTTTTGGGTATGAGGTGCACTGGAATGGTAAGATCACTGTTGGTGGTGGGAGGGTGTAAGCAGTGTATGGGTTTGGGTTTGATTGCTCCTGGCTGCCTTGGTCCTACTTTACCAGTCTTTCAGATTGTGTTATCAACCTGTCACGCTACCCACAAGGCAAGGAGAGTGAAGAATGTTGATGCTTTGTGGAAACACTAGAGGTTCCTAACTGCTTGTCTGATTTATCTTAGTTGAAATTTTGGCCTAGAGCAGCGTGCGGAGGAAAAAAAAAAGGGCTAGTGGGCACATATTGCCAAAGCATGAATTTCTTATTATAAACTGTCCTAGATCACCTCGGCCATCTGGGCAACCTAAAATAGATGTTGATGCAGTGTGGAAAGACGAGCAGTGAGAAGTAAGCTAGTTGTAATGTGCAAAATGTCACCTGAAGGATCACTGTGAGATTGTTTATCAACCTTACAAGAGTAAACATGCTCTATGTGAATTCTGTACTAGCTAGTACACAATGAAGTTGTACTATTTACATTAAACAGGATTAAAGGGAAGGAAGAGCTAAATTTTTTTAAAGTTAGAGGATTAGTTTTATTTACTGGGAGGAGAGAAAAAAATCGGATGTTTGTGTATCTGGGGCTAAGTCTGAAGCTCAGCAAATGGAAGGATGCTCCAACTTTTGCTTGAATTATGAGCCACATCTAGAGTCTGTCATCTTACAAAGTGCTTTGCTTACAGAGGTTAAGCATATTTGGTCCCATGGTCTTCTCCAGGGATGAATGGTGCTGTACATTTTGTAGGATCTGAAACTATTTGTGAAATACTCTTGCTGTTGTGAAGCAGTGTAAAGAGTTAATTTCACGTCTTGACTTGTATGGGTGGGAAGTATAAATATGTCTCCTTGAATTGAAGAGCAGGCCGACTGGCATACTACTGGGTATAGGGATGGGTGATTGCAAACTGACAGATCTTTGTGACCAAGACCTTATTCACTAGTTTTAAGGCTGGGAGAGACTTTTGTGGTAATTTCTTCTGACGTGTATCATGCAGGCTGTAGAATCCCATCTAATCATTCTACTTCTGACCCAGCAAACTGTGGCTGAAAATACAGCAGCCAGCCAAAGCCCTTGTCTAGAGGAAACCTTTCTGCTCTGGCTTCACAGGAATGGTGCAGGCTCCAGAGGAAGCAGAAGCTGTTTTGCGGGGTCAAAGGCTCGTTGTCAAATGTTGAAACTCCTCATTTAAATAACCAAAGGGATATAGTTAAACAGGATTCTCCATACAAGCTTTATGGCTTGGTCATCTTCAATAGTAAAAGTCAGATTGCCATCTGAATTAGCATCAGGGTTTGGGGTAAGAAGATAGGAACGTGTCATGCATGGAGCTGCACCACCCAGCTATTGAATGCATTTGTGTTAATCTCCCTCTGAATCTACAACTAAAGTTACTATCTCTGAAATTTGTGGCCAAGACTCTTTTCTATCAACTGTCTTTACTGCACCGACGTGCAATTCTAAGCAGCTCAGGCATTTGTCATAAATAAAACATTTTTATTATTTGTCTCCATCTTGCAAAACAAAAAGCCCCTTATTCTGTCATCCTAAAAAAAAATTATTTTGGATGAGTTGTCACGCAGCTGTTTCTTACCATATAAATCATAGGGGATTATTCTAGATGGAAATGTTCACTTTGGGGGAAAACATGAAATCTTTATAGGACTCATAGTACTTATATCGTAGGTTTTTCTTTGAATCCAAGGATAGGAAAACTGGCTTCGCTTTTTACATAGCTATCACTGGAAAGGTAGTTGAGGTTAGTTGTCAGACTCCTTCAGGTGTAGAACTAAACCTAAAACAGAAAACGAAATTTAGTCAAGCTTCAGGATATTACCTGTAACTTCCAAATTACTACTTTTTCTTCCTAATAATGGAACTCTGCTCTTTTTTTTTTTTTTTTTTTATGTGTAATCTGGTTTCTGGGAAGTATGTGCTCTTCCTGTCTATCCCATAAACATTTAACAGAAGATGACATAGAGAATTTGAATCTATGAAGATTATTCACCAGATTCTTGGATTAGTTTGATTTTTACAGTCCTTTAATTTCATTCTGGCAGTGTTGAAACATTTGGGTGTCTTATCATGTTAAACACTTCCTTTTTGTTAAGTTACAGTGTTTAAACTTTTTATCCATAATATTGATTGGAAGTTTTAGGTGGCATCTCCTATAGCACAGTGTTCCAGCTTCTTTCACCCCAAACTAACTGCTCTGCTTTTGTATCAAATTTATTTCAGAACTTGGACCTTATAGTAAATCTTCCCTTTGGTTAAGGTTTGGAATTGGTCAAGAATGTAACCGGGAAACCCAGCTCTTGATTAAATCTTCAGCTCTGTGCAGGTTTACAGCAACTAACAAGCTCTCCCTAAAGTACTGGAAACAAAAGAGAGTAAATCTTCATGGCCATACCCATAGGAAGGAGAAAGTGGGTACTGGATCCTGTTGCCTGCTGTTGGTAATAGATCCTGGATGTTGCCGGGTAGTGTAGGTGGGGTCACCTGCTGGTAGGGATAACCAGGCTGAACCAGAGAGATGCTGTTCAAGATTGGAGCGTAAAGTGGCTGCAAAATCTGCTGGGGGTTGTATAGAACTACCTGGAGAGGAAAAGAAATAGCATACGTTAAAAAAAAAAAAAAAAAAAAGTGAGACAGGAATACTGACAAGGCAGTAACCTCATAAATGGAAACTGGAGTTGTCAGGTATTTTTTCAGACGTGCACAATGGTGTCTCCTAATTTTATACAAAACCAGAGCATAAGCAATGAGTGGTTTTAGTTAGAGGCTCAGGGCCATCTCTTGAGGCATCTGGAGCACAGAGTGCTCCAGCAAACTCTGTTAACTTAGCCAGTTCAGCATCTTGTCCCCAAATGTATTTTTGTGATGGCACCAGTGTCAGTCTTGGCACATGACAAACTGCTCTGACTCATCTACTGCGCTTAGCATCTGTGTTCTGCAAATTAAAGCATATTCATAACCACGTAAACGCACCTGTCTCGAATAGCAGCCGAAGGATGGGTGCAGAGCTTGCTGATATGGGATCCTCGCTCTCTGATACGGACCCTGTTAAGCATATGTAAGGCATGATTTTTAAAGCAGTCTGGGTTGATCTATTAATTACTTTTGTGTAAGCTTTTTAGGGGAATGCTATGTTCAAAGAAACCAGGTTGAGTTAAGTTGCGTTTCTTAGCTTTGGGCAAAAAGTATCTCCCAAAGTCTGAGATCTCCAGAATAGGAGTCTGCTTTCTGCTCGGTGGCTCTGTTCTGCCTGGGGAAAAAAAAAAATCATTTCCCTGCTGACTGCTGAGAGGTGGATGGACCGTGAGCTCATCCTTTGGGAAGTGAGTATGTGTTGTCCTGATGAATCATTGACCTAATGGAAAAAGAGAAAAATCTTGGATTCTAAACTTCCACGGGAGCTCAGTCTGGCAAAAAAATGTGTGCTCTGGGTCATGTGTTGCCACCCTCTGTCCTTTATAAGAGGCTGGTGACAACCTTTGACAGCTCATTGGATGAACTGAGTCCTACTAGAGAACAACAGCTTTGTTTCTGGTATGTTTTGTAAATGATTTTTTTTTTTTTTTTTGTGGAATTGCAAGGAACTAGGGGAGCATAGCCCACAAAGCCATGGCTACATGGGTTTCCCAGTATTCATTCTTTTTTTTCTTTCAACTTGAGCATTGGGCTTCTTTCTCATCTTAGCTTGTTCTCTTACTTTGATACGAGGTCCTGTTTCACTAGCCTAAAGACAGCAGCATTAGTCTGTAAACAGGGCAATTGCATGAAATATTTGTAATGAATTACGTCAAAATAATTGTAACTACAAGATAAAAATGGAAACTACTGAAGGCTGAAAGAGGTCAGCATTCCGTATCTGTGTCAGTAATACTTTGGCCTTTGATATCATCACAACCATCTCAGAGGACCATGTTACACGTGCTGTTAAAGCTTTGTTTGTGATCCAAAGCCACTAAACGTAACTGAGTGTAGTAGGATCGAAATCTGGTTTCTTACTGTACCCTACAAATCAGCTCTCAAAATAGTAGTGCCCTGAGTCTGTCAATACGGGCCTGGGGGTGTTCTACTTTCTTCTCACAAAATGTTGGTTGTTTTGTTTTGGTTTTTTTTTTTTTACTTCATGTTACCTGAAACTGTGGAAAGATTAAGTAGCCAGGAGAGATGGGAAATGGAATGAAGATTATTCTTGGTGGTACTGGCTGATTTAATGCTCTGGTCATTATAGTAGTAAAGCAGCCTGAAGTACTTGCATTGTATGTAACACTTCTTTTATCCGGTGTTGCAGTAGTTACTGTAAAACAAAACAAGGTTAAAGATATTAATAAACATGTATTCTCTTTGTTAATCTGTGGAATTTTTGCAATTAAGAGGATGTGCTTTGCCTCTAAGCAAAATCTGCAATATCTGTTACTCTTGCAGGCTGTAGTTCGGCAACACAATGACCCAAACTCAGCAATTAGCAGTTGAAATTCACTTGGAGGGCCATTAAACTCTGACCCACAGGACCTGGAATAAAGCTAATTGCCTAAGCCATAAGAACGAACGAAATTGTAAGAATAGAACAAGAACCTTTGCCCAAAGTTCAAAACTCTGAGATAAGAATATTACCACAGAGAATGAGTTGCTTGTGCCTTAAGTCTGCAGACTGATAAATCTAGTCCAGAAACTTAAACAGTAGATGTGGACATGCACCACGACTTTTGTCTAATCTAAGATGCTTCAAAGAACGTTCTTGTCAAAACTCTGTGGAAATTGGAACCTTTTACATGTCTCACAATGGGTACCCAAAAGTCATGTCACTACCAAAAAAAATCCCATCAACCCCCCCCCCAAAACTCTACCCCAAACCCAAAAGAGTAGCTTTTAGAAAATACTGACTTAATACCTAAATCTCCATGGTCATGACTTTCCTTTATCTACTCAACATGTGAGAAGGACATTGGACAGGTGCTAGAGGGGAGGGGGATACCAGCATCCCAGTATAAACTGGGAATCCTTGAATGGAAAAGAGGGGTTCAATAGCTTTCAATCCCGTACACAAGGCCTGAAGGACATCACTACAGAGCAAATGCTGTGGCGATGCCTGACCTGCCATCTGCTTTTTCAACAGCTTCTGGTTTATCTCTTAGTTTTGCCATGACCCCCAGCTGATGTTAAGGGACCGTGCCTAGATCCATACCTGATTTCTTTGTGACTGTATTGGAATCCGTTTTGGAGCAAATCTTGGCCAACGGTGAGAGCTGCTGCTTCTGTCCTGCAGCATGACTTGCTGCTGTCGTTGACGCTACAGCTGCACTGCTCTTGGCAGAGCCGAACGTCCCCTTCTGTACGAACTCCTTCACTACCTTGATTCCCTTGGGCACTACCTCACTGCCTGTATTTCTGGCAGTGTCTGTGTATTCCAGCAGAAATGGCAGCACTAGCTTGCTGCTCTCCGTGCTGTGATCGCCTGTCATGCTGCTGTCCTCCAGCCCCTTGGAATTCTTGTGGGGTTTTGCTGAATGCAGAAGGCTGGTGATGACTGATTTAGCAGAAAGCGGCAAGTCACAGAGCGCTCTTAATTTCATCTCTTGGTCTCTGTTTCCAATCACTGCTCTGTATATACTTTCAAGTCCCTCTGGTTCACCTAGCAAGTAGTTGCTGTAAGGAAGTAGAACATGGCTGCCATTAAAGGAGGTTTGACTTAATTATTGATCTACTTTTCTTGACGACTCCTAAACCTTGCATTTCTACATGTTTTGTGTAAGACTCAATTATTCCTTCTTAACCAGAATAGAGTTTCATCTTTGACGCTGTTCTTTTCCAAAGAACCACATCGAAGGGGGAAAACCAAAAAAGAAAACTGAACTTAGTTAACGCATCTGCCCAAGGATAGCTGAAGTTAGATGACAGCATTATAGGTCTGCAAAAAATGACTATAGAATACACGCGTAAAAATTTGAGTCAAAATATATTTTGATTCTATGACACAAAACTTAGATTTTTTTTTTACAATATGATTCTTTGCTGGCAGTGGGTGTGAATGAGTTAAATATGCTTTGAGGTGGGTCACACTTGTCATGAGGAAGAACTAAAGGCTCCCAGTGCCATAGCATTAGAGCACTGGGTTAGCCTCACAACACTCGGGGAAGCGGAGAAGCCTCACTCCGTTACACAGCTAAGCCCTGTGGTGGTTTTCATGTCTTTTGTCAAAGATGGTAAATTTAACCCTGTGATTCTGGACATGAAGAGTTTTTGGGATTGTATGCCTTGTATCCCAGTGTTCTTAATGGGAGAAACCTTGGGTTTTTTTGTTTTTTTGTTTTTTTTCTCCAGGCTCCAGCTTTGCTTAGTTTCAACCTTCAGGCCTCAGTGGATCCTTAAATCTTTGCAGCCCAAGGGCCTGAATTTCCTCGGATTGACTTGTCATTACAATTCAGTTACCGCTTGTAAGGCTTTAACAGGGCTGGGTGTTGTAGTATTTGTAGCTCATTAACCATCTTTCATCTAGGGAGGTAAGTCTGTCAGGTTTAACCTGTAGGGTGTGTCAGAAAACACCTCTGTACCTCCCAAAGTCCTCTGGGACCTTACAGGGAGACTGACTGCCGTCTAAGTGAGACAGTTTTGTGTTCTTTTAAGACACACCTATGTGCCTATTATAGTTACCTGCTCAAAATACTAATTAGTGCCTGTTGTGGTTACCTGCTCAAAACACTGTTTTAAGTTCTGGTTTGCTCTTTCACATCCAGCTATGTTCAATAACTTACTGTATTATCAAATTACTCTTCTTAGCTTGGGGGAAAGACTGATGCTCTGTGCACACACTATATAGATACATATATGGTTCATAAACAGCTAAAATTGGGAAGTTCTAAACTGTAAATGTATCTAATTATCTCTAATCATAGGATCACTATAATTAGTAGGATGCTGCTTCCCCCCTATTTTTAAAGAAATTCTCTTTAACAAAAGCCTCAACAGATTTATACTGTGTATGTGAAAACAGAAGATTGTTAGGCAACTTTTGAGTCCTGTGCTTGAATACGTTTGAAGATGAGAGGATGCTGCATGTCATGTTCCTAGCTCTGATGCTTCCTATGAAGCTTTGTCCTTTTCTCATGGAAGATAAGCTCCTCTGTTGGTAAACAGTGACATCCTCATCAGGAGGTTCCTCCTGTCACCTGCTCTGGGTTTTCTCAACAATTTGTTCTTCCGTATCTAGATGCTGCAGAACAAAACCAGGAAGGTGAAACTTGTTGTTTGTTCAAAAGATTCCAGATACATTTTTAAAGTGAGCATACACTAGCAATTTGCATGAGTCAATATTTTAAAATAATTAAGGATTGCTAAATTGAAGAAGGTGGTGCGGTGTAATCTTTGGCCACCGATGATTTGGATAACACCTTTATTGACAGTTGGTACATGCTGAAAGATTTTTCTCAATCTGACTCTCTATGAGTCTTTCAGGAGTAGTAGAGGTAGCTGAGGAAGGATACAGAAGCTCCTACCCCAAAGGTAGAAACCTGACCTAGGGCTGTCACGCTTGGATTGCTTCTCTTTTAAAGCAGTTCATTGAGCTCTGTACAGTAATTTGGCTTTAGCTCTTCAGCTCGGCTGTTGTTGGAAGGTTCAATGACTCTGAGGTCTTTGAGCAACCAATGATCAACATACTCAGCAGTATGAGTGTGTGTGCAGAGGGTTCTTCTATCCTGAAGAGCCTGCTAGCTAATTACGGGCAAATGTTGCTGAGCTAAATGGCCAGATGAGCTGCCAAAGGTAACTCAACCCCAAAGACGAACAATGAGTAGAGGGTCATTATTCTGAACTCAAGGATAGTACTTTAGCCACAGGACTACGTCTTTTTAATTTCGACTAAACTGAAGTTGCTGAGTTTGTCTCAGGTCATTGTTGCGGGGGTCCTGAAGTTCACAACCTCACAGGAAAGCAGCAAAATAAAAACTATTTTGATCTGCTGTCTGACAGTTGCAATAGCTTCAGGGTAACTGCAGGCTGAGCAGGCTAGAAGTCATGTTACTTAAGCCGGCCTTGCTGCAGTAGATGTACTGCTAAAGACCAGATCTGTATTTCTTTAAGGATAAAATGTGTTATTAAAGACAGAATTAAGATTATTAGTTCTTCATTGGTTTGTATAATGACTTCTTTCCTCAAAATTAGCAACTGTCAGAACCAAAATATACGGCGAACTGAGCGTGTGCTCATTGGAAAGGTATTTCAGCTCTAACCTACCACTATAGGCAACTCCATGGACTTCACTGATTATTTGTGGTTTCCCTGGCATGGATTCCGGGGACTCTTGAAGCTTTTGGCTTATTTGGGATATGGAGGAGAAAGGAAAGCAGCGAGGACTCCGAGATGTAATTCCCAGGTTTCTACCTGATATGGTGTTAAGTACGTACCCTTCTGTGCCTCCAGGTCTTCATCTGTAAGATTACCTATTTTCTCATCTGTCAAGTTATCTTTTTTCTAAATATGAAATAATTGTTTATGCTATTCCGTGTACCAAGAAAGATGGGCCAGGTTTTTGTAACATTTTGTTGGGAATTTAAGAACTGGACATGTGCTAATGGCTGCTGATTGTTAGCTGGATTTATAAATTTTACTTTTTCTCTTTCAGGAACATACAGTAAATATTATTAATCTGAAGAGCATGCTTCCCTCTTAATTTTTTGTCCTGTGAAACATGATTTGGCATAAATTTTTCTGTGCTAAATTCAGCTTTTCTTTGTAAAGATCAGCTGTTTACAGTAGCTTCCTTATAACACTTTAATTTTTGATTTTGCTCCTTTGAATGCTGCTTTCACTTCTTCCTGTAAATATTTTGATGTGTGTGTGGTTGTTTTTCTTTTAATGTTGTGGGGAAGCGAATGCAGCAGCTGCTTATGGTGCTTCAGAATTTGAAGTAGTCAGGATTTCATGGGACACACTTTTTTTCCAAAGAAAATTGGTTATAGTGGAAAAAGCGGGAATAATTTGCCTCATTAGGAGGCTGTCAACAGCAAACGTACCCTGTGCCCCAGGATTTTACTTCAGCAGGTTACAAAAGTCTAGTTTGGAAAGGTGCAAAAAGGAAAGCAGCAGTCTTTTTCACTAGAGTTTGGGCAACACTTAGAGGTCTCTTACCTGCTCTGGGAGCTGCTGGCGTCCCGCGGTGGGGTCCCCGAGATGTCTGAGCAGAGAGCGTACTGCAGCAGGGGCACCAGGGCCGTGCTCTCCTCAGAGGCTTGTTGAACACGTTTCCAGATCTCGTAGCAGGCAGTGTCCAACCCATCCTGGGGAGTGTCACTGTGGATCCAGATGTGCCTAGGGAAAGGTCCCAGTGGGAACTGACCTGAAAGCCTCTTCCCACCAGGGAGCATCTTTCAGCCTCTTCCCGTTCACAAATGGTCCTCTTGAAAGTGGTTTGTGTTGGTAGTGAAGAGCCATGGCAACCATGGAACCTTGGGGCTGGCAGCTGGCAGGAGGGTTAACAGCTGGGAAGGTTCACAGGCTGCCAGCAGCAGGGGTGGAAATGGCGGCCTTGCGTTCTTTTACGTAGTTGAAAGTGTTCTCCAGCAGAAATCTCAACAGACTCCAGTCTTCTGCCCCACGCTGTCCCTGCCTCCCCGTACTTGAGCTGTGTCGCTTCTCATGCCTCTGCAGGTGGTAAAGCCCCGTGGAGTGCACCAAGGACTGTCCCTCTGGCCCTTTTCCCTTCTCTTGCGCTCAGTCCCTCCTCTTGCCACTGGCGTGAGATGAAGAGCAGGGGCCTTGCGTGAGGGAGGCACGAGATGCGAGAAGCAGCGGGATCGGTGCCCACGTTCTAGTACATCCAGGTCCCCGAGCAAAGACAATCCCACGAGTGGGCTTGCCTTTTCCCAAGGGAGGAGCAATCCGCACTGCCTTCCCCAGCCACCTCCCTGTGGGTGCTACAGGGACCTTATCTCCTCCCACGGGACGAAGGGGGTTTGTTTGGGCAGGCCCAAGACGTACTTGGTGGAGAATGCAGGCAATGTCGATTGTGGCGTACCACTTGGCTGCCTTTGACTCCGGTTCATACTGGAGCTCTAACATATCGGGTAGATGGAAGGGGTGTTCCTGCTTTAGTATTTACTCTGCACAGCGCAAAGAGGAGGAACAGCCTCCCTGTCTGAGGCCCATCTAGCAACACATTCCATTCTGACTCGCATGGTTTGTGTCCCTGAAACTCTTCACAGCCCAAGTTGCACACAAGTCTGCTCTATCAGGAGATAAGAGGAGGAGGGACTGATTTGACTTGCATCTTGCAATAGCTGAACCTTTTTTGTACTTGGCTGCCTTCTGTTCATGCTGTGAACATCTTGAGTCTGTGTGTCACCTAGGTTAGCCAGGCCCACAGGGCTGCTGCTACGGCAGCATTTCGAGTTGAGCTTTTGTAATTTTTCAGCGTTTCTGGAAGCACAGTGTCGCTTTTGCCCCTCTGTGATGGAGGGGGAGAATATCTTTAACCACCTTGTCAGCCCTTCTGCTGCCATTTCAAAAACTTGTGCTCTATTTTGAAGCTTGTGTATTTTTCAGCAGCAGGGCTACAGAATTTTGTTTTGGGTAATGTTTCTTGTCAACATCCTCTGTTTGGGTGCTGGGTTATAAATTTATCTAGGTGTGAAAATATCAGGCAAAGTATTTTTGAAATAGTAAAGATACGTGCACACCTTCAGATGCAACAGCTGTGTATTGGATTCTTTGCTACCAAAATCATTACACTGTATGCTAAGATCTTGGGTCTGTACTTATCTCCTTTCAGATAATCCAGGACTGGACTCTCCTGTCTCGTAAGCTAAATAGTGACTGGAGTTTCTTGCTAATAGAAATATTATTCAGAGCTATATCTGAACTCATGCTTATGCCTGGATAAAAGCTCTTTTCCCTCCAGTAGTGATAATATGTGGTTGAGAGAAAATAAATGAAGTTGTGTGGCATTTAGTAAGATGTTTTGGGTTTCTTCTTTTTTTTTTTTTTTTTTTTTTCTTCCCCCATACCAAATTACTGATTGCGGTACTTAACATTTTAGGGAACATGGTCATGCTCCCAGTGTGAATGCCTCCTCTAGTTCCTCCTGTCACCAGAGCAGTTGTATGTGTGAGCCAGGATACTGGCTGCATTCTCTGATACATGATGCAGGGGGAGAGAGGAAGAAGAGCCCTAGGGATGTGGTTTTGTGTCAAAACTGGAGGGAAAACCAGGTTTTGATGCTCTGTGTAAGACCTTGATTTTTGTCAGTCCATCCCTCCGTACCGGGAGGACTTGGTCCCAACCCGTGAGTTGCTCTCGGCTCCATGGATTAAACTAGAAACTCGGGGATGTTGCAGTCGCTGTTATTTATTTTATTTGTAGGAATCACAAAACAGATCAGACTGTTTTGGCAGGGAGGGTGAGGTACTGTGTGATAAATGGGATATAAAAAGTTGGCTAAAGAGCCGCAGAGGAAGGTCTGGAGGCAGCAAACTCCCTGCAGCCCGTCTCTGGCTGCGGGTGGCAGTGCAGAGCAGAATTTGTCTCTTGGTGGGTGCTTAGACTGAAGACAGGATTTCTCTTTTAGTAATTTTGCAAGGTGAGAAGGGAAGTGAGCGGTAGGGGTTAGAAATGGGCTGTTAACTAGAACTGCAAACGTGTCCTTGTCAGAGACGGGCTGTAACCAAAGGAGTTGGTGATGGCAGCGAGGGCTGGGGCTGTGTTCTCAGCCTCGTCCGTTTAGCGGTTACATGCAGCGTATTCCCTTGAGAGTTAGAGCCGAAACCTTAGACCCTTGATGTGGAATAGATGTGATTTTATGAACCAGGAGTGAAGTGGGACTGTATCTCCTCGGTGACCGTTCCACGCCTGCAGACGGCTCCTGACGCAGGGCTCAGCCCATACCCCGCTGGCGTGTGGCGACCGAGTCTCAGCCTCGGCTGAACGCGATTTGGGGACGGGGGGGTCGAGGTGGGTAGCTATATGAGGGAAAAACCAATGTATGGAGCTGTGAAGTGTGGTATAACCCTGTTCTCTGATCCTTTTCTGTTTGGATCTGTGCCTTTGAACAATAAGGTCTATTTGAATAGGATACTGCAGTTTAAACAGACATAAAGCAACTCTTTCATGTACCAGCCCTGGTTGCCTTGGCTCTTGGCTCGGGTTCACAATGTAGGCAGTGGAAGGATTGAAATGCAGAGGGGACCCAGGGAAAGTGAGTAAGAGGATTGATTTGAGGGTGGAGGGACAGATTTGCAAGCCCTCGATATAATTTGTTTTTTCGCTGTCAAATAAGCTCATTCAAGGCAACCGGAACAAGACTGGAGAAGGGAGTTTTGCAGCAAGAAACTGCAGCAAATGCAAAGCACTAAGGCAAGGGGGATGGGTGGCGAGTAAAGCCACCCACCCTGGCTGTGGCCGCTCCGCGGGGCGAGCTGGGGTGCCGGAGCGGAGGGGGCTCCAATGCCTCCCTCTGCCCGGCCTCGGCGTCCAGCCTAGGGTGGGCGACAGAGGGGGGGAAAATCAAACAAAAAAAAAAGAGGAGGAGGGGGGCTGGGGCTTGGGAGAGGGACTCTGGGTCTGGCAAACACCCCCTGCTCCGCTGATGAGAGGATGGCAGAGGGGCTGCTCCTGGGCTGCTAAACCCAAAGGGAAACATTAAAGTAGGTTCTGGTTGGGAAGAGGGAGAGGATGTTCCAGGGTGTCTTCTTTTTTTTTTTTTTTTTTTTTAAGCTTTGGTGTCACGTTTGAGTTATTTTTCTTGTCCATAGATCTGAGCATCATTACCAAGATAATTAAGTTCCTGAATGTGGCTTTGACTGCATTTCTTCCCCATCTTGTGTGCAGCTACAGGGACAAATGTACTAATAGATGGTTTATTTAAAAAAAAAAAAATTTAAAAATTGAAAAAGGGGAGAAATCCCACTCTGGGCAGCCCTGCAAAGGGGCAGCAGCACAACAGGCAGTATGATGCTGGCTGGCTCGGTGCAGGAGCACAGCCAGCGCAGCCTTCCCACCTCCAGCACACCTTCTCCTGACCCAGTCCCACCAGTGCCAGGCATGGTTCTGGTGCTGGGATCCCGGCTGCGAGGACAAGTTGCAGACTGGGTGTGTGTGTGTGTGTGTGTGTGTATGACTCTTTTGTCATCTCATGTGTTTGTACCAAAATTTGCTTCATCACCAAAATTGTGTCAATATCATCAAGTTGTTTACAGAGGCTGAAGGGGGGGGGACGCTCTGGGAGGCTGCAGCTCTCTGGCAGATGTCTTCATAGCAGAGATGCTGCCTGTGTCTGTACATATGCATGCTGTAAAAGGGGGGGGGTGGGTTAGTCCTAGATGAGAAACCTGTAGTGTGTATTAAATATAATACTAAAGCATAATTTGATGGTTTGGTTCTGGTGGGGAGGGTTGTGCTGGGTTTGGGGAAGCAGAACTGAGGCAGATCTATTTGGTGGCTGCACAGCAGCCCCTCACCCATAACACCCGTGCCCTCTCCCCTCCCCAGCGTTTAGTGAGGAGGAGAACAAAGATATGGGAATGATTAATCAACTGGCTAATAAAAAAGTATAAATCCCTGGGGACTGTGTGCTGCTAATGCCGAGGAGCTGGCTCTGAGACAGCCACCGGGAGGGACGAGCCAGCCCTCCTCTCCTTTCCTTGCCTCTTCTCTCCCCGAGCTGCTGCCACACTTGGTTCATTCCAGCTGCAGAAGCTCAGAGCCTTCCATGCGGTGGGATTTTTATTTTTTTTTTTTTCTGGGCTGAAAAAATTTAAAAAAAAAAAAAAAAAAATCACAAGCCTGACCTGCTTCCCCCCCCCTCCCGCCCCCCGCCCCTCTCTTTCCTTTCTCCTCTTCATCCAGCCGAGCCGAGGACTATCCCAATCACAAAAGGGAAGAAAAAGGGGGGAAAAAACCCCAACAACAACCACCAACCCCCAGCACGCCCCATTCCTGCTGCCCTTTGACATGCAACCTTCCTTGGGATGGGACAAGCCGGGATGCAGCTGCGGCTTTGGAAGGAACTGGGGGAAACTGGGGATCTTTGCTCTGATGACCGTGGGAGTGAGCTCCTGGAGCCGGGTGCTGCTGCTCGCCGTGGGGCTGCTGGCTGTCTCGGTGACTGGTAAGTGTAATGGAGAAAACTGGCAACTTTAGGAGCATTTTTTTTTTCATCCTGCTCCTTAGATCAAAGCAGCACTGTTAATCCTTTTTTTTTTTTTTTTTTTTTTTTTGGGGGGTGGTGGTGGTGGAGGGAGGAGGACACTGTGTGTGTGTGCATGCACTTGTGTGTCAGCACATGCTTCCCTGTCGTGGTCCATAAGGAGTAAGATTTTCTTCAGACCTTGTAGCTTTGTAAAAGAGAGTTTCCCCTCTGCCCTTTTGGGAGCAACAATTTTAAGCGATGGGGTAATAAAAGGTGGCTTTGTTTGATCTCACTCCCCTTCTCTGGTGGGTCAAATCATTTCTGCACAGTTGCGCTCTGATAATGCGAGATGACTGTGAAAAATGCCATCACGGTTTCCCCCTCTGTCTTTCCCTTGCATCTTAATTCAAGATTTCACTACCCTTGTGTTTGCCCGTAGCTGGGAAAATAGATTTAGGGTGCCTTGCATGAAGATGGAAGCACTTTTCTCTTATTCCCCCCTGCCTTTCAGGTTGATTATCTCTTATATTATGAGCTCTTTGGCCTTAGCATCGTGTTTTTTTTTTTTTTTTTTCTTCTTTTTTTTTTTTTTTTGTGAAATATGTGTTTATTGATTTGAAAGATAGCAAATGATGACTTGAATTTGAGGGGAGTTTGCGTATGTCTCCTCCCTAGCTTCTGCAACTGCCCCTTGTAGCAAAAGCATATCTAAGGACTGAAGTTTATTTCTGATGTAAACAGCAAATATTTAGGGACTGTCCTTATGTGTGTGTAGGAGGGGGAAGAGTAGGAGAGCTGAATGTTTGGCAGTGTCTTTTCAACACTGTGCAGTGCCCCGATTTCCACTAGTTTCTAAGTAACGTTTGTCTTGTCTGCTGTATCTTAGGCTAGAGGAATGTGTGTTTGTATGTTGATGTGTATGAAAGCTTTTTTTTTTTTTTTTTTGGAAAACTTTCTGGAATGCAACACTGATTTGATTATGTAAGGCAGATTTCCTCTAAGGAGATCCAGAATGAGTATGAACTGCTCCTCCTGAGTACTCTTGCAGTGGACCTGAAGAGTTTTGCTAACTGGAAGTCTCTATTAGGAAAGGGTCTAAAACCACCCAAACAACCTACAAGTCCTGATTAAGGCTGAATATTTATTTTCATGAATGTTTTTCCTTTCTTTAGTAGGAGCCTGTAGCTTGTACATGAGAGAAAACCATTCCAGCAGCTTCTGTTGTGCTTTTCTGACACAAGTAGACTGATGTAGAGGTACCTAAATACATGATTTACTACATAAGGGGTTTACAGCTTTTTTTTTTTTTCTGTCTTGTAAACTATCTGTAGCTTGTTTGTACCAGATCTTCCAGGCATCTCTCTGCACCTGCTTGTTCAGTACATAATCCTTTCTCCTCAGGCCCTTGGCTCGCTGCTCTCTGCACTGAGAGCGCTGCCTGTTCTGGATCCTTCACCCAGAGGTTGGTGCTCTGTGTTGTTTTTCTTTGTGAGCAGATCTGCAAGAGCTTTTTAGACCTCGGATGTTTTTTGTTTGCATTGGAGCTAGAGGCATAGGTCAGCAGCTTCTCCTTCTAAACAAATCCTGAAATCCCAGTAGTGGTCTTTTTGTCAAAGCAAGATACCAACTTTGAAATCAGTCGCTTGCTGCTGGGTATCCAGAACACAGCGAGCGTCCACGGAGTGAATGCACCCACCCTGAACAGGTTTTGGGGTGGTTCTAGGGTGTAATCCCAGGAAATAAATTTAGTCTGGGCTGGGACTTCTAGTACATTCGCTGAGCAAATCATGAACCTCTGTAGAACAGAGTTCCTAAGAGGCTTCAGTTCCAACCTCTCCTGCTCCTAGGGTTTGTGTAGGTAGTAATAACCCAGAGTACCCATAGTGTGGCAGTAGAGCTGTATATGTAAAACTATCAGTTAGTAGTTCTGGCCGTCTTAAAAATAAAAAGGGAAAGCAGCCCTACTCCATCACTGTGCTCCATCAGTAGTCCTGTTGATCAAAAATATCCTTCTGAAAAGGGCCCAAAGCGTGAACTTTCTTCACATGCTCCCGCGTCTGAAGGCAAGACAGCATAGCCTCTGTTCATGCCAAGAGCAGGGAAGGTGGTGGTTGTGATGTGCTGAAGTGGGTTGTGTATGTGGGGAGTAGGGGGAGAGGGAGTAGTTTGTCTAGTTTCCCCTTCTAAGGATGCAGTAATGATTTACCGGTGTTTTAAAATTTGTGGAGGGCACCGGCTTTGTCTGTGAGTGGACTGTGATCTGTGCGTGGCCTCTCCGAGTGCGTGGGATGATTCTGAAATTGTATTTCTTGATTGTCAAAACAGTTGGGACCAGGAGTGGTGTTCCCTTCTGGGTAACCACTGTGCATTGGCACTAGAAGCTGCATTTAGGGTACGTGCTGGCTGGGTATGGATGGATGTACGCTTACGCGGTTTCTTTAGAAGGCCTCTTGGAAAGGGGGGGGTCTCTACCATTATTTACCCACTGCTTTACGAGTCAGCATCTTGTTTTGTAACGAGCTGTGGAAAGACACACTGGCTTGAAACGTGGTCTGATGAATTTAAACCCATTGCAGGTGTTTGTTTTTTTTTTTGGTTTTGGTTTTTTTTTTTTACGGACAATAGTTTTTGGCAGACTCTGAGGAGTGGAGGTGTGGGAAGCTGTTTATGAGTTTTGATGTATGTGTATGTATTTATGTTGTAAATCACCCTTTTATTTTGTTCTGTTGTCTTAAATCTCCTCAGGATGAAGAGCAATTTGGGGCACTTACTCTGCCAGGGAAGGAATTTCAGTGTGAAATACTCTGATTTGAGTGTATTTTTATTTTTAACCGGTAAGGATGGGAGATATTAACTCGAAGTGGTGGATAGATACTTTTTTTTTTTTTTTTGTAGGAGGGAGGGAAGTGAATAGTCACCAGCCTGATTATATTTGATTGTGGCACATGATGAAACTAACGGTGTGTTATGGCAATAGCTGAGCATATTGTTTTGATCTGAGTCGTACGATCGCTGAAGCAGTGGGGGTATCAGTGCTAAGTGGAATGAATGATTCCTGTGTATTCATTCATGTCGTGCTACTGCTTCTTGTTACTGGAAAGGATTTAGAGTGACAGATGTTTAGAGGGTGCAGGTCTTCTGCACGGGATCAGGCTGGCTTCTTGGAGAGGTTGGGGATACTGAAGGCGTGATGTTGCTTTACCTTGTCTTCGGGGAGAGGGTATGGGATCTCGTCCATAGGTCTTCAGGACTCAGTGGGGTAACACAGGTGATCCTCAGGTGGATGGGAACACAGAGCCTGATCCTTCCCTCTCCACTGGTCTGTATACACAGGGCTGGGCCACCATGTAGCCCCCAGGTTTGGCTGGAGGGTGGTGGATGTTTGTTCTTACCCCTTCACACTGGTGTGCATGCTTGTGAGTTCTTGGTGAAGAACATCCAGACTCGGCGTGCTTTCCTCTGTGGAAGAACGTGCCCATAGGGAAGGGTGGGGGAAGAGGAGCCCTTGTGAGGGAGATGGCTGCATAGTATCTAGGACTCTACTCAGGCCTTGGATGTTTGGATCACAGTTCATGCTTTGGCACTGTAGGCAAGCAATTTCACTTTTGTCGTCCTTTGTATTGATTAATGAGTTCATCATTCGGGGTACAGGAGGCTTTCCTTTGCTGTATAATTGTTCATTGCCTGTCGCTCTCATCCTTTTTTGTCACGGCCTCTCAGTGCTGCTGAAGAACATCTAAGCTCAAGCTTTCCTTGCCACTGAGCTCAGTCTCTGTTATGTCAGATACCTCCTCGGGAAATTTTGTATTCAGCTGGTTGATGGTTCCCAGCTGAGCCAGCCTGCAGTGGTACAGAGGTGGATGTCTGCTCAGTTGATACTCGGTGGCTGCCTTCCAATTGTCTAGGAGTTTCTGTCAAAAGACGCTTGTCAAAATGGTGTGGGGAATGTGATCCAGGCAATCTGCCATAGATCCCAGTGGATACACTTTTTGCCAGGGTGGTTTAGGGCTCAGGCTGTAGTTGAGATGTTGATCAGGTGAGCCATTGTAGTATCCCTGTTATAGAGAACACATTTTCCTATGCAGAAGTGACTGTGTCTTATTAATCTACTTTCAGGGACAAGCGAAGCATAATTTTTGCCCCCCTGCTGCCAGTTTGCTGTTAACCACTCGCACCTTTGCTCCAGAGATTTGCAACTGCTGAATTACCGCGGGGTGCTTGCTGCCTTGCTCTGGTTCCTGAGAGGTTGGTAGGTTGTGAAGTGCCAAATTTCACAGCTGTGCTTATGTTCCTGCTGATTCCCCCCCTCAACTCCTACTAAAATTTGGCATGGATCTTGACTAGAGGAAATGGTTATGCTCTTGTTGAGGGTTAGACAGGTTTGGGGGGAGGTCAGGCGGTCGAGCCTCCGTAACAGTGACCGTGCAGCATCCAGCCGTAGCAATAATGCCTTTGTGGAGAGCGGGCTGAAGGGCGAGGCTCATCTCTGTGCTGCTTCCATCGGGTACAGCCGAGCCCAGGGGTAGATTTCTAATAGTGAAACCCTCTTTGGAGATGACAAGTGTGTAGTTCTGTGGTTAACCGTACTAGGTTTGGACCTGAGTTGTTTGTTAGGACTGTGCAGCTAACCTTTGACCTTTCACTCTGACTACAATGCATACTTAAGAGGCAGTTTGTATAGGTATAGCTGGTATAAAGATTTTTGGGAGAAAGCTGCAATAGATGTCTTTGTGACTGTAGTGCTAGAAGAGAAGTCTTACTAACTCCATTTTTATCAAAAGTATCCTGAGACATAGGGCAAGAGTAATTTTTCATAGGCTTTAGTGAAATTATAACAAAGCTGTGTTTAGCTGAGTGGATTTTAAAAGATACTTCTTTACTATCCTCCACGTTTCTAGGCAGTGGGAGGTTCAGAAATACCGTGAATAGGCCTAGATTTGAATTAGCCTTTTGCCCAACAGAGTATAGCAAATTCAAATGGAAGGGGAAAGATGAGACTTTAAGGGCTACAAAAAAGAGATTATTAAGTTGAGTAACAAAGCTTTAGTACTTCTTGACTTGGTAAGTCCAGCATTGAGTTGTCTATTTGACATGTACAGCAGACAAAAATATCAGAGGTACCGTAATCACGTGTGTTGGCTCTAATACCCAAATGCAGCCTCTGTGGGTGGAGGTGGATGATGGGAAGGTTAACAGCATCAGGCTTTAAAGGGACTTAAAACCAGTTAAGTTTTTCCTCTACCCAGAAAGACTGGCCATAGGAACAGGGATGACCTCATCAATCTTGCCGTTAACTGGGGGCTTACAGTCTTAGCTTGGCGTTTTAATGACTTTTTGCGTATTGCTTCTTCTTGACGTTTTTCTGTTAACTATATTTATTGAGAACTCCAATAGGTACATTTGTCCCCTAGGTGTCTAAGGCCAGGCAGTGAGGCTTGTATGATACCACCTGATACCTTTGGTGTAACCTCTTTCAGAGCAGAGGCAACCACAGAATTAAAGGGCCTTCCTGATAAAGCACTCTTAACCTGTGATAAATTCAGAGCCTTGAGAGGGCTGTGGAAGTGGCAGGGAAGATACTGCTGTTGCCTGCTCTGTGTCTTCTACAAGTGCCAGGTCACAGAAGCCACAAACAAGTCCTTTTCCACCACATTTTTCTACCGTGGTGCTTTGCAAGGAGCGGGGTCTCTGCGTGCTGCCTTTTGTCCTCTGTGCCCAAGGGTGGGGAGGGGTGGAGGATGCTCTGCCCTGGGTGCCTGTGGGTGCCTCCCCGGGGCAGCCCCAGGAGCTGCCTCTTGGGTGTTGAGCCTCTTGCTTTCCTGAGTGACTCGCACAAGGTCATTTGGGAAATCCGTGGCAGAGCTGCAAACGTGTCGGTCTCAGCCTTAAACAAAAGATTGCTTTTCCTGTTCGGTTTCTTAATTCTGTGCAGAGGAGCGTGAAGCTACTTCTTGTGAGGTGCTTTCAGTGCAACTGTAAGGTTATTTCTGAAAGCCTCCTGTGGTCTGCCTTCTCAACGTAGGCACTTGCATAGCTTTCAAAGAAATCAAGATACAACGATTTTAAAAAAAAAAAAGTGATAGTAGCACCCACAGTTTCTGTGTTTACACAGTGTTTCTGGAGGAGTGAAGTACAGTGCAATTATGGAAATCGATGTACTTTGCTTGCAGTAAACATGATGCAGTGCAGTAATCTGCAAAATATATGTGCTTCTGCCATGCTATGCAGTGGCAGACTGATCTGATAGTGGTTAATGTGTAATTGGGAAAATCCCATTGATTAAAGAAATCAAATTAACTCTGTTTCAGTCTCTTTGCTACCATGGACACAGCCAGCCAGATTTGAGACAGTATTCTGCAGGGAGCTTGTATGTAATTTTTTTTTATACCTCCCTTGCATGAAAGTGGAAAAGAGTTTTAGGGTGGGTTTTTTTTTTTTCCCCCACCCTTTTAAAATGTGATTCACAGTGAACAGTACGGGGTTTGTTCTTTCTTCCCAGTGTCAGGTGCATTCCCTGACTCAATCCTTTGCACTAGTGGTTGCAGTAATTTTCCTTACAACGTCCAGGTATCGCCGGTGTACTAATAAACTGTTTTCTGTGCACACACCACTGTCTGCTGGATGGAAGGAGAACTGGCCGCTGTGTCAGAGTCCTGCTGGTGACAGTAATTTCTGGGAGGTCAAAATAATTGTGGAGAAGGGAGGTCTGGTGATCTGTGACTTTCGCTGGAAGAGGAGAAGGGTCTTGCAACTGTGGTTGCCAGGGCGACGTGTGATAGGGGAGTAATTAAAAGAACACACAAACCTTCCCCATTATTGATTGCAAAAAATCTACTTGAAAATGATCTGGTGGCCTAGGTCTGGGGGAAGGAGGTACTTGGGGAGTTGAAGGAAGTGGAACATGACTTGAAGAAACACCTGTGCAACATGTGGTATGGAGTGTACTGGTAGTATGGCATCCTGAGCAGCTTTGTGAGCGGTGGTCCTTGTGTGCCTAGTGTGGTGTAAACACAGAGTTGGAGGTGGCCCTTGCCTGGAAGAGTGTACGATCTAAACTATCAACAAGTATTGGATATAATTCCTGAGCGTTGGAGGAGTGTGAAGATAGGTGGAGAGCACAATAGAGGGGCTTTCTGCCAGCGCTTCTGGAAGTCTGCTTCTTAAGCCAGGCTTGTCTAAGGACCATGCATGAGAAAGGCAACCAGTGTCACCAGAAAGCAGCCTTACACTTGTACAGGCATCAGACTGGCCATGCTGAGTGCTGCTGTGCAGGGCTTGTCGGCTGGAGCTGCAGCCGAGTGCTCGCAAAAGCCTGGTACTGGAATTTTTTCCTCAGTAGTTCCCAGTGATCCCAGGAGGCAGCTCTTCCCATCGGTAACCAGAAGAAAATTAACAACATCCTGTATCCTGCTGGCAACTTTATTTTCTTCCTTCTTGCCATGTAAGGAGGCATCGCTGCTCCTGCTTCATTTGTAACGAACCCTATAAGAGAAGGTGCTGGGCAGATGCAGGTGGTGCCCGGAGACGTTTTGTTGTACGAGCGGGGAAGGCAGGAGGCCGAGCCAGATGCAGAAGGGCTTGCTCAAGGTCATGCAACAGCTTGCTAGCAGAGCTGCGAACAGACTCTAGGTCTTCCACTCCTGTGTGTTACTGTGCACTAAACAGCAGCGCAGAAGTGCCATACTGTTGCTTCCAAGAGATGTTTGTGAGATGCTTTCTCTGTAGATGAGGTTGAGCTATATCTGTGCTAGCGGATGCGAAGACATTTTACAGTAGTTACACTGAAACAGAACAATTTCTCAATCCATTTATCAAAATGTCTGCAGTTCCCATTTCAAGGCAGATAAAACAACAATGAATATCAAATAAAGGTGTCTTTATCCAGAACACTTTAAAACAAAAGAAAGAGAAGATTGGTTCTTTTGGCCTCTGGCTTGCGTCTGCTCTCTGGAATCTTAAGTCTGTTCTGTCCTAGTGAAATGGCTTTATTTGAGTGTCACCCACCTGCCTTAGTGCCACCTGAATTTCTTTCAGTGTAAAGAATTTAGCTGCTTCTCAGTTGCCAGTTTAGTGGGATGTAGGCCAACAGGCCGTGGCACCAAACCGTGGTCACAGTGCGGTAATCCGGGCCCCGTCAGTGCCAGAGCCAGTTGTATCAGAAGGTGCAAGAAGTAGACAAAAAAATGACTTAATCACAGCTAAAGAATTAACCACAACTGGGGATTTTCTGGTTCAGTGCTCTCCTGTTATTTGTACACACTTGCTCTTGACTTGCAGAAGTTGTTAAAGCCCAGTTCTTGCTGCTTTCCGTGGCTGTTGGCACTTACAAATCCTTGAGGGTGTGAGCCTTAGTCATTCTGTTTCACTTCCCCATCTGTAAAATGGGGATAAGTAGAATTTGCAAAATCCTAAAATGATTTACAGATTTATTCTGCAGAGATATCTTGGGGATGTTTGTGAAAAGCTTTCAGCAGATACAAATTGCACTAGGTTGATTAGCTCCACAAGTTCTGTGCTCTTGGTTCTCTCCCTTGATTGCAGGGAGTGAATTCAACCATTTCATGTACAATTTCAGATTAATTGTGAATGACATTGAGGTGAACGCTGTGTGTCTGATGCTGAACTTCAAGAAGTGAAGTATTCATGGCAAAGAAACTCAGGAATATCGTTGAATGCAGTTTCTGTTCCAGCAAGGATTTGCACAGGTTGCTCGGCTCCTTCTGGAATTCGTGCTGTATCACTTGCACAGTTTCTATATGTTTATATCCACATTTGTGCCTTTCATCAAAAGGCTGGAGCTCAGCTTTTGGAAGCATAGCATGCATACTCCAGTATAGATGGGAAGGCTGGAGACTTGTGGCAGACAAGAATTTGCCAGAAGCATCAGGGCATTGAATTCTGGTCTTGAGCAGAAGGAGGGTATTGGCAGAAAGGATGCTCTGGCTCTTCGGATTTTTAACCTGCTGCAGGCTTGTTGGCTTTGAAGCAGTTGTATAAATTGTGTGAGCTCCAGCTTCTTGTCTGCAGAGTGGAAAAGTAGTACTAGCTAATGTGTTACAAAGGTGAATATCTCAGGGATGGCAGAGATCAAACACAGACCTTCTTTCCTAATTAAGGTCCTTGTTACTTACCAGCAGTTTAACATTTTTTTTTAGTTAAACTAGTGAAAGGAGAGTTTGAAATATTTTTTTTTTTTTTTTTTTTTTTTATGGCATCTGTCATTGCCTTTGGAGCCCAGAGAGCCTGAGGTGGAGCTTATTGCCTGGAAGAGCAGGGTGGGTAGATTTCCATAACGTCTGAGTCGGCTTTTTATTCCTAGAAAGTTTGCTGAAGAACTTTACGGTGGGAACTGATGCTCTGTTGTGTAATTACTTACACATTGCCACCACTCTCCCCTTGCTCCGCTTTCGTTGCCAGTGTATGTGTGTGTTCCCAAACTCTTGAGATCTAGTTGCCTGTAAGGACTCTTTCACCATTCTAGCTGAAATGAGCCATGCTAGCTGGCAATTTAAGCATCTCTCAGAAAAGCTGGTCTTGCAGCTTGAAAATGTGAGGATGTCCTGGGTCTCCTTTTGTTCTCCAGTCCTGCCTCCTTCATGTTTCTGTAACTCCATTATTGTCAGCAGGATTCTTCCCTCTTCTCACTGCTGCAGGGCAAAGGAGGATCTGGGCCTTTGTTAGCAAGACGCTTGATCTGACATTGGTGAGCAGTTAAAGCCAAGTTGGAGGTACAGAAAATGGAAGCTCATTTCTTCTATAACAAAGGCACAATTCAATGTTCCTTTCCCATTTGATACACTGAATAATAGTATCAAGAAAAAATATATTTCCTCCCAGAAAGGAAATCTCCTTCAGAAGGATAATGAAGCCTGGTGCTTTTCCAATGCCATTTTTAAAGATGCTACTTGCATCATGCAGCATATTGTTTATATCCCTCTATTGTTGTTTTGTCTCCATTAGGGAAAGGTTAGGCACTGATTGTGGACACTGGACATCTGTCAGCAACCATCCTGGGATGTTTTCATTAAAGTTAAGTACCACTTGGAGAAGGACTCAGTCTGTTAATATTAAAATAATGTCCACCTGCTGGAATAATAAGCATTTGAAGGATAGGGTGTTATCCCCGGTAGCGCTGGGGCTTTATTTCTCCTGTTGGGTTTAACACGCAGCCTCTGCGGGCCCCAGGCCTGGGGTGATCAGAGGGAGGATCTGTCACTCGCATGCTGACCCCTCTGCGGGGTTACTCCCTCTTCTGAGGTCTCCAGTTCCCTTTTCTGCAGGCTGTGGTGTGGTGGTGTGCAAATCCTGTAGCTCTGCAAAGGATGCTGAAACAGCTGGTTTGGAATTTCTGTACTTTGGTGGGGCGCTTTTATGTAAATGCGTCAAAAAACCCCTGTGAGGTGCTGTCCCGGGTTTGGCGAGTATAGCGTTAATTTTCACAAGAAAGCTGGGAGGGGGCACAGCCAGGCTGGGTGACCTGAACTGGCCAAGGAGATATTGGCCACCTTGCTGCTGCCCATGCTCACTGTGTAACTGGGGGAGCTGGCTGGGGAGCAGGGGAGGGAATTGTGTTCAGAGAGGGGCTGAGCATGTGTGGGACTGAGTGATGAGCAATTGCTTTGTGCATCATTCATTTTATATAGTTGTTTTATTAGTGGTGTTGGTTTGGTTTTTTTTTCCTGTCTCGTGTTCTATTAAACCGCCCTTAGCTCAACCCACGAGGTTTTCTCTCTGCTTCTCTCCTGCTTCTCCTCCCCTACCCCTTGCGGGGAGGAGTGGGTGAGCGGCTGCCCAGTGCTTCGGTGCTGGTGGGGCCTGAAGCATGACAGGATCCAGGTGGAATGGGCCCCACGCTGTAGGGAGTGTCTTACTTAAGGCCTAGATCCAAAGCACAGTGAAACCATTGCAGCTTTTTGAGTGAAGTTCTTGGGTCTTGACCATGAAGACTTGACTGTCTACTGTGTTGACATGGGTGCCTCATAGACCTTCTTCCAGGGTTGACATGGGTGCCTCATAGACCTTCTTCCAGTGTTGACGTGGGTGTCTTATAGACCTTCTTCCAGTGTTGACGTGGGTGTCTCATAGACCTTCTTCCAGTGTTGACGTGGGTGCCTCATAGACCTTCTTCCAGTGTTGACATGGGTGCCTCATAGACCTTCTTCCAGTGTTGACGTGGGTGCCTCATAGACCTTCTTCCAGGGTTGACATGGGTGCCTCATAGACCTTCTTCCAGGATCACACACAGTGCTGGTTTCTTTGGGCAAGATTTAAAATGTAAGAGACAACCCTGCAAGGCCAGTGCTGTTACCTCTTCATAAACAGCTGGATTGGTTTTAGCTGAAAGAAGTCATCTGAAGAAAAGCAAGTTCATTTCACTGGATTTGAAGTGCTCCAGAAAATAATGTTTTATGGGAGGGTCTGTCATTTGTTCTTACTAAGTGCTGTGACAGTCTTAAATTAGAGAACAAATTATGACCTTCTTTTGCCTGGGAATCTAACACTGGGGAGTTTTTTTCCTTTCTTTTCCATGAGTGCAGTTAGCAAATGAGACTTTTTACAAAAAAATACCCAGTTTGAACCTACAAGTCGATTCAATTCACCCCTTGTTAACTCTTTGATTGAGAGATACGTAGATTGAAGAAGAAGGGTATCGATCTGCTTTTGGGATTGAAAACTCAGATTAAATAGAATATGTCTAAGGGTGAAAATGAGGTTTTAAATGGATGAAGGTGGAATAAAAATAGTACAATATGATGTTAATGGTAATGGAAATAAGTTCTGAGTTTCTTTGTTAGTTATACATAGATGGAGGTCACAGGATGCGGAAGCTGTATGGAAATAACTTGGACTTTGCATACGAGTAGATTGATCCACTGCAGCTAGTGGGAATGTTTGTGTACAAGTCATGGTAGATTGGTATCTAGCATGAGAATTTTTCTAAATTGGATCATAACGGAATAAAAATAACTTCGCTTTTGTAGTATCAGAGCATCCATCAGTTGCCGAGACTGGACAGAAGGACATTTATTGTTAGAACAGAGCTGATAGTTTTCAGCGAAGAATTTTAGTTTTTGCTTTTGTACATGTGAAATTCATGCATAAAGGGACTGAAAATTTCAATATTAATAGAGATGGTTTCGCTTTTTCTACAGCTCTTGGTTTTGTTGCTTTTCGTTACAAAATAGCTACTGTTTGTAGATATTTATTGTTTTGGGCATGTGGCTGTTTTTTTTAATTTTTTTTTGTCCCATTGGGTGAAGTGAATTGTTAACTTTTCTGTGTACTGTCAACTTCTGGTGACTTTCATTGATTGCTCAAGGTGACAAGTAGGTAATAAATATCAAGTGCAGCAATACTTAAAGGAAGTGAATGCGAAAGTGCTGTTAAAAGAATCAAGTAACAATTGGATTTATATCCCAACAAAAATTCCCAGGAGAAATTGCCTTCTGTTTGTCTCTTCTTGTAATTCAAATATGATAATACGAGTGCAAGCTGTTACAATACAAATGCCTGACAGTGTTTTGTTGAAGATCTCAAAGCACTCGTAAACACACAGTATATTTCTCTTTGGAGAGTGTGGGAAAATGAGAATTGTGGTAGAAGAGTGAAGAGCTTTTAATAAGTGGAGTTTCTGCTTACTCAGGATGTTTGTTTTTTTTTTTTTAAATATCTGCAGGTATAAGATTCTGGTCACTGTGGTGAACAGCTAGTTTGCTGCTTGTGGCGTTAACTGAGTATTTGAAGTCATTTTTTTCTGTGTCATCTTCTACAGAACTGGTCTCTTCTTTATGTTCTGAGCCCAAAGTACTAAAAAGGGATAGTAGCCTCCCTGCAACTGCCAAAAGTATGTAGTAGATTTCTGTGACTTCTGTGCTTTATAAATCCATGGAATTATAACCAGGTTAGTCTGTTGATGATTAGAGATATAAGCTGGAAACCGAAACATGGGGAGGGGGGAAAAAACCGTCTACAACTCCCTCTGAGCTTAGGGCAGATTTATTTCTAAAGAAGCTACATCCACTGTATTATTCTCTTTAAACTGTCAGTTCTCCATCTGTGTAATGATGAAATTGTTAATATTGTGAGAATTTCAAGGACTGAGGTCTTCTAAATTATTAGCGAGATGAGGTTTGTAGCTGGGTCAAAGATCTCTCTCGGGGTGAGTTCCATTCTCCCTGGCCTTGAGGGAGCATTGAACTTTATAGATGGACACACAGCTTCATAACCGATAATGGTAAGTGAAATTGCAGCTACTTTTAAGTCTTCATGATGACATGGATTTGGTAACAGGGGGAATAGAGACTAATAATGAAAATTTATCACAAGGAAATCTTGAAATTAGGCCTTCACTGTGATTTGTGAGATGGATTTCACCTTGAACCTTATTTCACCTTTCTTACATTTTTTTTTGAGATAAAGGAGTCCTAACACCTGAGATGAAAATGAGTTCGTTTGAGCACAATGGATAAGCCATTTAAATGCAAATATTATTTTACTGGAAAATAATTGAACTACAAATTGAAAAATTTGTTTTGGAGATAATAATTAGCACCTTTATAAATGAGACTGAGTGAAAATGCTGCTTATGAATGGAGTCCATTTGCAGGGGTTTGTACAAATGTTTTTCATCAAATTAGCTTTCCTTCTCTGAGTTTTTTGTTTCAGCTGTGTGTTGAGATGAACTGCTGGGTGAAACACGGCACTAAAAATCTGAGATTTGTGTACCCGGAATCAGAGATGTAGCAGAAAACTGTGCCTGCCCTGTGTCATTTTTATTGCTGTCTGGAATGGAGGCATGGAAAATTCAGTCTTCACTGTGTTCATTTTGCAGATGCGAAGAGAAAATAAGAGAAAAAAATTTAAGAAGCTTTTGAATCATCCTGAACGCTTTAATTGAGTCTTGGACTTTCAGGCCAAGAGTTGCAAAGATGTTTTTTAGGCTAACTCTTGGTTTCAGACAAGAAGCATGCAAGCTTGCATGGCGTTGCAAAACCATTCTCCTGTTTCCAGAGTGGGAAAAGTTTCCAGCACTCCCCTGGCTCGCTTTGAGTTGTCATGTATAAGCACTCAAAAGGACACCTGACAGTGGGATCCAGTTAAAGGATACTGGGGCAACTGAAAAGCTGTGAAGGGAAGTCACGGGAAAACTCAGCGAAGCTGTTACTCAAGAAATAGCATGGGAAGAATATGCATTAATTGGTTAATGCTTGTGAAGTGCTTTGAAGATGGAAATTGCTATATAAGTGCTTGGTATTATTATTATGCTGACAATGGCTGCGTAGAAGAGTCGTGGTGCTAAGGGAGCAGTCAAAATTGATTAAGAGACAATTTTGAAAGAAAGTTTTGAAGGGAGAAAATTACATCCCTTGAGAAGAGGCCATTCTGGCTGAATATTGGGATAACTATGTTACTTCTCTGAGCTGAGCAAATGATTTCAAGTAATGAGTGGTCTGCACAAGATTCCCAGTTTCATCAGGAATTATTCGGCTGCGAACTTTTGCAGATAATTACTGTTTGTTCTTTAGGTTGTTAAGGAGTGGCTGCTGGTGAGGGGTGGAATTTGGTACAAGCAATAGGAAACCTGGTTTAGGCTTGTTTGGGGTGTGAAGGTCACCCGGTGTTCGGTTTGAAATTTACCTCGTGAAATCTAATTCCACTCAGAGTAATCAGAAAAGCCTGCAGCTTCTAGATTATACATCACAAAAGCTTTAGGCTGTGTAGACAACTCCAATGGTTTTTCCAGCAGAGATGAGAAAGGGTTGATAAGACGTTTTATAAGGCATTGAGGAACTTTCATTGGCATGACTAGTCTGATGTCCTTTACACAGGAGGAGTTCGAAGTGCAGTGGGTTGAGGTTGGCAGGGGAATGATGAGTGGAGGGTGTATCTTAGAGTGAAATCAGAGGGTTTATTTAGCCTGGCAAATAGGGTTGCAAGGGGATCTAATTATTCTCTATAAATACATCAAGGCCAGGTAAAAAAAACAAAAACAAAACCAAAAACAACAGGGAAAAGGACTGTTTAAGCTAACAAAATGTTGGTGTGAAAGCAAATGGGCGTAAACTGGTCGTGAATTAATTTTAGCTTGGAAATTAGAATAATGTTTATAATCATCAAAGCAGTGAGGCTCTAATGCAAATCTTCCAGTGTGAAGTACAGGACAGAAAAGCTCGCATATTTATAAATGGAATTATATGGTGTGATTGCCTAGCCTGGAAGGAGACAGTATGGAATAACCAACAGTTCTTTGGCTTTTACTTTTTATTTCTCTGTATGCATATTCATGTACATGTGTGTGTTTATTTCTCTGTGTGCATATTCATGTATTCATGTATATATACACCTGAACACACATCCAGATACATGCTTTATAGTCCGATTTGTAGTCACTTGCTCTATCTCTGCATTTTTATAACTGTTTGCTGTAGTAGTGAATGTGATTATGGAAAAAAAACTCAAGAAACTTGAACTAGCAAAGCACACTCAAAGCGGTATTTGTCGGAGGTGTTGATCACAGGCCCAGCTGTTGATCAGCACGTTTAAAGCTCAGCAAACTTGTTGGACTCGCGAATATTTGCCTTCAGTTGTTGTTTTTACATCTTGTCCGGCCCGTCTGAAGCAGTCACACTCATCTGAAAGTCTTGTGGGTGTTCTCTGTCAGGCTGGAAGCAGAGTGAGACCAATCCTTTCTTCCTGAGATTTTGGCACGTCCTCTATTTTGTGAAATCCCATTTCTTGTGAAAAAGCTTAAACTCTGAACGCCGATATTGGTGATCACAAGAGAGGTTGCTTTAAGTTTCTGCCAGAGAATATCAGTATGAAAACGTGGACTTAATGCACCTGGTACACGTGCGGGGTACAGAGTAAGAGCAGCCCCAGTTGCTGCCGGGGCAGTTCCTGGTGAACCGAAGGAGGAATTGTCCAAGGTCAGTCAGTGCTGTGGTGAGGAAGCTGTTAACCGATAAACCGAAGTGTTCAGCTGTGCTCCAAGGACAGGATCGTGCTTTTTGTATTCTTTGAATATAACTTTAATCATGTGTCTTGCCTTGAAAGGGGAATAGCAGGTGTGTGTGTTGGACTTCCTCAACAGCACTGGCCGTGGCAATACATACAGTGACTCCTGCTTTTGTCCCAGCAACTTGTAGGAAATGAGTCTGGGGTCTTGTCTGCTCACAGATCCGTGAGGGATTGCAGGTAATTTGCATCCCTGATGACTGGATGGTAGAGGAGACTCAGGGTGACTTAGAGCAGCCAAACGAGTGTGAAACTGCCGATCAGCCAGAAGGTTGATTCATTTTTGCGTTGCTGTAAATGACTGGTCGGAGGGCTGCAGTAGTTGTGTAAGCACTTTATACCTGTTTTGCCTGGCAGAACATGGTAGAGGAGGAAGAGGGCAGAGGTACTGTGTGCGTGCTTTTGCTTCCACGTGCTGAATGGCAGGAGTAGTGCCTGGGGCTGCTGTGAATCTCCCTTTTCTTAGCACAGAAACTTTCTCCTCGTTCCAGCAGATGTTACAAGGATAAACTGTACTTTCAAGTGGATCTGGCTAGTGTACTCCAGAATATTCTGGTTGAGTGGTGAGCGGCTTATTGGAGAAAGGGACAGACCCCATTCCTATCTGAGTATTTCTATAAATGCTTGTTCATTTATCTGCTCTTTGTATTAATGAGTCATCATGGCTCTAACCTTTATTCTGACTTTTCAATTATTGCTGTTTAAGAAGCATCCTGTGCTTCTAGTCCTGGAGGTGGCTAATGTTGTGTCATCTAGATAAAATACTTGGTTCCAAGCAGATGGATGAGAGCGTCTCTCTTCTCGTGACTAGTGCTAGAGAGAAGAGGCCCCATCCTGTGTCCTGGAGATACGTGGAAACACCTGCAGCTTCTGTCTTCGCTTAAAACGTTGCTGTTGGGCACATCCCAGAGCCCTGATGCTGAGAAGCCCTAGGCCAAAATTCGGGTCCAAATTGTGTGTTCTTGCTAAGAATAGTCACTCGCTGCTTGCTTTGGTCTGGGGGTGTCGCTTCTCTTGCCTTGTGTCTCCTGCTGCCTCTTCCAGACCACTTCTCTTGGCTTCTTGCAACACCCAGTATTCAGCAGAAAACCCCAAACACTTGGTGTTGCTGAACGTCAAAGGCATGAGTGTTGTGAAGGCAGAAAATGAATTGTGACTCTTAGTGAAGCCACACAGTAGAAAGCTAGTTTGTCTGCAGTATTGCCAAACTCTATGAACTAGTTGTTCAGCATTCAAAGAAATGTCTATGTATCTATAAAATCAAGGGGTGTGTTTTCCCTCCTTTCTCTTTTTTGTTAAGGCTGCCCTGTAATGAAGCTGCAGTTGAGCTGTTGCATGTGTGCCTTTGCCTAGCAACTGTGCCTAGCAACGTCACGGCATCGCCGCGAACCCGGCGCTGGGATGGAGCCGCTGGCTGGCGGGGAGCTGGTTAGAATGGTAATTTGTGATGAAAGATACTGGAACCTCTTTTCAGGAGGCTTGCAAAGCCTTGTTCTTAATTTCTTGACCTTCAGGCTTCCTTGAATACCTATAGCCAGGCAGCTTTATGCCACTGCCCTGCAAAAAATCCAACAAGCTGAGAGTTGCCTGGTAGCTGAACAGGCAGGGCTTCCAAACCTTCTTCATTAGTCTTTCAGCCAAGTCACGTTGCCTTGCACTTGGCGTGGGGTAAACAACGTGTATGTGAACAATTCCGGTGTCACAGCCAATGCACCGTAACTTCAACTCAACGCGAAGCTGTTCTGTGTAACACCCTTCTGCAGTAACAGAGGGGCAAGACTGCAAATATGGAACATCTGCACTAGGAAATGCATCTGCTTCTCTTAAAAGCAACTCTGGGGCAAAAACCTGAGAGTGTGCTTAAAGCAGAGCCAGCTGTGGCCACTTGATTTGTTTTTAAACTGGTTAAAGCCCATGTCTATTCCTAAGGTATTCAGAGGCTTTTTGTTTGATTGGGGTTTTCAAAATCTTAATGTAGGAACGATTTCAGCCGAGGTTCCTTGAAGCCTCATTAAGATAAGTTGACAGTAACTTGTGAAGTGCAATGGAAGAATAAATGTCCCTCATTCGAATGCAAACAAAGGACATGAAATAAAGTACTGCTTGTCGCTTTTGTCATAGGACAGACGTGTGTGTAGTTAGAACAGGGCACAGCAAGGAACCAGAGTTGCAGAAGCTAAATTGGGTGTTCTGACCTGCCTAGTGAGAGCTGACAGCAGTGGGTGCTGGGCTCCATAGCAGATGTGTGAATCTTGAACATGTTGGGATATATATATATATATATATACTGGACAGATGGAAGAGTCTCTCCCTTGCTGACGGCTCTGAGTGCATTGTTAGTGCAAGACTCCCGCCTGCTACCTCACAAGGGTTTGTTTTGTTTTGTTTTGTTTTGTTTTTTTCTCCTCTTGTCACCTATGAAGCAAGTCACAAGGTTTTTTTTATGCTCATCGAAATGGGGTGGTCAGATCACGTGGAAGAACGCTGATGGAGGCGTCAGAAGTGAGGACCTTCTGTAACCAGGCTTGTCTCTGGGCGTGTTCACACTGTGCAGTGCAGTAAAGTGTGAGAGATTCTCCCCCCGGTGTTGATGGGGCCGCTGTTTGCTCTGGAGAGGCCAGCTTGGATTCTGTTAGGGTACGGCTGTGGTAGCACTGTGCTGTGTTCAGGCTGCAGTCGGGGGTGGTGTCCTGGGTACCACTGCCAGGCCAACACCTCCCTCGTGCTAGCAAAGGTTGCCCCCTGCTCAGCAGCTTGGTGGCAGCTCTGGATGTACGTCTTGTTGATGTTGGCTGATTCCGTGACACTTTGGCTGCAGTAGCTTAGCGTGAGTTATGGGTGAGGCTCTTCAGTCTGGCTCCACGTGGGCTCCAGATCCTCCCGCCCTCACTGTGAATGGCCACGTGAAGGCTTGTATTGAAGTGGAGCTCAGCAATTGAACTTGGTGTGTTCGTGAGGTAAGCGCAGCTCCTTTTCCAGGTGCTTCTCCTTGAGAGAAAGCAGTATCATCATCCTTTTGCAGAGGAAGCGCAGCCTGGAGGTGTGGTGGTATGAGACGTTCCTGATTTTCCTTGTGTTCAGTACAAAGTGCAAATTCTTCATGGAACCCTACCACGGCCTTTGGATTTACATGATGTGTGTTGTCTGGGATAGAGGGGGAAGAAACAGATCTTCAGTTTACACGACGAATCTTATTCTTGAGTCCTCTACTCTGGTTTCAAGCAAGTACAAAAAGATGCCAATGTGGCAGATCTTCGCTAGCAACTACACCGATAAAACTCAACTCAGCTCCAGGCAGGGTGAGCTGTAGTACATTCGGCCCGGCTGACAGATTCCAATGCTTTGTTCATTGTGAGAAGGTTCAGGATTTTCTTTTTTTTTTTTTTTTCTGTGTACGTTCCTTGCATCAACAAACTCTGCTTGCTTGCCTAAACACGATCTCTGCAGGTCAGTAGAGCGTGGAAACAATCTCTTCTTTTGTGATGGAGTCAGAACAGGCAGAGCCCATTTCGCTGCTTTGTTGGACACAGGCATGTTTCAGGGACCTTCCAGATTTAGTGATCAATGTGGTCTTTGTCACCATGTTTTCAAGGAAGATGGTGAAAACTGAGACTTGATGAAAAGATACTGAGGCATTCTGTGTTGTGGAGTAACTAGTAATTTAGTCATTTAAATTCCTCACCAGTATTGGCCAAGCAAATTTCTGTTTGTTACGCATGTTTGGAATGTTTTTGAACCTTGTGTCCATTGCTGTCCACTGGATCAGGAAGTGTATGAAGTGGTGTGTGTGCCTGTGTCTCTACAACTAACTAACCTCAGGTAGTGCAAATAAAATGCAATATTTTTTAAGAACGCTGCTGTAAATAATCAGGAAAATGTGTATTTGTTAATGTGTCTTGATGAACACAGACTTCTCTGATAATTACTTTGGTATTGCTTATATTTAAAAAAAGATGTTACCAGAGATTTTCTAAAAGCTTATTAAAATGCCTCCAAAGAAACTTTTTAGTATCTTCTATTATTATTCTTTAAGTCCCCCTGCTTCCCCTTCTAACAGTAAAATAGAAGGGAATCCATCTCCTTTTCCCCTCGCTATGTGCAAGTCTTCACTCCTACCGTGTGTCCTGCTTTGGTTGTTCAGACTGTAAGCTTTACAGATGGTAAAGTGGTGTGTGAATCTGCGGGAGTGACGGAGGAAGAAGATACAGCACGAACCCGGGGAAAGCCAGCGCAACGTGGTCATGTCTCTTTGATAACCAACAGGAGCGTGTGGTGTGGTATTCACTACAGAACAGCTCAAGCTCTTACCAGATACAGGACATGTTGTGTGATTGTGTGTTGGTTTTTCTTTTTTTGTGTTTTTTTTTTTTTTTTTTTTTTTTTTTTTGTTTTTTGTTTTTGGTTTTTTTTTTGTTTTTTTAATCTGCCCTTTGAAAGCAATCTTTTATTAAAAAAAAATAAATAAAATCTGGTGAGGGTCTTGGGAGACTGAGGTTCCTTCCAGGTCATTCCAGGGTAGGGATGAGGCAGGCTGGCCAGGGACAGTGTGTGTCAGTGCCATGCTACCCTCCCTCTGCTCAGAACAGAGGACTGCAGCCTCGGGGGACAACCTGGCAGCTGCTATTACGACCAGTGTACTCACTTAGGCAATTTCTAGCTTAACCAAATGAGGCATTACTTTCCAGCAGCTGAAGTCTCTGGCCTCTCAGCATGTCAGGGGACTGCAGTGCAGCTGTAAGACAGGACATATGTGCAGTGTCATGTTCTTGTGATTTCAAGTTTTGTCCTGCCAATGGCTTTTGATGTTATCTGAAATTGGATGCTGCTTTTTCTTCTCTACAGCATGTCAGAACTCCTTTGACCTTGCTATTGGAAGTATATGTCCTTTCAAGGTTCAGTCATGAAATATGAAACCAAAGTATAATAAAGCAGAAAGGACTTTCTTCAAAGGAGAAGGTTAGCTTGACGTGGAGGGGAAAAATGTACCAGTGGGGTTGGCATCCCAGCCGTGGGGATGAGGCTGCGTTCAGCTCAGGCTTGGGCTTGGCTGCAGCACTCTCTCCAGTTTTTGCCTTTACACTGCAGGACAGATATGGAACAGCTGGGTCAAGTCCAGAACCTCACTGGGTGTTCAGAAACATCGCTGAACAAGTTGGGTTCGTGTATTCTGTAACAGTGCTTTCCTACATTTTGTGTCTGTCGACCTCAACTTTTCCAGTGTCAGGTGCCTTTGTTGCTATGCAGGTGCTTATTGCATTCCTAGAGAATTTAAAAGAACAGACAGGAGGCTGTTTTCTCTTCTTGCCTTTCACAGATGCCCACAGGCATTATGAGCTGCAGGTTGAAAATCATCTGTCTCAGGAGGAGATGGCTGGGGAGAATTAACTGTTCTTTGAGTCCAGTGTAAGTAGGAGAAAATACCATGGTCTAAGAGGATGAATCTGAGCCAGACATTAATGAAATGTTAGAATGTTTTTGTCCAGGTTTTTCCTAATCTGAAGTATCTAAGTGTAATTTCTAAGATACACTGAAATGTTATGTGATCACAGAGCAGTGTGGCAGTGCGTGAGGATGATCCAGCGACAGTTGGAAGTTCCAGACTCCCCTTTCCTCTTCTGTGCAAGTATTTTGTAGTTTCCAGCTGTAAGGTGGTTTGGTTGGAGCTTTTGCTGGAGAACTCCAAGGTCGGTGATGTCACTAGAAATCCCAAACATGTATAGGAAACTTGCATCGTTTTCCAAGACAAATTTTTTGGTTGGAAGGGGAAGGGAGGGCACATGTGGAAAAAAACAAATACATTATTACAGCAACTTCACCATCATCTTTTCTGTTCCTCTCTTCTTACTTCTTTACGAAGCCCTGGAGTTGAATTGTTATGCTAACGTTGGAACGATGCCTAAACGTAACAGATCTCTGCAATAACAGTTGAAAAGTCTGGGCGGCACTGAAAGGGACAGAAAGTGATGACAGTGGGAGTGAAAGACTGTTGGAGTTGGAAGGGAAGTAATGTCTCCCTCCAGAGAACTGGAGGTGACTAAGTTGGTTTCAGGAATGTGTTTGATTTGCAGTATCGCGGTTTTGTGCCATCCTGCTGAAAACTCACATACTGCTTTTGATTTGAGGTGGATGTTATAAATCTTTCTGGACTTGGCAGTAGTGGCCTGAGCTGGATTCAGATAAAATGCATGTTCTTTGCCCTTGTATTCTTCAGTTTATCATTCCATGTGTTCAGAGGGAAAAAGGCACTGGGGCTATCTGAGAGTAAATCATCCTCTTGATGATGTTCTTGGATCCACTGGCTTTTGATTAGAAGTTATAGTTAATGGAATGTCTCTGCATTATTTATTAGCCAGACGGCTTTGATATAAGACTGTAGGTTAAGTTAAAACTATGAAAAGGTGAATACTTAAGGAAACAAGGCTTAGATTTATGAAGTGTGAAGGTATTTTCCCTGTTTGTTCACTTAAATTGTGTGAGTGAGCAAGTCAAAGCTAGGCTTTAGGTAAACTACTTAATGTTTGTGATTGTAGTAGTGGTTTAGAAGATGACTATGTAAGGAAATGAAATTAGTTGCTGATAAATGATTCAAAACAGGTAAACATCAGGAAAGGGATCATTTTTCCTATTTAGATAGCAGATCAAACTGTTTTAAAAAAAAAAAAAAAAAAGAGTTCTTGAAGATGAGCTGTTCAATACAGGGGGTGAGCTTTTAGTCTGTTCTTTGAGGAGAAGGTTGTGAAAAGAGCTGGGTGTGAAGAAGCTGGCTGTGAAATGTTCTCCTTCCACTCCCGTTGCGAGGCCCTTTCAGGACAGGGTTTGTGCCTTGGTGCGTGGGGGAGCGTTCGGGAGGGACCCGCAGCGTTGGTCCTGTGTGGGAAGCTGAACGAGTCCTGTGTGGTTTCACCTCTGTCATCCCACAGAGAAAGCCGGGGCGCTTCTCACCAGGTGTGGCTGTTTTAACTGTGTCCCCATCCCTCAGCTCTGCCCTGCTCATCACAGCCTCCAAATGTGCTCTCGGGGGATGCTGAAACACCACGTCAGCATTTGAGTGCTGTTTCTGAGTTGGGATTGAGTGTCTTGGTCTGAAGAACTCTGTGCAGTGAAGGTGAGTGGCTCGGGACAGTAATGTAAATAGAAAGAATTGAGAAGTTGCTGATGTAGGAGCAGGATTTACCCGTGGTGTTTTAGGCCAGGACGGAATGCGTGTATGTGTGCACAGGACACAGATTTCAGTTTTCTTGGGGAAAGGTTTTACGTTCATCTGTTCCATTCAACAGGCTAGAACAACACAAAATAGAAACAATTGTGCTACATAACAATAACTTAAGAAAACGACAATACCAAAACCTATTGCATTGAGCAGACAGCCATGTATCATCAACAGATGCTACTGTTGAGAGCAAGTCAGTGTATGGGAGTTGATATTTGTTCCTTTTGAATTGTGCAGTGACCATACATCAGTGTTTGCCAAATTAGATTTTTTTCTGAGAAACTAAAGTGCATCAACTTATATTTTAGGAAGCACTTCAGAAATAAATCCTGTTTTCCTCTAAAGTATTGCTTCCTTAGATATTAATAGGGTGTAAATCAACATAGTTAAAATATTTCCTTGATTTACACCACATGGATATGGCCTGGTAAGTTTAAGGAGTTGAAAGGGAGTGAAAGATGATGTTTTGTACCCATTTCCTTTGCACTTGTAATGTCAAACACCACCTTTGTTATTTAGCTCCTGACAACTTGGTGAAGATTTGTAGTGACAGAATTTGAATGTACAAGTTTACCTGAGTCTGTAGAGCTGCTGAAATTCTACGTCAAGTGATGAAACCCAGTCCCAGCCAGGGGCTTGACGGGCGTAGCACTCCTGTAAGCGTTGCTTAGTGAGAGAAATAACAAAATTCTGTTGCTATGCGTGTGCTTGGATGATTGAGTCTCATCTTTTGTAAACGTGACGCGGCTTGTTTTGATCAGTGTGCAGTGACCATCATCTCTGCCAGTCATGAGACGACAAAGTCACTGGGAGGTGAACTGGTTCTGCTCCAGATCCCAGCTGTGTTGCATTAGACGGGGGCCGCGCTGGAGCTGGACGGACTGAAATGAGAGTGGTCCCGTGCTCATGTATCTGAACAGCTTCCATCTCCAGTCCTGCAGCTTGTACTGTCAAAGGAAGACTTTGGTTTTGAGTGCAAGGACATTCTCCTTACCCAACTGCCATGGCAAGAGGCTGATCGATGCCCAGAGTGAAGCTGCTGGAGGGTTCTGCAAACCTCCCCACTTAAGCAAGAGGCAGCCAGGGCCGTGTTCAGCTGATCTTTATTTTTTGGTTAAGTGTCCAGTCATGTTAAGTTTTGTGGCATGTGGATTAACCGTGTATTGTAAAATGCTCCAGGCAGCCCCTGTTTGTTAGAAATGCAGTTCTTCTGTGAGCATATTGCAAAGCAAATATTTCATCATTTTCCTTGTGCATATGAGCCAGAAGTGAAGCCGATTAGTCTGTTTACATTGTTCAAGCAGTGTATGTTTTGCAAAACAAGTATTGTAAGTGGGGACTGGTAAAGCTGATTTTTAAGCTCTTATCACTGAGGAAATGGTTGTGCCCCTGGATAAAGATGTTTTTCTGCAAAGCCCCAAACGTTCCACAAATGTGGGTTTCCTTGGGTTGTGGGTTTTTTTTTTCCTCCGCGTCAGACTGCGATTCCTTTGGAGAAAGGCTCCGTCCACTGACCACTGCCAAGTATGATAATGTCTTCGTCCTTGTGTGGAAACTTTAAGTGCTACTGCAATAAAATTACACCGATGCATTCATTAAAAAGATATACTCTGATAATAAACCACTCTTCAGAATTGAAAATAGCAGGTTGCATTGGCTAGGGTTAGCTCCCTTCTCAGACTGGTCATCTCTGTCACAAAGTAGGACGTGTGCCCACAAATACCCACTGATTAGTTTCATGTTGGTTTTACACCTTTAGAAAATACGAGTCCATGAATAATACTATTAGAAGCTGAAATATCTACATAAATATTTACACCGCCACACTGAGCCTTCTGGTGCGTGACATCTGATCTGTTAGCTCTCTGTATTTACCTTTCTCATTTGCTGTTGTGGCTTTTGAATAGAGAGTGGCAAACTGAGAAGGGGGGAAATGCCACCTTTCTGGAGGGGGTGTAGTGAAGCCCTCCGACACCAGGGCTGGTGGTTACAGAGGGTGTAAAGGCAACGGTCCCAGGGCACAGCTCGTCCTGTCGTTGCTGCTGGTTCTTGTGGTCGCTTAGCAGAGCTGAGGTCAGGGGAGGCAGGTCCTTGGCTGATCCACGAGAAAGCTGCTGTGTTCCCGTAATTCAAATAAATTGTGTGGAGGTGCCTCATGTCCAGCCTCTGGGTGGGAGAGAAGGCTCCAGAAATTTTGCCAGAATGTCAGACATGAAGTCACCTGGAACTTGACAGCACAGACACTGGCGCTGTCCTTTCATACTCTTCTACTTATTCGTGCTCCTGGGCCAAAGGGATCAAGAGAACTGGTTTTGCAAGTCTTCAGAGGAGAAACAGAGTGTTTCCTTGTCATGTATTTCATATTTTAGATAAGGTTTTGTCAGTCAAGCCTGAGCTGAACTAACTCAAACCTGAAAGCAAATTATAGAGTGTGCATAAATTCTCTCGGGCTTCCTGGACCTCTTTCCCATGCCTGCTGACTTTTTCCAGCAGCGTCCAATATAAATGAAGTTCCCTACTATTACGGTTGATGAAGAATATATTGCTTTCCAGTTTGTCAGCTCTTGGAAAACTAATTTTTGTTTGCAATAAACAATTTTCTTTTAGCCGTGTCTGAAGCACATCTTGGTCAAAATCATGAACACGCAGATATTTCAGCAGATTGATTGGATATGTCATAAAACTGTGTCCTGTTTTTCTAATATTTATTAGATTTAAGGTGATGTACTTTTTTTTTTTTTGGCCTTTGTTCTTTTTTTAATCACTAATTACGCAAGGATGACATGAATTTATATTGATCTTAAAGCTTGTTGCCTTTCATATGACCTTGGAAGTGTTTGGAACACTGACCTTGAATTTATTTTCTGAACTTCATGAGGTATCAGTAGCTCTTATACCATCAGGAAACGGAGAGATACAGTCTCTTTAATTTCCCCAATTTCCTTAAATTGTTCTGATGGCATTTACTTATGATTAAAATAAATGCGCAGCAGAGACAGATTCAATATCCCCACATTGCCTATTGAGTGCCAGTCTGGTTGAAGAAAAGAGGATGTGATTGAATTTTAGAGAACTGAAGCTTAAGGATCTTTGGCAGTCTCCAAGTTATTAAACCAAACTGGGCCTGATTTTACCACTCTGTGGTAACAGTAATATTCCCAGTCTCGTGCAGCTTTCTGGCACTAAGCTAATACATCCTTTCAGTGAACTCCACAAATAAATGGAACTGAAGTGGAGGAGGGAGGTAGATCTCACTCTTGTACGTATTATGTATCGACAAAATGCACTGAGAGAGGCAGATGCCAGGTGTTATAAAAATGCAAAGTACTTTAGTCTGCCCTTGTTAATGAGTTATGTGTCTAGCTCAGTTTTGGTCCCTGGTGGATTATGGGGCTGTCCTAACTCTCACTGATGTAATAAACATGATACAAAAAGATTCCCTGGGTAGTAAATACAACTGACCATTTTAGATTTGTAAAGGTGCAAACTTCGTCTTGCAGAGAGAAGTTTCACTAATCGTTTTTTTGCACCAAAGTAGGTCAATCTAATTATAATTGGCTTTAATGAGCACTACTGTGCAGTTCTTTACCTGTAGCTGGTTGGCACTCAGAAGTGCAAATGCCAGTGCTGCCTTTGAAAAAAGCAGTGAGAAATCAAAGAAGTAATTTCTAGTCTAATTCGTTTCAACTTGAAAGCCTCGGTTATCTACATAAGCAGGGGTAAACAGTCCGGCATCAGTGAGAAAAGCCAGAGCAAATGCAGGTAGCGGTGATGAGCAGCTCTGACGCTGGCCATAGGATGAAGGTGAAATTCTGCTGTTGGTCTCACAATAGTTGCCTTGCAAACTGTCTGGAATTTGGCTTTGGTCTGGAAAAGGGATTCCACTAACGCCTGTAGGAGTTATACCAGTTTGTTTGGAGGGAGTTTTTCTTTGTGCCTCAAAGGACATTTGGTTAAAATCGCAGTGAAGAGAGAGGTAAACACTAAGAACTTGTTGTTTCGGGTGTTCCCGAAACATGTTTATTTACCTGTTTTCCTCAGAGAGAAGAAAATCTTGTATATCCAGAAATAGTGCATCATGGCAGTTGATCTTTATCTTTGGAGTGGAGTGTTCACAGGTGCTGCTTTGGGGAAGGAAAATGGATTTGAGGGAGGTATTAAGTATTTAGCTGGTGGGTACAGCACTGGGCTTTAGTTCTGAGAAGATGGAGCTCTACAGCAGCTCGGTAGGAATACTGATTGGAAGACGTTTGCTGTGTGTTGAGCCTGTGTGAGGAGCAGAAACCTTTCAGAACTGGGTGAGAAAAAACAGAGCAGGCTGGGTCTAGGCAGCAATTTCTTTCCTCTGTACCCCCATTAGGTCTAATAGGGGTGTGTGGTGTTACTGGGGATGGCAGCTCTGGGCTGCAGTCCCTAGTGTTTCGCAGTGGTGCAGTTGCCAGGTTGGGGTACGCAGACCAGGGAGCAAGTGGGCACGTGCCTTTTCCTTACGGCCGTCTGCCTGGAAAGGCTCTGTGTGGAAACCGTCAGCTCTTCTCCTTGCTGGGAGGTAGTTTCAGGCGAGCAATGTTTACCAATGTGGATGGAGACAAAAGAAACCGCTGTTCCAAGAAGTTGCAAAGATTTGGGGTTTTTCTTTTGTTCCAGATAACTATTTGAGACTTTTGAAGTGTGTTCTGATGTTTCTAGAGTCAGGGCAACTTTAATTTCTGATCTTTTGCCATTCGGTCTTCATGCAGACTACTCATTCGGTGACTCAGCTCCTCGGTATGTGTGATGTCCATTACAGCTTTTGGCCTTTCAAGGTGAGGGACGGTTTGTCACTGTGTGGTTGAGCCCTGATCTTCTGTCTCTTATTTAGGGTAAAAGAGAGGATCAGCTTTGGCATTGTCATTCTGCTGGTTTGTGGCCTCTGAGGCACCCAGCATGGCCAGGCACTCTTGAAACGTCACAAATCCCTGGATGCCCAGTGTACGAAGAAGAGTATGTTGGACTTTGTTGGCTGTTGATGGGATGTCTGAGTGAGCATCTGTGTCCAGTTGCAGTCAGCAGCTGCTGTAATCCAGCTGGTTTAGCCCATTATGTTTACAGCTAGAGGGAGCTGTGCCCAAGAGATGGGTGTCTGGGGTCTGAGTTCCTGCGCGGAGGACAAAGGTGCATCTTTAGATTTTACTTTTTATCTGTTTCCTGAGGCCGTGAACTGAGAAGAAAATCAGTGGAAAGAATCCTGTATGATATGCTTTGATGGTAAAGATATTAAATGTGTATCCTACACCATTTGACTTGTGCTTTTTGTCTTTTCTCTTGGCAGCCCAGAACTGCAGTCACGTTTTACAGGGCCCAAATGGGACAATACAGAGTCCAGGCTTTCCGTATGGATATCCAAATTATGCAAACTGCACGTGGACAATCACTGCCGAGGAGCAGAACAGGATACAGCTTGTTTTCCAGTCCTTTGCGTTAGAGGAAGATTTTGATGTATTATCTATCTACGATGGACTGCCTCAGCAGGGGAACCTGAGAACGAGGTACATTGTTCATAACAGTGATGTTTATAAACATGTTCCCATTTCTGCCACTGGGATTATATTTAGATTGGAGGTTTATGCTGCAATAAACTGGGAGTGCTTCTTCATGAGCAGTTCTTATAGTTGTTTTGATTTCTTATCTCTGATAAGGTTTGAAATGTTTCTCTGAATGCCTGACAGTAATGATTTATCAGGAGTCATTCTAGGCATCCAGAGAAGTTAATTAGAAAATGGAGCAAGAGGGAAGCGGAGCTGATGTGTAGAAGAGCTTCCCTCAATCCAAAAGAGATTCTTTGAGTGGGAGGATGGATAATGGGTTTCAGTTTATAGCTCTGCCAAATGCTTTGTGGGTGCATTTGGGTAATTCCCAAACTTGCAGTCTGTTCACCAGCTGGACAGGGGTGATATTCTCTCACGTCTGACTAAACTGTGGGATCTTTTGGGGTAAGGAGTGATTGAGTAATATAGCTTACCGTGAAGACTCTTCATGGACTCTGATCTCTGAGACTTCCAGTACCATTCTGACATTGATAAAATTAAGCGAGAGGCTGATTTAGAAAAAAAAAAAATGTATTGCTGTGGTAGCAAATGTTATATGACATATCAGACTTCTGCGTTTGAAGGAGTCGTGATCTCAGACCTCCAGATCTGAGTCATAGATGAAGGCAGCGTGGTGACTTGTGACATGACTGCTGTTGTCTGCTGTGGTGTCTGATTGCAGCTGAAGTCTGACAGTAATATCCTCAAAAAGGAGTAGAGACAATAGCAGCATCCAGTGTTAGAATCCCTAGTAAGGACGCTGTAGTCACGCACGATCCTGGAAATTAAAGTTATTTCCAACCCCTTCAGTTTAGGATGGATCCTTTGACCTTGGTGTCTTGTCTAACTCAACTGGAAAATCTGAGTTAAAGAAGCACTGGTGAAAATCAGCTCTTCATGTAGATTATTTGAGTTATGCAAATAAATCATATCTTTATCTTGCAACTGTGCTTGAGAATCATCTTAATTATGCGACCTCATCACTTAATCAGAAGGTAGCATAGTTCTTTGCTTATTATGTAAAGGATGCCTACGTCTAGTATAAAATTTTGCTCAGAAAACTTTCTGTGGTGAGTAGTCAATGCTGCTCTTGCCCTGACAAGCCCCCTGGCAGATTGCTCTGCTCATCAGCAGTGCCACATGTTTCCTTTTGCCCTCTACGTGCCAGTGGGAGTTCCTGCTGAAGAAGCAAAATCTATGAACGAAATAAATTCAGAATTAGGGTCACAGTGGGAGTAAATTAGTAAGACACTGTAGATGAGTTGCATCCGGGTATTGCTCTGGGCTACTCGTATGCGTGATACGATTATAGATAAAGTAACAGGAAGGGCATATTCCTACAGATGACCAGTACAATGGAACTGGGAGATGCAGCTTGGATACTCTCCTGATAATTTGTAGCCTTGCACTGCGGGAAGGTGAGGAGAAAGCACAGTCCTCCCTCTGCATCGCTGGTGAACTTCATGTGCAACTTGGGTAGGTGAGTGTAAGGTGTGAGATGAAACCAGGAACACAAAGAAATGTGAGAATGTTTCATCTCTAATGAGGAGATGAGGTGTTCAGGAAGTGGTGTCTGTTTGGTACAATGGGGCAAAGTGAGATGAAGGGAAAAAGGAAAAAAGGTATTGAGGAGACTTTCTAGGGGTCTGAAAGCACAGAGGACAGACAAAAATAAATGAGATATGGCCTCTTGCGTGATGGATGCTTGCATTCTTCCCCTGGATGTTTCTAGATTAGTGACTTCAGATCTTGGAACTTGTTCCTCTGTGCTGTTTGGTGTCTCAGTTCTTTGTTCAGCTTATATTTTTTGGTACATCAATCTCACCTCATTAAACTCTGCGGCTGTTGCCCAACTTTTTTTTTTCTTTTTTCCCCTTTTTCTTTTTTTCCTGTGGCTATCAATTTTGCTTTTTCTCAGACTGCTTCCCAAATGTACTTAATTCATCATCGAAGTGCGGCACTCGAAGATGGATGACCATGTGTCATTCATCAAAGCTCATGCCACCAGGAGGCGGGCCAAAATAAGCTGTAAGCAAGTGTAAAAGCAGGAAAAAAAATAAAGCATGCCTGTGTAGAGAAGGAAACTGTTTTTTTGTTCAGTATGTTCAAAGCTGATCAACAAAATGGTTAACAAAGGGACTGTATCTCTTTGTTTCTTCCACTCTTGAGCTGATGTTGTTGCACATCACTGATGTAGTTCGGTAGGCTGTGCCTGCTTGACTGGGAGAAAGATCTTGGTGTTGATGACGTTTTTCTTGGCCTGAGGGGTGGAGAATGGTTAGTTGTCTCAACACCCTGATGTTCCACTTAGATTTCCAAGACCTTCCTTGGTCTGATGTGTCACGGTGTCATGTCTCTGCATTCCTGAGAAGGGGTTAATAACTGTTCATCGCGTGCTGGCAAACACCCTGTTGTCTTGCAATTTAATGTGGTGTGAAAGTTCCCTAATAGAATAAGAGCAGACTTAATTCAATGAGACATTTGCTAATAAACTGCTTTACTGTATATTAGGGAATTTGCATTGTGTGTTTGTGATGAGTATGTGAATATTAAATGTGTTTCAGTGTCTTAATTTAGACATCCAAGGCTGTTGTCATCTTTCAGTGCCATGACTTTGCTTTGTTTGCTAAAATCAGAGCTTGTTTCCAAGTCCTTGCTCTTTCGGCTTCTCTCAAATAATTATTTTTTTCCCGACACCATACACTGGCTTTCAGCAGGGACCACTGTAACAGTCTCCTTTGAAATCTGAGAATGGTGATGGCTGCAGATTTGTCTCTCCCTTGAGTAGGAGAGCTCTGTGTTTTCATGAGTTTAGATGAGATTTGTAACTTCCCTTCGGTGCCTGCGTGTGGTTTTCCCTTCTCTTAAGCGGTGTTTGTGCTCGTTACACCAGACCAGACTCTCCCAAATGCTCATCCTTCAAGTTCTGAACTATTCTGAACTGCCAGTGGGATCAGAGGGATTCATGTGGAGACCTGATCTGAAGACTGCAGTTACTCAAGAAGAGTCTTTCTGCAAATTCCCATTGTGCTTTGCTGATTGTGTCATTGTTAAGAGGATGCTCCAATCAGGTTGGTTTCCTGATTGGTTTCCCACTGTGCTGGGCTTAGAAGCTCAGCAGAGACCTGACTAAAATTTGAATATTTGGAGTTATTTATGGATCTGAGATTGCTATGGGATTTGGGAGACTCTTTGTACCTTTTTGTGTCAGACTGTTGTTACATGACATAACCAGACAGTAGTTAACAAGAAAGCCACATGACATCTTCAGGCTTTTTCATCTGCTGCTAATAATTTGCAGGATGCTTTTAATGTGAGAACCTTAAATTAGTTGCTAATTTCCTTATTTGAAGTTTCAGGCTTTCACTCAGATCCAGGGAAAATATACTTACAATATAGCCGGTAAGTCAGTCATTTCAGGTGCCTAATTCTGTGTTCCTGCAGGGAGCCACTGAATTTACGCTCAAAACAGGACTAGTCGATTTAGACTATCAGATTTATTTTTTTTTCTTTCCAGAGGTGTTTAAAACTACTTTGGAAAGCCCAAGGGACAGCATATACAATATTTATTTATTTTTTTTTTTTACCAGGAGAGACTACTCACTTGTATATGTGCTGAACAGTGCTGGGGTAACTTAGGATCTTACAACCCGTGGGCTTTCTTTCCTGTGTGACGGGGGTAGGTAGTTGCACCGTCTTCTCGTCTACCTTCCCTGTTCCGTGGAAATGATTCAATGAAACTGAATTTATTTGGCTAAGAGAATATGCTTCTTTGAGCCAGTGTACTGAGAAAAACAAGTATTTATTATAGCCAGAACCTCAGTAGTGCAGTTTGCACTTGTACAGAAGTTACTAGGAAGTGTATATTTACACAGCTGTGAGGAACTGTCCTATTCTGGTGTCGATGGAGTGAGCAGGGTTAGAGAAAACGTTTGCAAATCGTTAGTGCAGTAGCTTCATACTGAAAGCCAAGAAGAAATCTATGCTGTCTTCAGCTCACTGGCACTGTGAGTCACTTCTAGCTCATGTCTCAACAGTACGCACAGTGTCTTCTGGGGAGGTTGCTGTTGCTTGATAGAGATCGTTCCCTGACACATGATGGAGGAGTTAAGAGGAGGGTCGCCATCAATACTCTGTGTATGCAGTTAAAAGCCATGTGATGTCTTTGGCCATATTTAATTGACTGGAAAGATTAAGTATTTTGTTTGAACTTAAAATTACGTGTGATAAGAGTTGAATTATCTGCTGGGGTGACCTATTTACAGATGGAACAGGAATACCTGTTTCTTGCCTGTTTCTCCTTGATAACCTTTTAATTACTCGTTGAAAAATTGGACTAGGTGATTTGTACTTAATTACCAATCAAGAGAACAAAGCTTTTGATATTAAAAACAAGGGAAGGGAGGAGGAGGGGAGGAGACAGAGGGAACAGTGAAGGAGAGAATTCCCCCCCATGTGCCATATGCTCTTGCTTGTAGAGATGCAAACCTGGGTTGAAGTAACGTTTTGGGAGTTCTGGCATCACAGGTACTGAAGTTGCTGGGGTTCGATGCTGTTAAAGAAATTCCTGGAGAAACAGCATTTGCCATCTGGTAATACACAGAACGTGCATTAGGATTTTGTGTCGAGTCACTGTGACATTCCTTTGTAGCTACCTCATGTCTCCAAGCTGACTACAGTGTTTTTCTAAAAAATATATATTCAAATGAAGGGCCAGCTAAATCCTTTAGTGAACTTCAGAATCCTTCCTCCCTTTTTTTCCTTACCAGAGTCTTTTGTCGCTTCACATTAACTCCGAGGAAGGGGAAAAAAAAAAAAAAATAACACCCCAACAACAAAAAACCTGATTAAATTTACGTTCTCTGCTTTGTAGAATAAAATACACTTTTTTTCCTAAGATACTTGTTTGAGCTGCTCCAGCAGCATTAGGGCCTTTCGCCAATGGCCCTATTGCTCGGTTCCGAGGAAGTGCTGAATATTTAAATTTCATCTGCAAGATAATTGATGGAACTAGAGCTGAAAGTCCAGGAAAGCTTTACGGAGTTAATGCAACTGCATCTAGGGTTTTCAACTTTGAGAGCTGTATTCAATTTTTCAGTACTTGTTAGGAGAGTGTGCATCAGCGCGAGTGATGAAAGCTGACGATTAAATCAAGGTGGGAGCTTTTTTTCCTGCTGCCATGCCGAATATTGCAGGCTCGGGAGGAGGATGGCTATGATCTTTCGGCAACCTGTTAAGCAGATGGAGAGGAAAGGTGCTGGAGTAGCTTTGGCCCTGGTTTAAGGGTTAAAGGACCTGCCGTTGTGCTGTGGCTTGTACCATGTCTGGTAAAACAGGATCTTGTTGAAAATCGGAACTATAGAATTTCTTCCAGGTCCGGCTCTCCCCTACTGTGTCTAGTACAGGGGGGTTTTCTGTTGTTGGGCCTTCAGTGTTGCTGTTACTCAAATAATACTTTGTTTTAAATTTTATTTTTGTTTGTTTGTTTTCCCTCTAAATTGCTGATTAACCATGTTTACAGGTAAAATCTACTAGCAAACTTTGGCAATGATTCTTGCTTCATATTAAGGTGTGCTAAGTGTCTCAAGTGCAGAAAGATTTTCTGTAACTGGGCAACATCTAATAGATTTTAATTAAGACTTTGCACTGGAACAGTCTGCTTTTGATAGATCTGTGAGCACTGAATGCCATTAGTAATTGAGGTAGGTTTTAAACGGGTGAATTTAAGTACTGTATGGAAATTCTGGGAAGGATCATGGTGTCCGTAGTCTTCCATGCCCAAATTGATGCAGCTCAAGAAAGCCTCCTGTTCCTTTGATGTTGAGCTGTGCCGGCGAGGAAGGGGCGATGCCTCTGAGGTGCCCTGGTCTGGGACACGGTGACGTGTTTAGGCAGTGCACTGAGGTGGCAGACAGGAGTTTTACTGGACTCTACTAGTAGTTAACCTCTTGTAGCATGATGTATTACAGTTCCCTCCTCAGCTTCTCCTCTTGCGGTTTATCTGCGTTGCCTGACAACACCAGGCTTTGCTTTTCATAATACAAAGGAATTGCTGGAGTCCAGGATCATATATTCTTCTGTAGATCCCTCTAGCTGATGTTTGGTTTTGCTTCAGGTAAACTCTTAACACATTGACATTTGGAGAGCAGAGGTAGAGCACTGGGAGGTCTGAATGCGATCTGGTGTATGATCAGCGTTGACCCGCACTGCCCTCACCTACAGCGTCCCAGGCAAATTGCATCTGCGCGGGGACATCTCCAACAGCTGCCATGGGCTTGCTCTTTCCTTATCAAAGGTGGCTGATGATCAAGGCAGTAGCTGCTGGTGCTCTCCTAAGAACTGTTCCATACAGAGAAAGTTTATCACCTTTTTATGCAGGTCTGTATGTAGTGGTTCAATTGATACAGTCACAGACATATTTAGTTGTCTTGAGTCATTTATTTTAGACAGAGCTGCTTTTATTCTTTGAGCAGGAGTGGCAATTTCCAAAACCAGTGGGTGAGCTTTTGGGGTCAGAGCAATGAGATTAGATTTTTTTTTTTTTTTTTTTTAGCAGTGGAGGGAGAGGAATTGAACTAACCCGTAGCCCTTGCATAATCGTGCTTCTCAGTTTTAGATTACAGTGCTTTGAGAAGGAACGGATCTACTGTATTGTTGTAGAAGGGAGAAAGCAGCACAGGGAAGTTCAGCGGGTTGCCTTGGGCAGCACAGTGAGTTATTAGCTGTTAGCTGTTGGTTATTGAACTCGGTTTGCCCAGTTGCTGTGTTACTGCAGAACTGCTTGATGAGAAGGTGACTACGCTCTGCTCCTGCTTGCGTAAGAACCTGTACAAAAAGTCTTTTGACTTTATTAGTACAGGATCGGGTCATCAAAAATAATTTTACTTTTAGTCAATAGATATTGATGTCAGTTAGCATCAAGACGGCCACTTTCTTCACTGATAATTAGTGCCAGTTGCCCGTGAAGAGGATGCTGCGAGCGGTGTAGCGGAGCTGTGGGTGTGCTGTGCTGGGGGTCCTGCAAGAGCAGGAGCTTTAGTCCGGAGCCCGGCAGCTGCTCTGCTTGGTGGCATTGGGCAAATGACTCATCTCAGTTTTCCCATCTGTAAAATGCCGTCGTGTTTTATTTTTGTAAAGTAAATTTGTAAAATGCTTGGAAGCCCCCAGCTGGGAGGGGGTGTCTGTCTGCTAGGGTGGGGAAAGAAATTCAAAGTACAAACCAGATAAAGTTCACAGCCATGCCTTTAGATCCATTTTTCTGAAGGGAGGAAATATATATATACGCTTTCATGTTATCTTTTGAATGCAGTGAATCTTCAGGTCAAAAAGTTTTTGTATCTATAAGGTCTGACCTTGAGAGTTTCTCAGGCAAATCACCTCTTTAGACAGTGTATATTTCCCTTTTATCAAAATTAATGAAAGTCTACAGGAGATGATACAATCTTACTAGATCATTGAAGATTCAGGGCAGTTGTGGAGTGCTATTACTTGCAGTCTCAAATAGAAAATTGACAAATCTTCCGTGCTCGTTGACTCTAATTCATTATGCTCCTGTTGGGTGGCAGAGGGTGGCCTGACTCCTTCTGGACTCTTCAGAATTGGATTTTGGTGTGTTGCAAGAGCAACTGCTGACATCTGGTCCTTTTTCTTAATAAAGAATGTAATTGTCTGTTTGTGAATTTATAGCTGGTTTGGAAAACGTAAAGGCTTCTGCTGTCCAAAGATGCTGTAGTTGTCCTTATATCTTTAGCAGTTTTTGTAATATTTAGGTCCACAGCTGATTAGAGCTGCTATAGTGGAATAAAAGGTTTAGGAAGCAGATAAATATTTTCATTTGAACTGTTGCATAGCTTATGTTGTCACTGATCATGTGTAAACTGAAGTGTGAGATGCTGTTGTAGCGCTTTTGGATAATAATTTTTTAGCTATTGAAATTGAGCCCTTGAGCAATCCAGGTGCGTGGCGAGACATCCTCTCGCGGAAGCTGCTGCCAGTTTATGTACGTGTGGCAAAGGAGGAGCAGGGAGATGGGAAGTGATGAGCTCCCGGGCAGCAGGAGCTCTGACGCTGCTGGATTTGAACCCAGGGCTTTTCGCCTCTACGATGTCGTGCGTTACTGGGCTCTTGTGCTAAACATCAGCAGTTAGCAACGTTTTTATCCTGTTTCTGCTCAATATTCAGCAGTCACACAAGGTGCAAGTGAGTAGATAAATAGATATGACATGAATCGATATTACAGTCCTTTTGGATAAATCTTCATCAGCAGGAACAATGGGATTTGTTTCATTTTTTTTTCGCTATACAGCACCTTCTAAAAATCAAATTTCTTATTAACCTTGGTTGGCTTGACTGCACTGGCTGTGGAGGGACAATTTTCATTGTTTTTGTTCTATTTGGGTGGTTCTTTTTAACTTGGTTTTATAGAAAATAAACTTCCACTGTTTCCTTCTCATCTGTTGCCATTAAATCTTATTTTATTACGTGTTGTTATAAATGAAAATCTTAGGGAATTAGCGTAGGCCTTACCTGACTTGTGGTGGGAAGTGAGACCGCAGTTTGTATGGAAATCTCCAAGATGGATCTCAGCTGTCCGTCCCAGGATTGTGTAGGCAGAGCAATGCTTGCCTGATGCTGCGGCTTAATATTCACTTGGGGGAAGTAAAGATTGTCTCAAAACCGATGACTAAAGTCTAGTTCAAATCCTGATTTTGTATGCATAGAGAGTAAGAGGGAGGCACAGACTTGGCAGATGAGACCTGGATTCACTCTGCATGGCAGCCTTGGCTCTTTACAGTTGTGTAGCTTTAGCTTCTTGAGATTTAGCTCGAGAAAACAGGAGGAGCAGGGATGCATGTGTAGTAAGCACATACACTAACAAAGCTATAATTAAACTTTTTGCTTGACTGTGCTGCCTACAACAGTATTTGCAACTAATGTTAGCTTGTATCTTCAGTCCCACAGCACCAAATCTAACACTTGGTGCCCTCCAGCTGGGAACCCCCATACGCCCTCACCGAGGTGTCAAAGCATCCCCGTAGGACGAGTGGGTGGTCAGGGTTGTATACGGTGGGGAAGGGGCTCGGGGTTCAGAGGGTGGCCTGTAACCTTGCGGCAGGCTAGTGGCATACCTGAGAGCCCAGCCCTGGAGCTGTGAGTCCCAGCACCCTGGTTTCAAGAGCTGCCTCCCGGATGACCAAGCTCCAATGGGTTAAAGCGGTATTTCAGTTCAGAATGCTTCTGGCCTGAGAGTTTTTAGATTTACTCTGCCATTCTTGCATTTAAAGCTGCTTGGAACATTGATGTCTGTCTAAATGTAAAGTTCTTGAAGCCGTAGGACACGTTTTTGCTCAGCATGCAGCAGGAGAGTTAACGTTACTAAAGGGCTGGTGTGAGTATTGGGGTATTTGCAGCACTTCCAGTATGGTAACGCTTTCTTGCTCACCAGTTGCACTGTGTTTAGCAATAAGCCTTGTGTGATTTGCAGGGGGTTCTGAGAACTTTTTCCCTTTTACTAGATTGCACACTCCTGATTTTTTTTGAAGACAGCCAGAAATAACCTAGAACTGCCAAGTTTTGAATTGACACTGCTGAGCCTTACTTGGTTTATATCCAAACTTGTCTTTGTTTACTCAGAGTATCAGCTCGGATTTGCCAAGAGGTTACTAAAATTTGGTTGACTTTTCTGTGAGTTTGTTTTTTTTTTTCTTTTTTTGGTTTGTAGTAACTAGACAGAGAATGCCGAAGTTTGTCAGACACCTGCTTGGATCTCACTGCTACCTGCGAAAGTACAGGAAAAACGAGCATGGAAGGGACACGATAAAAATAATCAAATAGATCCAAGTCCATGGCCTTCCCGCATTGTATGGAAAATTAAATTTATTGAAATTTGATGCTTAGTACCTGTCCCCAGCTTGAGCTGTGAAGGCCTCATATATTTGAGATGGCTGTGCTGGCTTTAGGCTCTATAAATAACACTTTTCTAGTGGGAATTGACCCAAACCCCATTTTAAACGAGCAAAGAAATCTATCCAGGCTGGAATTTATGAGCCCTGTGACTGTCCCTAGAGACTGTGTTAGTTAATGAAGCCTTTGTCAGTGTCAGAGGTAAGCAAAGGACTCTTGTGGCTTGATGAATTATGCTTGTCTTGGAGAAGGGAAGAAAGCACAGTTGATTCCTAAACCATGCTGGCACATGGGGTTGGGTTGTATGATTGAGAATTGTTAGATTGAGAACTCCTTGTGAAGTGCTAGATTAACTTTCTGAAAAAAAAATAAATGTAGGTGTAGTATATGTCATTGTGAGCGAGTTTAATGGACAGAGAAAGCTGCTTTTTTTTTTTCCCCCTAATGCTTGTTACTGTCTTGATAAGAAAAATATATAGTAATTTATGTCAGAGCCAATGGATCGCATTATTATAGAAGCAACTTAATTATCAACTAGCTGGGCAGAGGGGATGGTTGGAAAGTAGTATGGAATAAAATGGGACATGTGGCGTTGGTTGGCAGCAAAGTAGTTGCTTGGTGAAATATTAACAGAATATAGAAGGAGTTACTGTTGCTTGCAACATACTTCTGAAGATATTTGTCCAGGATCTGTTTGTAGCTTGAGTCAAAAATAAAAGCTGGTTTTGAGCATATATCATTCCAACAAGTTGAGTAAATCCAAACGTGAACCGATACTCTTTTTCTTGTGTCATTACAGTATCCTTTCAAGCTGGCAGAGATTCTTTTGGTCCGGAGCATCATTTCAGCCTTATAGAGATCAAAATTAAAGGACTTGGTGGTATTAGTGGATAGAAAACTGACTGTGAGCCAGCAATTTGTGCTCACAGCCCAGAAATCCACCCGTGTGCTGGGCTGCACCCAGAGCAGGGTGGGCAGCAGGGCGAGGGGGGAGATTCTCCCCCTCTGCTCCGCTCTGGGAGACCCCCCTGCAGGGCTGGGTCCAGCTCTGGGGCACCAACATAAGGACGAGGGGTGATGGGTTTAACCGGACAGAGGGCAGGTTTAGGTGAGATCTAGGGAAGAAATTCTCCCCTGGGAGGGGGGTGAGGCCCTGGCACAGGCTGCCCAGAGAAGCTGCGGCTGCCCCCTCCCTGGGAGGGCTCAAGGCCGGGTTGGACGGGGCTTTGGGCAACCTGGGCTGGTGGAAGGTGGAACTAGATGGTCTTTAAGGTCCCTTCCAACCCAAAGCAGTCTGAGTCTGACAACTCGCTAACACCCGTGAGGTCTGCCTTTCAGACAGGCTTTTCGGTGTCTGCAGCATGCATGAGCTGGAAGTGTTCTCGGATTATGCTCTGCTTGTTTTATTGCTGATTAATGGTACCGGTTATTCTGTCAATGTGGTAGGAAAAAAAAAAAAAAAAAAAAGCTAACATTTCATTGTAACTGCTTGTTCCTTTAATAAACACGGAGAAAGGGAGAAAAACTAACTGAACCACTGAGGAAATAATTCTGAACCAGACAAGCCTGAGGAAATGCTAGGTGAGAGTTAGCTGTCTCCTCAGGTGTGTCTTTCATCCACATTTACTGAAAATGGGTGAGAAGATCTGCCCAGTTCTCCCTGCTGAAAATAGAAGGGATGAGATGTGTGAAGGAGGTGGAGGCGGCAGCAGCCTGCGGTTCAGCTGCAGGGGATAAGCCAGGCAGGGAATTCCGGGTGACGGGGAGGACGAGGCGGCTGGAGGAGCAGGTCACGGGCTGGGCAGCAGAGCGGTGCCACGGGGACGCGGGGCTGCTGCTGAGTCTTGTAGACAGTGATATGTGAGAAACAGAGACCTGTCAGCTTCTACATAGTGAAATCCTTATGCCTGGGGCATCTATGGGTCATTTTTTTGTTAGATTTGTAAAGTAGTATTTAAGATACACAGTGATTCTCTTGGGATTTGGCCCGATGATTTGGAGGAGATATTAAGCTCTAGGATGAAGGATGATTTCTAAAACTAATAATAATAGGATGACAAAATGTCCCCGTCCGCCCCCCCACCCCCAGACTACCCTACATCCTCCAGCCAACTGTGTTTTTAATAAAAAATTTGCTACCTATACTGAGATCTGAGGTGGGATGGATTGCTATGGGTGAATTCTCTGGTCTCTTGCATTTGTTCATTTATTTTTGACATACATTCCACAAAGCTGCCTTGAGGAGGACATCTGTGAGCGACCACTGACTTTGCACGTGGCTGTTTCTAGTTTCCCCGAAGACTTTAATTTTTAAACATACAGACATACGTATTTCTGAAGGTGTTCTCCCTGCAGCGGCTGGAGTACAATGCTTACACATCCTTTTCATCAAGATTGAGAGAGTTGCAAATGTTAATTAAATCCCTCACGCGCGTTTTTCAGGGGAAAGATTGAACAGATAGATAGCCTTTCACTGAAGCCAGTGAGTTTCCTCATTGCTAGGTGCACACGAGCCAGCTGTCTAGCTGAATAAGGCATATTAAAACTTGATTCCAAGTCAATTGGAAGCTTTTGGGCTCCTGTTGGCCCCAGTTGATAATAGATTAGTGAAATACTTAATGAATGCACTTTTCAAATGACTTCAGGTTGACTGCTGCTGTGTTCGCTGGGCGCACGGTGTGAAAGAGGACTCCCGGGCCCATTCCAGACTCTCTTCCCAAGATCATTCCAATGGGCAGCTCTCACTCTGGCCTGTTGTTTTCTCAGCACAGTCCCTTACACCTGACTTAGCTTGAATATTGTCCTGGGATAGCGCAGGGATGTCAGACGAGCACTTATGGAACCATGCCATTTAAACTGGATATAGTGAAGAGAGTGGTTCATTTGATGGGAAATTTTCTTTAATAGGTGCCTTTAAATTACATGCAGGAAAAAAATCACTGAAGTGTGGTGTAGTGTAATTTAATGCTGGGTTAAACGATGCAATCCAGTGCGTTTTCATTAGATGTTCTGAGACACTTCTCTAGCATTTATGCTTTAAAGGCTGTTGGATTGCCAGCTGCAATAACTATTTTGATTGCAGCCTGAGCTGATGGTGGGCATCCTACCAGAAAAATAATGTGCTCTGTTTTAATTATGGCACCTGCACTCCAAAATGGGAGCCTGCGTCACAGTAGATGGTAGAGTTGTGCTTGATACAGCAGAGTGTTATAATACACAACAGGTGGGAGTGGGAGTGTTTGTGAAGGGATGGAGATGTGGACTCTCCTGGCTGCCTGTTCTTTTTCTAGGGCGAAAGAAGTGGTCAGTTGTGGGTTGAACCCGCTGGGTGGAGCGGTCAGTGAGTCTTTGGTGCTCAACTCCTTCTTCTGTAGGAAGACGAGGCAGTTTTCCACCATGGAAGGACTTTGGGCCATGAGGGAAGATGGTGATATATCCATGAGGAGCTGTGTGCCCAGATCCCAGTGTATGGACCAGGCCTGGGCGGCTGCGGGGGCTCGGGGCGCTACGACAATCTCTAAGGAGCTGTGGTTCCAACAGCAGCTAATTTTTATTGACATTGGTTCTGTGAAGGCGAATGGGGAGCCATGCACCAGAAATACTTAAGAGTTCTGGTGGCAAACTTGAGGCAAGGAATGAAGAAGGATGCAAATAGAGGATTTCTGTGTTGATTTGTTTTGGTATATTGATTTTTGCCGTACTGTGAAGCAAGGGCAAGCTTATGAAGTGGTATTTCTGGCACTGGTTTAGTTTGGTTCTTCACAGTAGGAGCAGAATTAAGCCCATGAAAAACACATTGAAAATCTCACACAATCAGTGTTGGCTCTAAGCAATTTAAGGGGATAATCACTCCATAATCCATTTGGCCAGAGGTACACAAGAAATGGAAGATGATTATTTGTGCTGTTATTACCACCCTCACCTTGTTATGGCGCTTAATAAAAACAAGGAGCAGAGTTTGCTGCTTTTCTTTCTCATTAGTGTATATTATTTTTTATTGCTACACTAAATAACGTGATGTCAGAATTACCACTTCATGCATGAGGCCATTGGGGAATGATTTCATATTCTGTCTGCTGTCATGTTGAACCCCATGCTTTAAATTTGCCTGGGCTGCAGATTTAGGGAGAAAGACGTGGGGAAAGCTTACCAGGCAGGTCAAAACAAGGCGGAGTGTCCTGCCAAGCTTGGCTGCTGTGGGCCTGTGGAACAGGGGTGCTGAGGTGTTACACGAGTGACTTGAGCTTGTTCAACTCTTCTTCTTCAAGAGGATATTGCCTGTGCTCTTGCTTGGAGAAGACAAAGACCTCAAAAGGGAGGAAAAATTTTCATTTGTGTGTGTTGGTTGAAAGCTGAAGAGGAAGAATAACTTTTATTTTGACTGCAGCTGACTCCAGTGAGGAATGGGAGGAATTTGGTCTCGCTTCTAGCACGGGTTTTCATTTCAGGAGGAGATATGGAAATCAGTGGCACAGAGGGTAGGAGTCGCTATATAGATATTTTTCTTATTGAAGCAGTATTTCCTGCTTCCTTCTGAATACGCTTAGTTTTAGCACTAATGGGGGCACTTTTCATTTTTTTGTGGGAAAAAGGCTGTTTGATCTGAAGGGCAAGACAGTGTTTGGTCACCTTTGGTGCTGTCAAGCAGCCCGTTTTCTTCTGCTTGCTCCAGGGACACTAGACAGACACAAATGAACCTAAGGGCCTGGAGAGATGGTCGGGTTTATTAATTTTTAGAGATTCAGGAAGCCCAGAGGTTCCCATGAAAATTGTCTCTTCAGTCAGTGTGGAATCTGCAGCGAGACTGAGAACAAACCTTTTGTTACAATTTCATGCCCTTATGCACAGGCCATCCTTTTCTTTTAAGGCCCCGTAACTAGAAAATACGAAGATACGCTTAAGGGCGATGTTGGTTCGGGTAGCGCTGAATTCCCATTGATTCTTGTGGCACATGTGCACTTGCTTACGGGTAAGCAGACATGTTAACGCTGCCCTGAATTAAAAGCAATATCTGCAGAGTGGGGCCCTTAGAGTGCCTGGTCTCAGAGAGAACAGAGCTGCTTTGGATGTGAAAAGCACAGACTGCTCTTAACTAATTCCTTGATAATGATAAAACACTGTCTGGTGTTTAGTGGAAGAAAAATTGACAGGTTGTGCTGTTCATTGTATATATTTTATTAAAATTGGTCCATGCATTTCCTGGACTTTCTTGCGTGCGTGAAGGTTTCAATAAGCCATTTTAATTAAACTGCAAAATAAATTAATAAAAACTATGGCACTCTTCCTGAGTTCTGTGCAGAGTGAAACTATCTTGGACCCTTAAAAATCTTGGAACCTTTTATTTTTAATAAACGGGGGCAATTGTTCTTCCAGCTTGTACATACAATGGATTTCGTACGGCGAGCAGGGAAGTACTTCTTTGCTGACATTAAAACCTGTCTGCCATCACTGGCTGACAACTGTGTGAACTTTGCCAATAACTAGAAATTTTGCTTTAATAAGGTTCTCCGGCAGAGCATGTCAGCTTTCATTAGTCAGAGTTCAATCTGTTTGAAATAATATTTAGGTGTACTAAACCAGAGTAAGAACAGTAGGGCCATTTGCTCCCTGTCTCTGGAAGTTGCCAGGGGGCTGGTGACAAGTTTTAGGAGCGATTGCTTGGGCTGGAAATGGCAGCGTGCTAGTACCCGACCCCATGGTCAGGGAGAGGATGGTGGCCTCCAGAATTAAAGATCTGATTTTGTTCTAGGGGTGCTTTTATCATTCCATATAATACAGGAGGAGAGGAAATACTCTGAATATATACTTACAGGTATTTCTTAAGGAGATCGGAGTGCTTTGTAGCACAAGTGATCTTTTGCCCTTTCCATAAGAAAGACCAGCTGCTGTATAAAAAGATGTGGGATAAACCTCTGAGTATGTTTGTAAGAAGCTTTAAACATTCTTTCTTACTGTCAGGGCCTGTTTATCTCGTGCTACGTGTCCTTGTGATCCAGCTTGAACACTCTTGAGCCCAACGATACCGTGTGGCAGCGAGTTCCTTTAGTTACTGCTGCTTCTGCAGTTTTGTACAAGTCTGGTTTTAGGACGGGTGTCTGGCAACTGGGGATTGCATCTGAGTTTGTCCTTGATAATGGCAGGCAAGAATCTAAACCGAGATAGCTTTAAAACAAATGTTCCTTATGTAAATCTGTTACGTAAATCACCTTAGCCAAGTGTAGGGGGAAGGCTTGTAGGTTATAAAACTGTAATTGGTTGTGAGGAATGTACGTTAGCTGTTCTCGGGCTGTGTCAATACAGTGTCAGGGATTTAGTGTTTGGGATCTAATGATGCCAGTTTAAAGTCGTTACCAAACAGACTTGTAATAAAATTAACAGTTGTCATTTAGCACTAAGGAAAGCAGGTGGGAGGGCGAGACCCCCCAGCGGGGCTATGACCCAGACTTGTACACCTGGATTTCTGCAGCGTCTCGGGTCTGTCTGCTAAACTTGGCCCATTTTTGTGGAGCTCTTGCTACTCTGACTTGCAGGCATGTGTCTGTATCCTGGGCGTTTCCTGCAGTACATCTACCGATCATCTTGTGCAAACGATTTGGGGTCTGCGGGCGGTGATTTCCCCAGTGAGTGAAGAGGTGTTGACCATCAGAGTCTTCGCTGTGGTCCTTGTTAGGTATTAGGATGGAGGATACAAAGTGCTGTCCTTGGGATTGTTCTTCCAGGGTGCAGGTGGGCGCTGAGGAGGATTCCTAGAAAATTTCAACCTTAGCTGTTGTAAAACTACAGAACAAATACTCACAAGGCAGCCACCTTGACGAGGGCTTTAATTGGTGACATAAGTTTTTTGCCTGCTATGCTGTTTTGGTTTGTGTTCAATTTAATGTAGCTTCTGTAATGCTTCAGACCTTTAGCTGATATTTTTACCCCAAGGTTCTCAAAGCATGTTATAAGCATTATTGAATAATGTCTCGGGCTCACTCAGCAACTTTAAATATTGCTCCTGTTTCATGGATGGGGAAAAGTTATTCTGAAGGGCTCAGTGACTGCTCCGAGATCACAGAGCTGGGGTTAGCAGAGCTCTGCAGAGCAGATGTTGTTAGTGAACAAGGTGTGAAAGCAGACAAGACTGGTTTAAAACAGGGTCAATGAAGAAATACATGAGTAGTTATTCTGGTAAGCTAGAAGGTGTTAAAAGCCCAGGATGGGAATGCAAGCTGTGCCAGTCTGTGTTCTTTAGCTCCGAAGCTCCCTGCTTCAGGGCTGTGGTGTATTGGCCAGTGGCAGCTGCCCCACTCTTTGATTTGTTCGAGGTCAAAATCAGAAATGGTGAACGTAACCTTCCTCTTGATTTTTTTCCAGGTTAACTGGTTTCCAGCTGCCTGCTCCTATTGTGAGCACAGGGGTTGTGCTGTCCTTGTGGCTTGTGAGCGATTATGCGGTCAGTGCTCAAGGCTTCCAGGCAAACTATGAAGGTAAGTCTGCCCAGTTCAGTAATTATCTTGAATTGTATCTGCATTTGGCTTATGGTAGGATGTGAAACTGAAGTGCAGGGTTTACACCAGGATATATACCTATGCAGATGTGTAATCCAAGACAGGAGTACCTGGTTCTTGTATAATTTTATCCTTTTTTTTTTTTTTTTTCCCCCCAGAATTCAAATTGCTGCTCCCTTCCAAGGGTAACGTATTTTTTCATCTCAGCAGCTGTGTTCGAAACATCTTTTGAAGCTTATTCTAACAGCTAAAGCTGGAAAGGTTGAGAAGGAAGGGGAATGTGGGATTTGACAGTGGACTCTGCAGGGTTACAGCAAGCCATGTGCCCCGCGTGGCATTTACAGCTGAGACAGTGGGGACTGTGGAGCATTCGGGGGGGCTCAGATTAGGGCATTTTTCCTTGACGTTCTCTGTGTTTATTTGTTACTTTTCTCTGCACCTTCCTCCCCAAGTACTTAAATTCGCCTCCTGCCTTTCTCATCATAAACAATGTCCCGTGTTTGGTGGTTGTGGAGGTGAAGGATTGTGTGTGAAGGCTTGGTAGCTTCAGAAAATCTTGGGCAGTGGGCGTCATCAGACATGTAAGATCTGTTCATAGTGGAAGGCAAGTCACGGCTGTAGTATCACCTCATAGTGCTGGGGAAATGACAGATTAAGCATGTTAAAATTCGAGTTACGTTTATGTTGATTATTGAACTTAGAATGTTGTTCATATCCCCATAAATGTTTTTCTTTGGAGTCCATAGAAGTTCTCAGCCCTAATAATAATTTTTGGTAATGAGTCCTACTGGACAATTACCTAATACATTAAACCAAGCAAATGCCTTCATTTAGATGATGTAGTGATTCAACATTTTCTGCACTTGACAGTTGTTCCATTTCAGGGGAGTTCTGTTTAAATACCCTCTAATTTCTGATTAAGACCTTTGTTCTGCCTCGAGGCAGCAGTGGCACCAAGACATTTTTATTAGTCCTGAAGTGATCAGTGTGTTAGCAGGTGTTCGGTATGGCTCGGCAACGGTGCTAAAGTTCCTCTCAGTCGGAGGCCATGCTCTGTTTATTCCCAGGGTACGTGCCCGCTGGGGCTGTGTGGTGGCTGCGAGGACAGATGGGCACAGCGGTGTGTGAGGAAGGGCAGGTCCTGTTTCCCGTTTGCAGAATCTCTGCTAGGATGTATGTCAGTCACTGTGTCTAGACGTGACAGTACATTGCTCCCAAATTGTGTGATAGAGGACATGTAGCTGATTTTGTACTTTCTTGACATTTAGAGTTGGTTTTTTGGCATTTACACACAGTTACTTGAACACTTTTTAATGTTTTTTTATGACTTTGATGCAGCAGGTAATCTTGTACAAAGGCCTGTCCCAGGGCTGCCCTTTAGTCACATATATTTTAAATTAACTGATATTTATTTGACTGATGATTAGGAGGCTTTAAGGCAGATAACTGAGTGCATCTGCAGAGGGGAAAAAAGAAACGTCTTAAAACTTAACCTGAGCCACTGAATGACATGGAGTGTTGGTGTGAGTGACGTGGAGCATTGGTGTAAAGGAGAGAAAGGGGCGGACTTGGTAAAAGTGCTTCCCTGAGCCTGCCTCAAAACAAGCTACTTGCTATTTGGATTGTCGTTAACTAAGACTAAAGGAGAAGATAAGTGTGGTTTTGATCAAAGGGACATGCTGCTGTTGTAATGCTCTTTCAGTTCATTGGAAATCTACCACTTGGTGAACAGCTTGTGATTCGATAATTCATGTTTAAAGACAGAACAATGCATCAGAGTCCTTGCAGTAAATGGCTCCTTTATGATCCGCTATCAAAGCATGTTCATTATTCTCCTCCTCCTGTTAAGCAATCATTGGGAAATGCACTAAAAGAAACAGAATTTCAAAATTGGAACAAAAGATCTCAGGAACTTTTTTTTTTTTTTTTAAAGGAGGAGAGGAAGAAAGGATTACGTAGTTGGAGGCATCAAAGTAACACAAAAACATTGTGCTTAGCGTTGCCTTCTCTACCCTGACCCTCTGGGAAATATATAAATTGAGGTTGGCTTTATCTAAGTTAACATCTTCCTAGCTTATCTAGTTAGTATGATGCCTGCACGATATGATCTCTTACAAGCAATTTCTTGAAAACAACACAGACGTCTGCTCGTACCCGTATCTACGTTTATTTCTGGTTGTTTCGGGGCACGGTTCAGCTATACATTTCACTGGCTGAAAAAGGGAGAGCTTGCGTGCAGTGGTGTTGGAAGCTATTAAATAACGTTTCCACTATGAGAAGTTCAGCGATGCTCTGAGGACAGATAGGCAGCGTGAGTTTCTGAGGGTTTTTTGAAGGCCCAGGTAAGATGGTGGTGGAATTGAGGAATAGCCAGCTCTGCGGCTGCTGTGCTGTGATGCTTTCTTCTTGAGCTCATGGTTTTCTGACTTCATTATACGTTATTGTGCCCGGCTGCTAGATCTTCCTTAATCCTCTTTTCCTCATTGTCTGACTTCCTCATCTTTCTTCATTTAGTTTGGTGTGTGTTGCCAGCTTGTTTCTGTCTGCTTTCATTGTCTGATTCTTCGTGTTCTCTGATCTCTCACTGTTTGTTGTGATTTTTCTCTAGATGCCAAATATTGTTTCAAAGCTCAGTAAACAGTAGGGATTTTATATTCACTCTTCTGTGGTGGAAGACGGGTGTCGAAAGCAAACAGAGAGGCTGATGTTCTTCCCCAGCCCATCCCAGCCCTCTCACCAGGAGCGGACGAGGTTGTGACCGAGGTTGCTGCTGCTGGGGGTGCAGCATCTCCGGGTTCAAGGCCCCAGGTGGCAGCTTTGGAGATGTGACTTCTCTTCCCACTTGTGGCGTGCGTGGCTCCACGGGATCCCGTGTGGTCACATCGGCTGGGGTCCCAGCTTCCAAGTTGCAAAACAAGGTCAGAACGGCTCCGTATCGCACGTGCTGTTGGGAATTTGTGTTCCTGAGTGCCCGTACAGGGTTCAGGAGCTCCTGTATGACACTGAGGGAAAACCCACAGCAGTCTCATGGTTTGAGGGGAAACATGATTAGATTGGCACAAATAACTGTTGTTAAGGGGATGAACTGGAAAACAGAAATGGGAGCAACCAGTGCAGCCTGACTGGTTATGCAAAATTGTCAGCTTCTTCTTGATGAATTAAAAGAACGCAGAAAATTTCATTTCCATTTAAATTTAATACTTTGGAGATTCTTTTACCGAATAGAAGCAGTTCTTATGAAGCTCAATTTCAGAACATATAATTTAGAAGATAATTTAAATTAAGTGCTTTCATGCTTTTAGTGTCCTTAAATTTTTTTTTTTTTCCCTGTTAAACTATCCCTGGAATTTCACATCATTTCACCATTAGCCTTGTTCACCCTCAGACGGTGGGATTTTAAACTTTTTTTGTGACTAAATGATTCTTCTCAAAAAATCCCAACCAGCTGTTGTGACGTCTTGCGTTTCATTTCAACGGCAGGAGAATTTCAAAGCATAGACAGCTATAAATAATCTAACTTAGAATTTTACTAGGATGTGAATCTTGACAGTCTCATCTTGTGAAAAATATTCTTGAAGATTTAACGACCAAAAATGACCAATGCTTCCATTTATTGCTTCCCCTGAAAGATGCGTGAAGGCACATGCCTAGACTACAATGTGAAATTAATTACAATCGTTGCCGGCGCACACCTGATGAATACGTAGTAAGTTGACATTTAAAATAAATTGGGCAAGTCTTTTACAGTAAGAAGAAAATTGATACAGATTCCACATCACTTCTTCAATAATGCTAATAACAGTTCATGATGAATAGCAGGTGGGCTTCTTTTTTTTTTTTTTTTACTTTACTAATTACATCATTATTTGTAAACCATTACCTCTGGGCTGCCTTGTTAGTCCTGAGGGTATGAAAAATAGAAAGGGGGTTGAGGAAAGATACCTGAACCTGCTCTTTATCACACGTGACTAGAGCGATGCTGTGAACCACGGAGGCTTGGGAGCTTAACGAAACTTTACGCTGTTCAAGGTTGCACAGATCCTTTCAGAGGCTCTTGGAGTGTTTCTAGATAAACACTAAGCGAGTAGTCCAGGCCTGAGGATCCTGCTTAGAACTTGTTCCTGCTTTGACATTGTGCGTTACGGCTTGTGCTGGGCTCAGGGGTGTTCTGGCAGCTGGGAGGGGGCTGGGGAGGAGGGTGCAGCGTGGCGCTGGTGGTGACAGGGGAGCCCAGCATTGCCTTGGTGTGCTCAGGATGGGGACGAGAGCACAGGAATGCTAAAATGAGAAGCTGAAGCACAGGAAGGACCAGGGAATGACTGAGTTCATGGTACACAGCAGACTGAAAATGGCTTTTCTGTCTCCCAAGGGGGTAGCCGGTATGTCCATAGTCCGCTAACCAGATGTTTTCTTCAAACAGCGCAGAAATCCATCGAAGGCTCAGGGCTCTCTTGAAACTTGTCCTGCTGTGGCCAGGACGGTGCTGTCCGGTGGGTTTCTAGTAGGAAGAGGACAGAATTGGATTCTCACTTTGTTCCTGTCCTGCTGTATTGATGTTCTCTAGTCACAGTTTTCACCGTGCCTCAGTTTCTCTCAAATGGGATTATAATTTCAGTCATGCTGTTTGTGTTCTAACAATGACAGTGCTACATCAAAGGGGTACGATAATGTTGAATACATTTTTTAGGAATCCTCATCCATGTAACTTTTAGAGTTTTAGTGCTTGTTTGTTTGTTTGTTTGGTTTTTGTGTGGTTTTTTTTGTTGTTGTTGTTGTTTTTTTTTTTAATTATTATTTTCCAAAAGCAAAGTTCAGTTAGAAATTCCTGGAGAGGATCGGGGCACTCTGGCCTCTTGCTGCAGAAGTGTAATGCAGCAAGATTTAACAGTAGGTGAAGATTTTTCTTCCCAAGACATCGTGTTTGATTACAGCTGCAACAAATTTGATAGCTGCAAACACTAAGTGCCTGATTGAAAAGAAACAATTATGCCTAGAAGAACACTGCTTATTTTAAGAAATTAGAAGTGTTTAAATGTGGAGGGAAACAGCCCCAAGTAAATGGTGCTGTTTTCCTTCATAATAAATACCCTCCTCTTTCTCAAGCACAAATATCTCATTCTTTAGAGGGGTTGTTTGTGGACTTGCGCATACATATTTAGAAAATACAATTAAAAAATGGTTCCTGTCCCTCTTTGACTATTCCCAATAAAGTTTCCTGATTCTGTGCTGCTCTGTAGATGTGTTGCCACTGTGCATGAGTTGTGAAACTGCTTCGTTTCTCTGTTTTCCCATCTGCCATTTGACTTCACAGTAGCAGTTGCCCCATTATGGAAGAAGAATCGATCAGTTTGAGTTCTGTCTTTGGAAACAGAGTATTCAAGATTTTTGTAAAAAGAGATGATAACTATCCAAATCAGCTTCTGATTATGATAAAGGCTAGCACTGTCCTGGGGGAATACAAAGAAGGGGGAATTCCCCAAAGCCTTGGGTAATACGCATTTTTTGAAGTCCTCTGATAAATGGGAAAAATAGCAATCCCATTTTTCAAAGACCAAAGTGGAGGAATTTGGATGTGCAAAAATCCTTTGGCTTGAAAACCGAGTCCTTAAATATTAAACTCTGGGAAGAGTTTCTGAAAATTTGCTCTGAGTTGCTTGTGGTATGAGTAAAACTTGGGCTCTGATGGTTTGGATCAGATTCACTGGGCTGCAAGAAAATTCTTCAGTAACAGTTTAGATTTCAGTCCTGCCTGCTTGCAGTTGACACTGGGGGGGTCAAAGCTGTTACAGGGACTAGAGAGTCTCTGTGGCTTCAAGAGATACGTAAGTGATGGGGTGGTGAAACAGCTGGGAGCAGCCTCCAGAGATGATCTGTGGGCTGGCCTGTGGTTCCCTGGCCACTCGGGCTTGTCCAGTGGCTGCTCAAAGCTTATTTTCCATCTCTGTAAATAAATTTCAGAACTGCTAGGCTAGTACTGAATAGGCTAAAACTTTTTAAGCCATAACTGAACATACTTTTTATGCCAAATTGCCTTCTGAGCAAACACCATATTGAGTTCATTTAAACATCCAGCTGGGTCCCAAATCTTTCAGTACCTAAGTCATAATTTGAAGCATACAGGGTTCTTCATAAATATACTGGCTTGATGCTTTTCTCCTTTTTCAGACCAAGACAAATGAATCCTCAGTTGCAGCAAAGTACAGGTTAACCCTTGTTCTGGTGGCAGAGGGAAGGATGAAAGCTCTGAGTCTTGCTCTGCTACTCCTTTTTTTTTTCTGGAAATTTCTTGCTTGATTTGTCTGATTGAATTTCTGCAAGAGATTGTTTAATGCGTTCAAAACCAAAATGACCTTGCAGCTGAACGACAGAATCTGGATGCCAGAGTCTATTTACTCTAACAGATACTTTTACTTTGGCCTGCTCAGCACTGGGCATGTTGAGGGTATGGCAGAAAGCTTTCAAAGACTGTGCAATACCTTTTAGGACTTCCTTTTGTTTTAATAGACAGAGTACTCTTACCTTCCGTTCAGTCAACTGCTCCTGCAATTTTTGCCATTTCATCCTTATCTGCTGTGCTTAATGTACCTTCCCTTAGTGGCCTTTTGTTCTTTTTGTTTCCTATGCCTCCTAATTTTAGAATCAGTTGTGACCTGGAAAAGATAGATATTTGTCTCCCTCAAGCTGCCCTCTCCCTCTTCCCCTCCCGCTGTGTCTCACGGGCTGAGTTCGGGTCATGCTGGAGTCGGTGTGAGGAAGGGAGAGCTCCCCGGGAAATCCCGCGATGCGGAGGGGAGGTGGGTTCGGTGAGTCAGCACATGGCACCGAGTCAGCGGGGAATCTAATGGCGTTGCATGTTTCCCTTAAAGAATAAAGAAAATTCACGTTGGGATGAGGAACGTGATTACGGGCAGCGCTGGTTTGCTTCTGCAGGTGCTTGCTTTAGCTTCAGGCACGCAATCCCAGTCGCTTGGTGCCTGTGAATATTAAAGGGCGTGTACCAAATTTATGAGAGTTAATAAGGTGCTAAATACAGAATGAGCCTAGCATACTGATGTTGTCTTCTCATTTAGCCGATGTTTATTATTTTAAAAGACCTTCTAAGTTTCAGTTGAAGAGAGCTCTGTTTTTTCTGGGCTGGAGCAGTGTTAGACTCTGCTGTTTGACCTTCTCCAATGGTGGCTGTAACTCGTGAAGTGATTCCTAAATTTATAAACGGCCAGAGCTTCATGCCAAATCCACCCTATTACTTTTCATTCTTAAAGAGCTGTCCTCAAGAATTAAAGTTTTAATGGGGAAAAAAAAAAAAAAAAGTTTGTAGCCCTCACAGTTTGTAGTGATAAAGCTACGGAGAAGAACAGCACGGGAAGTCATAAACCAGTGGTTCTCCGAACGTGCCAGCACAGTGGGTTCAAAATGCCCCTTTGCCTCTATGAGGCTTTAACACCGTAACTTTGAGATGTTCATTACCGGTTTAAACTAATTAACAGCAGATGACTGCAGCAGAACAGGTTTGTTCCTTTCAGCATCGTTCAGCTGTCTCTAGGTTGTTTGCAAACAGGGAAGCCTGGCTCCACATCGTGCCACCATGCAGGAGCAGCAGCCTGGACTCCAGCATTGTCTGTGCTGTTGGTACGAAGTAATGGTTCCAGTCTGAATGGATTAATTGTGTTGAATTGATGATAAAAAAATTAATGTGAAGATTTCTCTGCTCATTACATATTCTTCTTTTGATAGTTAATTTGTTCAAAGCTGTAATTAATTTATATTTTAGGAAACTTCCCATCTGTGGAACTGCAGAACCTGAAAACCTTGCCGAAGAGATGAAATCCTGATAGCTACAAATTAGATGGAGTGCTGTGAAGAGAAATTGCCCGTATTTTGTATGTAGGCCCACCATATGGAGAAGCTATGAAATAGCAGAGGGCAGTAGTAGATGACCCAGGAGTTCTCGTCTAATCCTATGTACCAAAAATTGTTTTATTAGTTTCTTTTGCTGCAGTCACTTGCTTAGAACATTCAAACCAGCCACAGAGATCGGCAGCTGAGATCTTAAATCGGCTGTGCTGGCCTTACGCACTTCTTAATAATACTTAATGGCATTGAACCTTATTGTTCATGTTTGTATCTTAGCGGGTTTGTGGGTGAGTTGCCTTGTTTTGAGTCACACTGATGTTTCCAAATGACTCTGAGAGAACTGATTGTTCCAGACACAAAGTGTTGTGGTTTAACCCCAGCGGGCAGCTCAGTCCCACAGAGCTGATCGCTCCCTCGTGGCGGGATGGGGGGGGGGAGAATTGGAAGAGTAATAGTGAGACAACGCGTGGGTTGAAATAAAGACGGTTTAATAGGTAAAGCAAACGCTGCGTGCACAAGCCAAGAAAAGCAAGGGATTCGTTCCCCATGTCCCGGGCAGGGGTTCAGCCGTCCCCAGGAAAGCAGGGCTCTGTCACACGTAATGGGGAGTTGGCAAGGCAAACACCATCGCTCCAAACAGCCCCCCCTCCCTCCTCCTTCCCCCAGCTCTATGCTCTGAGCGTGAGGCCATGTGGTGTGGGATGTCCCTGGGGTCAGGTGGGGTCAGCTGTGCCCGCTGTGCCCCCTCCCAGCTCCTTGTGCCCTCCAGCCCCCTCGCTGGCGGGGTGAGAGGCAGAAGAGGCCTTGGCTCTGTGTGAGCGGGGCTCTGCAGGAACCAGAACATCCCTGTGGTGTCAACACTGTTTCCAGCACATAGCCCATACCAGCTACTGTGAAGAAAATTAACTCTATCCCAGCCAAAACCAGCACACAAAGCAAGAACTCTACAGATTGTGTTTGAATGTTGATATTCCCGTGTCTGAAATGTCCCGGTCCATTTGAATACGCGGGGATTAAAAAAAGTGTGGGTGGATCGTCATGGACATCGTGCCCGAAAGAAGGGATAGGAGCAAGTGGAGGTGTTACCTTTCTGCTTTCCCCGCAGCCTGTCAAGGAGCAATCAACCCGGGGGGGGGAAGCAGAAAGCTCGGATCTCGCTGGAGGGAGAGGCAGCGACGCGGTGACACTGTCGAATGGCAAATAGCGAAAGGATAACGTAGCCCTGCAGCAGCTTTGCCTCCTGCTCCTCTGTGCTGGAACATCTGGCAGGGTTTTGCCATGGAGGAGCGGGAGGACGCCGCGCACCAACGCTCGTTTGAGGGTTCATAACACGGCGCCCGTGAATGCGCTCGTCGAGCTGTTAAAGCAGTGCTGAAACATGCAGCTATTCAGTCAGCACAGTGCGTTTTAATTTGATTCTTGTTTGCGAGGTGTTAGTATTTGGGCTACATGATAAAGCGAGATACCAAATAAGCAGTAAGGCAATGCAGTATTGTCAATAATATTGAGTGACAGGATTGTTTTACACAGGGTAGCGCCTGGAAGAGAAGTAGTTTTATAATTAGATTTAAAGCATAGCATCGGATTGATTCTGTCTCCAATTAAGTGTTTTCTACCTAATTAAAAAATTTGGTTGGCAATAGGTTTTGCCTATCATATGGTTTCAGAATTTTTTTATGACTGCTCTTTGGAATTTTTCCACAGTATCTCAGCTCTGTGGCTGTGTCCCTGTTTGTCATCAGCTGTTTGCAGTGTGCAACTACTGTTTCATTTAATGTACCATATGCATATTGGAAACAAGTGGTTTTGCACTCAACTGTTGTGTTCAGTCACTTGTTTGGAGTGGTGGATGCAAACTTGATGAGGAAAAATAGTAAACTATCTGGTGCAAGTCAGTCTGCTGGGCTTTATATCCCAAATTAGCCAGAGTTCCTGCCAGTGCTGCTTGTTCCCCTTTGCTGCTGGTCAGTGCTAGCACTGGATGAACCGGTGTTGGCTTGACAGTAAATGTGTTCCTTTGCTGTTTTGCCTGTGATAATAAAAAGAAAAAGACGACAGCATTTGATAGTAGCTTAGGTAAGAGCCACTGTTCTATAAACAACTTTTAAAGGGTAAAAATCTACCCGAGAAATTGAAAGTTGGGTTGTAAACCCTATTTTGCTGTTTATTTGCAGTTATCTGTATCTGTTTACTCCCTTTTGTTCCATGGAGGAAACTGTTCTCATTGTCAGAAGCATATTCCAGTTATCAGTGGCATTTCAGCCTTGAAAGGGAAATGAATGGCAAATTGGCATAACAGTGGTGACTCAATTATTTTTCACAGCCTTGGCAGGAACCGGTGTAAGTGCTGCTCAGTCTGATACTTGCAGATGATGGCCAATGAATGTGCTGAAGTAAAATCAAACAAACAAGCTAGGTGTTTGCCCCTTGCGGGGTTTTTCTGAGCTTGATGCTACGTCGGGTAGACAGGCACTCGTAAAACAAAAATCTCGATGAGAAGATGATGAAATAAATGTAATTAGCTGTGCTGGCCGCGGTGTTTTACTGGGAAGTGTGGCTGGGGACACTTGCCCTTGTGTGAATGGGCACTTCTTCAGGTGGGGGGGAGTGTTCAGGTGCAAATACCTCCTGGTGCTTGAAGCTGAAATTAGCTCCGTTGCCAGCTGAGGTGCAGTTTGGCTTTGAATGATGTGAGTCTCTCAGTGCTCAAGGTCAAGTGCTTGTGTGACTGGTACTGTTTGTAGCATTGGCTTAAGACAGCGGCAAGCTCTGGGCCCTGGTGACTTGCAGAAGCTGCATCTGAGTGAGGGGAAATAACTTAAAAGCTCCATTTCAATCACTTGTCTCGTCCGTGGTGTCAGCCCGTGACTGACAGCGGCGCGGGGCCGGGCGCCCAGCCGGTGTAAACTCCGTGTGCTCTGATTTCAGCCGGTCTTCTTGGTGCAGTCACATAATTCCAGAGCGGTGCTGGTGCTGAGCACCCATCAGGGTGTGGGGAGATTTACCCAGAGCCTGTGGGTTTGGGTTTCGGCAGAGATGCTGTAGGCAGATTGATGCCCAGCAGCGAGGAGGCTGCAGGTTGGGGTTTTGTTGGACCATTTGATTGCCGGCAACTTCTCGTGGCACTGCTCGTTCCCAGAAGCTTGGGGTGTTAGTGCTGGAGAGCCTGTGCTGCTCGCTGGGGTGTCTCGTGCGGTGGCAGCCTGGAGTCACTGCTCTGAGCGTCGGTGCGAGAGGTGCCGCGGCAGCGCGGGATTCGCGTCATGAACGCAAGGGCAGAGGGTTGGTGGCTCTGGATGTGCTGCTCTGAATTCCTCTCGCTGTCTGTGTGTGTTAGTGGTGTTCAGAGGAGGGTGTTGTACGAAAGACTGTGTGTTTTTCAGCTATCCTTACAACTTTCCCTCTTTTTCCCGCCCCGGCGGCGCGGGTCCCCGTTTCGGGAACCGTTGTGGCAGGCGCGTTGCTCTCCGTTACGACTTCAGATTAAAACAGCTCCCTGGGGAAGGAAGAGTCAACCTTCCTATTCTTTTTCTTTTTAGCTATACAAAAGATTTTTATTACTTAAATGAGCTCCTAGCAAGTCTGCCTTAATATACTACTAATTGATTTTAAGACTTGAAAGCAGCAAAGCTCATGAGCATTTGCTGACTCAGCTAGAACCCTCCCCTCCCACGTACTAGAGGATGGAGAGAGATATTGACCCATGTTGCTGCAGCGCTAAATGAAGTTGACGGAATATTAAGTGTCTCATACTGGCATTTGATTTGCATATGCAAATGAGATCAATCAGTGCAGATGCAGGAAAGCAGGAATGCTAATGCTCTGCAAATAGGATCCAGTATTAAGCATTTAAACAAACATCAAGTGACACTTGCTCAGCTACAATACGGGGACACTTTTTCGTCGGGGTCCCACTGTGCTGCCCTCGCGGTCCAGCTGCTCGGTGATCGGCCCGTTTCAGAGACGAGCCTGTGGGAGTAGAGCAGAAAACACTGAAGAATTTACGAGATTTTACTGTTGCTTCTGCTTTCGTGGCATTGGAAGTGGAGGGCTCTTTGTGCTTGAGATGTACGTGTCTGACCTGCGAGTTACCGTCTGTGTCTGGACAGGTGAAAGGTGTTGAAAATCAATACCCGAAGTCTTGGCACAGCCGTGCAAAAGTACTTTATGAAGGATTCTCATTGTTGTGGTTCTTTCCTAAAACCTCCGTTTTTTCTCCCTTCTTGCTCCTTTTTTTTCTTCCGCATATAATAGAGGGACATTTCTTTTCAATCAAGGAATCTATTTGCAGAACATGTAGTTGTTAGATGCATTTGGTTTTGTTTCAGCATACATTTCCATAAAAAGTCACCACTAATGAGCTGTGCGAAAATTGCGGACTTAGTGCCAAGCCAATTTGGTTAAAAGGCTTGTCCGTCCTTCATTACCATTTGATCCTTACACATGCACAATGTGCTCGAGCAGGTACAACCGTGGTAGCTATAAAAAGGAAGGTGAGATACTGAAGATAGTGTCACATCTCTGAAAAAAACCCTTGTTGCTACTAATGCAGCTGCTATTCTTTATTTTTTCTCTAACTCCATGTGTAGTTTTCCTGTTGTATCTTATCAATGGGTCAAGGTTGTAAGAATTAAGAAAGATCTTCTCAAAAATTGTGGAGTTTCTCTTCATAGTCAGAACTGACTGAGGTGTCTCCGAATTATAGCAAGCGTTAAGGAGGTTTTTGGTCAGTTTGTCTTCCAAATCAGCTGCCGTTGAAATTCTGTTGACTTTGAAAATCTGCAATCTGGGCTTTCATTTCCCTGTTGGGAAGGTGTTGTGGTGAGTGACCTGCCCTGGATCCGAATCTCTGATCTTAATCGTTGGTCCATCCTGTGTTCCCTCTGTAGAATGAGATTTCCAAGGGTCCACAGTCACCAGCTGAGCCAGTTTCTGTATTCTTGATGTCAGGGTTCCTTACTGTATATTTCTCTGTTTGCATTCCAAGAGGTGGTTATGTTTAATTATTTTTATTATGTTTTAATTTGCTTCTAGGATGTAGTACAGAACTCTGTGCACCTTGGCAGAGGAGAGAGCTATTTATAACTACAAGTTTTATTGTTCCGGTCTTCTGATGTGACCAGAGGTTTGAATATTTGTTCAATCCTGGAGCTGCCTGTAGAAATCCACCAGCCTGGAAAATGCTTCTTGCGCCACAGGATTCACAAATGCAGTTTTAGAGGTCACTTATCTAATAGTTATAAAATTTATCAGTTTGTGTCTGTGTGTGAAGAAAGGAACAGTGGGGCTGGTCCTTGTGCATGTCTTGAAATAGCTGGGACTTCTGCAGGAATCCTCATCATAGTAAACTGCTTTCAGTGGTCTATTTTTTTTTTTTTTTTCTTTAGTGGGGTATGTCTTTGAGTGTCTACATCTTGATTTAGGCACATAAATAAATCTTGCAGCTGATACACAGATCAGCTATACTTTAGAGGAAATTGCGTGTATGGATTGCTGAAAATACAGACTGCAGCTGTCTATGTGCAGCAATTTAGGTAGGAATAATTAGCCTAAGCTCCAGTTTCTCCATTAGTAGGAGGCTGGTTGACTTTGGATTATGTAGGCAAGGCAATTGCTGCAGGAAAAAGAGCAAGTGGTTTGGCTCACCAGCTTTGCCTTCAGTGGCTTGTGAACCGGCCTTACCCTTCACGGCAGTGGTAGCTGGGACATCGAAAGGAGATTGCAGAGGCACCAAGAGGCAGCCTGCTTGACTAAGTCACAGAAAACCTGTCCCACGAAGTCCTCTGACACGTGCTGATTGGATCTAAGCTCCTGTGAGACGTCTCCTCTCAATCCATTCAAATCCACCTGGCCTGAATGGTAATTCCTTCCCCTTCTCTTCACCCAGTGGTATTTCTTTCTGGTTTTGAGATTAAAATGTCATCTCTTCAATAGAACCTGGCTGTAAATCAGTAAGTAACTCCCGAGCAGTTTGGGGCTCCCCTCACTGGAGGAGCCCTGCTCAGTCTGTAACTGCAGTTTTGCACTGCTCGTGCCTCTTGGGGGCTTCTTGGAAGAACAGAACAAGCGGAAGGTCCCGGCCCTCCTGGGGTGATGGGGACACAGGCCAGCAGGAGGGGTGGTGCGTGGAGGGGACAGGAGCGTTGGCTCTGGGTCTTCACAGGGCTGAGCTATGTTCAGCAGAAAGCCTCGTGTTTTAGATGAGGGACTGATTGAACCCAAGGAGGTCAGTGTTCAGGGCTCCGTCAGCTCCGCTCTTGCCCCGACACTGAGTAGGAGTGGGGGTGACTCTTAGCCTTGTACTTCTCTGTGCTCGCCTCTTACCTCCTTCTCTGAATCCTTTTCTTTGGTCTTTGTCACTCCCGTGTGCACAGAACCGCGTGGTGTCACACAGGCGTCTCTCGTGCGTCTGAAGAGCCTTTAAGTGCTTGTCCTGCCCTCTGAGGAGCAGGACGGGGTTCTCCCATTGTCCAGCCACCTGCGTGCCTCTGGAGAGCAGAGACGTTGAGAGCTACACCAGACGATACGGAAAAGGCCTCTGTGTATGTATGAGACTGCACAGTTAATGCATCTTCAGAAAGCTTAAATAACAAAAGGCTACTACTCCGTGCAGTATACCTTTTGGTTTAGGCTTTTGATCAGCTCAAGTAGAGTGAATCTATCTTAATTCAAATTAAATGAGTATTTAATTAACTTGATCTTCGCTTCCAGAAGTGAATGCGCATGCTACATGATGATCTGTGTGTCTCTGATTTCCATGCATTCTCTCTTTGAATAATATTTTGTAGAAAGCAGCGTGGTTAGCTGTCAGCCATTTAGGATGTTAAAAAAAAAAAAAAAAAAAAGTCCCTCCTCCTCCAGAACACGTCCTTTCGTGCAGCTGGTGCTCAAGTGAAATTAGTAAGTTTAAAATCTCACAGCACGGGACTTCTCTTTGCTGGAACATATTGGTTACTTCAGCTGAGGCACTCCGAATTCAGTCGGGAAAACTGAATATAGGTTAAAGGAAAAATAAAGTTGTAGTTGTGCCCATGATGCATGTTAAGGGATCAGGGTGGCAAGAAGTCCTTCACTGCTCCACTCTGCTTTATTCTCTGTGATTTGCATAAATTGAGTTTTGTTAGTGAGTCCCCGAATCATAGTCAAGCACAGAGTGATGCAGCTAACCTCAGAAAAACTTTGTGTATTGAAGGATGCTGGGCAGTTACTTTGGGTTTTACCTTGAAACGCTGTTCTCAGGCCCTGCTAGGGCTCTCCAACAGCTGTAGTGCTTCACGTACAGAGCTCTTTGCTTCTGTTATACTAATTTTTCTGTTCCTTGACTAACAGCAGTATGTTTTGTATTGCACTGTACAAAAGCTGTTGATGCAGATACAAGCTATGTTAAGAATGGTTCAGCTTCCTGTATATACACAGAAAGGGGGCACGTGCGTGTGTAAGAAGATTTTTCTCCGGTTCTAATATTTTCTTTGTGCCCTAAGTATCAACTGCCTTTACAATTCTCGCTATTCATTATCATATCTGAAAAATGGGTAGGAGAAAAGACGTTTACTTGAATGTGCTTTTGCAGTGCGTGTGTCTGGAAAATGCCACATACAGATATTTGAGGCTGAGCAAAAGCAGCGATGCTTCATTCAGAACATGAGCTGGTGCTGTGTGAGGAGACTATTAACAGCAATTTTAGGGAGGTGGAAGGAAACAGAGCCTGTGACACTGTCAATATCTGGATGAAAATGTAGTTTTACATGGTTATCTGCTTTGCCATCCAGATCAGAGATGATTCAGTGTTCAGGGTGGTTGGGGCTGTGTTCGGGGAGTCTCGGAGCCCGTAACCAGCGCAGAAAGTGCAAATTGGTTCTTTCCCCAAGTATTAGAAATGGCGAGATAAAATGCTCTTTAAAGAAGGGGGAGAATCGGGGGGGAGGAGGAGTGTCATCAGTCTGAGTTTGTTGTTATCGTTCTGATTATTATGGGCTGATGTGTCTGAAGATGAAATGGCTGGAGCATTATCTCAGTTGCTCTGGTGTTTGTTTTTTTTTTTTTTTTTTTTTATCAGCTGTCACTTTGAGCAGCTGCTTCTCGGGGCGGGGGGGGAAGGTCACTATGGCTTTATGCTCTTGAGTCTTCCATATAAACCCTATCATGTTATTAGAGAGGAAAAAAACAATGATTATTCAAGCACAGAAAGGCTCAGTGATATTATTATTATTCATAAGAATAGGTCCTGTCAATCCACAGTCTCTGAAATGTGGAGAAAAATAAATACGACCTGGCTTTCTTTTCACCTTGTGGAAGTACTAATAGATCTGACCCACGTTTCTTTGTAGCTGAGCTGTACCAAGCCTCGGGAAGTGCATTCTTTCTCTAGAGGATAGTAAGGCCTGGTTCAAAATCACAGGCAGTCCAGCAGTTAAAATAAAATGGAAAAGCTGAACTAAGCGTGCTACAGATGCAAAGATTTAGGGAAAGTTATTCAACACGTTTCATTTGCTTGATAACTCTGGTCAGTGAGAAATACTCTTGGTGGAAAAATGAAAAGCTCAGCGAAAAGAATAAAATTTGATGTAAACAGTCTGCTCCCACCAATTTCACATAGAAAACTGCAACAGGTTCCAATTTGTTCCTGAAAATTGGCTTTTACACATTCTCTTTTGTACTGCGAGTATTTAATCCCTAATGATTGTCTAGTAATTCTGCATTTTTACTGCAAAAACTTTAATTACTTAATGGTGCTTAATTATTAGATATGTTGGTCTGATATGACCAATGCCCACTTGAAAGGAATGAAACTGAACATCTCTTAAAGGAGAATTAGATTGGGTTCTAATATAAAATATTGCACATATTTTCTCCAGACTTTATGGAAAGATAAATGATGTTAGTGCTGAACGTCCTCACACAGATCGTGTGAAAGCAGATACAACTTTTTCTGAGAACTGCCCAGAGTCAATTTACAGGCACATCTCTGTGCATCCTGAACCTTTTAACATCAAATTACTGGCTGTCCAGTTACCTCTCGGTAAAGAGGATGCATTTAGAAAACCTTTTTTTTTTTTTTTGGGCAGTGAACATAATTACGCCAACTGTAGCTGGTCAAAAGGGATGATTTCAGTTGAAGTTCCTGCTTTGCATCATCACAGGCCCTGCCCAGTGCTGTAATATACTGTATAAACTTAATTATAAGATAAATAATTTAGTTTGTAAGTTAAGTGTATGACCTTGAATTTATGCGATAGATAGAAAGCAAAATGTGTTCCTTAAAGGCATTTATTTCCTTAAGTGTAAGTTTTTTATTGGCTGTGTCTGAGTATCCCAGTCATAAAATTCATCATGTTGTGTTTAGATTGGTTTCTGAAAGACGTGAGGAATGCAATTATGCCCTGTGTGTGTAGACTATTAATTTTTTAACCCAGTCTTTCAACTAAATTTAACAGGGATTAGGTGGTGTAAAAGATAATTCATGTCCTGTGAGTTGTACGTTAACAACGCACCCAACCAAAACGCGGCGGCAATGACCAGTTTGGAAAGATGAAGCTGACGTCTCAGATTTGTGTGATGCTCTCCTGAGGCTTGACAGTCAGAGGAGACAAGAAACCACCTCTGCTTTGGAAGAAAAAAAAAAAAAACCAAACAAAAAAAACAAAAGACCCCAACCAAATGCCAAAAACCACTGGAAAGATCTCCCTGATGATTTGATCTTTTTATTTGTTCAACAGCTCCATCCATTCCTTGTCTGGTGCTTTGCCTTGAGAGGGAGCAAATGCATTTTGCTTGTGTTTCTGTGCTGGCAAAGACTGAGTAAAAATTAATCAGAAGTAGATACAGATGCACGTGACCCCTTGAATACCGACCAGTAAAATGTCACGTGCGCTCATGGAAGGCTGTTGGTGTGCACAGCCCGCGGTAGTCTCACCCCATGCACTTACAAGCAATCTGAGAGGTATTATTTTTTTTTTATATTTCTGCTGCTCACACCAAAGTAAACGAGTTGCAGAAGGACGGATAACATCTTGAATGTGCTTTCTGTGAGGTCATCTGCTTGCTTTGATCAGCTCAGAGATGTTATTTTCTTCAGGCTGACACAGCTGTGATAGTCATTTGATTATTCGTGTTATTTGCATGAAAATTATAACTAGTTACTTGATAAAGTCACAGTGACTGCTTTCTGCCCCCAGGGAAGCGCTGTGCTACGCTTTATCTTGGAAATTTCACAGTGAGAGATCTCCTCTGTAAGGATATAACTGAACGGTTTGTCTTAACCCTCTTTGCTTCTCTCCTCTGCCCTGGCCACAGCTGCTTGACAGACGAGGTCTTTTAAAATACCTTTCACTCAAAGGATTCACTCGGACTGTTTTCATAACACTTCGGGTACAGTTGTTCTAATTAGCCTTCTAGTTTTTTTCCAGCTAGGAGGAGCCTCACAGCTACCGAGCTGTTCTGCTCTTGCAGTGGAGAGGCACCATCCAGCGGGTCTTTGGCAGGGTTCAGCGCGGAGTCAACTGCTGAGCGTGCACTGAGGAGATGCACTGAACTCCTTTGCTGTTCATTTTCATTGCTGGTTGGTTTGTTTGGTTTTTTCCACAGAGGTTCTAGTTATTTCTTCCTAATCTTTCAACTGCTTTCAAGGCCAAAACAGTGCACAACTTGTATTGAGATTTCTAAAGGCATTTACAGTTTTAGCTATGAGAAGTGTTTTATAACGTTGGTGTAAATCATGTTTGTGTCGTCTCTGATGGGTCAGATTTTCATATCCAGGTATTTCTGTATTGGGAAATACTGAATCCAGATGACGGATCCCATGCCATTAGTACATTTCAGACTGGGGAAAATATGAGCTCATTCATTCAAAATAGATCCTTCTGCCAAAGAGATATAAATACGCATTGATGCTTCAATATTGTGGCCTCCATTCTTGATAATAAGCAATTGAGAATGGAGGGTGGGGAATTTGGCAGTTCTGTCGTTACTTCCATAAACAGTAGGGATGGGATGGCTGGGTATTTTCAGCTTAGCATAAAAGCTGAAGAAAAGAAAGAGGATGGGTATAAAAAGCATAAAAACATGGGTTCCAGCAGCTTATTGCTGCAAGAAGTGGCTAGTTTCTGAGCATTTTTTCCTTCTTATTTTTTTTTTTCTAATGGTTCTTAAGAAGATTAGTCTTTCAAATGCTCATTTGTGTACCATGTAACATCTGAAATGTAACGAGTAGACTTCTCGTGTTCCAGGATTCATAACTTTTCTCTGTGCCCTGAGATGCACATGTGAAAATGGTTATCTCCTACTTGTTTGATGAAGAGCACTTTAATTGCGTGATGGTTTTTCCTTGGCCTTACGGAAGAAGAAAACTTGCAGGAATATTTTTGTACTCTTGCTTTTCTTTCCATTTGTACTTAGCTCTCGGTAAGCTGAGGCGATAGGTTGTTAGATGACTGCGTGTTCAGTTGCAGACCATCTGTAGTCGAAGATGCAAACGTCTGTCCATTTATCTTCTGAATGTGGGAACATGCCATGGTTCAGCCTTCTCCTGACCCTGCTATCCTTTTTAGACCGTTAGCTTTTTTGGCTCAGCCTGAGCACTCACTGCTGGAGTTTTCTTTTCAGTGCTGTGTCATTAAATTCCATGAATTTTCACCTCCTGCAGACTAATCACTTTAGTGCTCGTGCTTCATGTTTGGAATTATCCTGTATTTTAATAGAATAGATCCTGTAGTTTGGCATCAAGTTGAATTCTTATTTTATATTAAAAATTACGTAAGCCCCACTCACTGCTAAGAAAACAGACTGTGTTTGAAGCACAAGAGTTTTGATAGTCCTCATAGAAGTGACATAAAGGTGATTCCAAAATTATCCTGTAGGTCTGTAGAAAAGAGAACAGTTTGTTCTACGTGCTGTCAGAAATTGTTGTATGTACGTTTTTCAGAGTGTCCTGGATGGTGATCCAGGTCCCAGACTCTCCCAAAATTGAATTTCCAGACATTTTGTTATGGTTTTGTTTTTTTTTTTTATTCGGTAAACTAACACAGTGGAACCTTTATGCTTATTAAAATGTCTTAAAAGCATTGATCTGGCTTTTATCCTGTTCCTCCCACGCAACCTCTCATCCTATAAAATTAGACCAGCCTTGCAGGAACGTATAGTGGGTGGAAAATGAGTTTGTGCTAGCATATTCCTTATAGTAATCTCATTAGCAGTTGTGCTCTGTTGTGAATACATGACCAAGTTGTCCATCCGTGCTTTCTTGATGTATCCTAAACCATCTTGGAGCATCTTCATCTGTTGTTCTCTTAACGATGGCACGTGCATGTTGGTGTTCTCCTGAGCTGGAAGCCTCAGGTGACTGGTAGGTAAGAAAGTCAGTGGAAACAAAAACTTAATGGAAGTTAGTTTTCTTGTTCCAGCTATGTAATTATGTATGAGCAGATTCTCAGTGGGCAAACTAGCTGTAATTTTTATATTGTACAGAAAAATCTATGTTGCTGAAAGTGCATTGGACCAAAACACAGCGACGCCTGGTGCAGCTTGAGTGTACAGAAATGATAGCCATTAATTCTCCCCGGAAATTTTTTGTTTCAGGCTATAGTGCTGAAAGTAAACAAGTGACTTGGATAAAAAAAAAAAAAAAAAAAAAAAAAAAAAAAAAAAGGACTATAACAATCTTTTGTTTAGAAATGAAATTAAAATGAAAACTTTTTAGAGCTTGAAAAAGTGTGGTGTTACTCTTTTGAGACTGTAGGTTGCAATGAAAGCGTACAGGCTGTGATACCCCCTAACAGATCTATTTTTATGGCATTTCTGGCACAAGTGAAAAATCCATTATCAGAAATCCCATGAGAACTAATGCTAAATAGATTTCTAGCCTGGCTGACCAGTCCCCTGAGCCGCAGGTAATGCCTAAATGATGCTTTGAACATATAAAATATTATAGAAATGCCACATGTTGTTAAGCTTTCTGTTATGTCTCTGTACTGTGGAATATATCCAATTTCACTGGAGCCTCGGGTTGCTTTCCAGTGCTAGTAAACTTTGTCATGGCTGGAATTCAACCGGACAGGAATCTGTAATCCTAGCAAGAGCAAAACTGACTGCTCGTCCGCCTGTGCCAACCCCTCGAGGGACGATGGGCCAACCCCTGCTGGGGCAACTTATTCTGGTTCCAGATCTCCTTGGAGCTCCTCAGTGGGACCAGCAAGAAGCTGCTTTGGCAGCAGCGGGGACTGGGGGGAGTGAGAGGAGTTGAGGAAAAATTGTGAGTTGGGTGAGGTTTGAAGCCTTTGATCAAGAGAATGGATTTTCTGATTGGAGGCAAAGATCTGATAGGACTTAGTTTATCTGGTGGAAATGGTCTTTTTCGGAAGAATTTGGGTACAGTGATTTGGGAAGGAGGGTGGGGGTTATTGGGTGAAAGTGCTCGGCTAGCCTGTGGAGCAAAAACTCGTTAAGAACGAATAGCGTTAATTTGTCTTTGAAAGATGAGAAATTGAGGTGAGATGAGGTTGAATGGCAGGTGTAATCCTCTAACTGAGAAAGTATGCTTATCCTTGCTTATGAAATGCCTTTTTTTTCCCTTTATTCTTTAGTTGTTTAATCCATACGTAGGTCTCTGTTGGTAACCATGGAACAAGACAAGCCGTGATGGATTGGTACTGTCACAGGCTGTAAGCCTTGCTCCGGGGGCTGCCTTCCCAAAATACCAGGGTTCATAAGAAGGGAGATGCATCTTTTGCCTCCGTGGGAATTGCCTCATGAAGCTGGAAGGAAATGTGCTGTAGGACGGTAGCAGTTTCTTTCTGGTCTTCTAATGTGTGATGTTGGTTTCCTCCTGACTCGTGGCACAACAGCTTCCCTGATTTCAGTAAAACCTTTCAGCGTTTACAGAAGCAGGTGGGTGGATGTCTTCAAACATCACTAAAAGTTTTCCAATTACTCCGTTGTAAGGGAGGGAAGATGTGCAGTACAGCATCTCTCTTGTGGTCACGGCAGTGTGGAGTCTCTTATTTCAACACTGTTTACAAGATGCTGAAGCTGTCTGGAAAGCATCAAGTGTTACCGGGTACAAATCTGCACTTAAAAGATGCTCTAGTGGAGGCTGACAAAAGCGTTTGCAGTGGGGAGTTCATTACTGAAAGGTTACTTATATAACTTTCTCCCTCCTTTGTGGGATGCCTGTAACTTCTATAAAGTAAATCATATCCTGAACGTCTTTTATGATGTCAGCAGGAGACAGGACTGAGAAATGGCCGTAATCCTGAATGTGCGGCACTCGAGTCCAGCAGCTGCTTTGTGCTTTGTAAGAATGGGAAGGTTTAATCTCCAACCAAAGTAGCCTTTCTCTCCTACTGCTCTGATCTTCAGCTTGCATAAGCCACCGCCTGCTGTGCTGCTTTGGAATTTATTTAATAGCTCAGTTGTTTGGACATGATTAAAAATATAATGAATGGAATGAAGCAGTAATAAGATGAACAGCTCATAAAGGGTTTTGGTCTAAAAATACCTGTTTCGGCTCAGCTAGTATAGTGAAGACTGTGGTGGCCGTCACAGAAAAATCCACTGCATGAATCTCTTACAAGCTTTAGTGAGCTATTGCTGGGTATGAGGTGTACGTGTTACCTTCTCTAGTTTATATTTTACAATGGGCCCTGGTTTTTTTTTCCGCTCAAGCATTGCTTTGACTTCCTCGCATTTTCCCTCTGAGTGCCTGATGCATAGCTCCAGAGCAAAGAGCTTTGACTGATTTTAGATTGAATTACGTGTCAAACAGGTGCTGTGTATATTCTTCTTTCCAGTGTGAGAGTTGAAGGGGTTGAACTTCCATGCTTTGGCTGTTTGAAGGGTTCAGGAGCTGAAGACTGTTTCGATTAAGATTTAGTGTTTTCATAATAGGAAATGTTCAAGGCATAAACTGGTAGTCACAAAAGCTGGGTATTTTTCTCTTCTGTTGTAGACAGGTTAAGGAAATTGTCTGTAATAAACAGATCTTGTTCTTCCGTCTTCCTCTGAGCACCTGCAGTAGAGAATGCCAGGGTGGGTAGGTGAGTGCTCTACTTCCCCTACTCTCTGTCTGAAGTTCACGTAGGGTTTGCATCTTTGCCCTCAGGAAGAGTAGACTTGTGCTGCATATAAGTAGTGTAATTCAAGCAGCAGGGAAAGAAATGGAACTGGAAGAAATTCTTTTTGAGCTGTTTCATGTTGAATGCTCAGTGGAGTGCACCTTTTTTCCTCCTTGTTATTTGCATGTGGGGACCGAACATGGTATTTTTGTGGTTACATTTGAACTCTTTCAATGTGATCTTTCTCAGTGTAGAGTTGTGTTATCAAAGCCAAAACATTCAGCTTTAATATTAGTGATACGAAATTTAAGCAACGCTTAGGTTTCCCTCATGTAGTGGAACAAGATTCAGGCTGGTTCTGAGATCTTGAGGTATCTTCTAGGTTCAATCCCACACCTTTCTCTTTCCATTAATGGTCTCCAAGTGTCCTTTAAAGCAAATCTGTATCCTGTTTCCATGACAATATTTATACAATAGATGTCTTTCTTGTAACATGTATATATGGATTTTTCATTTGTAGCATCTCTTTGCATCAATTCCTGGTATATTTAAGGTGTCCATGAAGTACCTGGACCATTGTACTCTTCTAGTTAGAACTGAAATGAGCATTTCTGGATAGATACAGACCTAACCTTTGAGTAAAGCTTCACAGTATCTTGTCTGGGAAGAGAAGAGTGAATGAGGTGAATTTCTTCTGTTTTGCTGGTGAGTAAAATGGATGGACAGGCCCATTCACTGTGTGTTGGGTGGTCTCTCCAGGTTTCCCTGCATCCCCCCTTTTGTTTTCTTCAACCAGAAGATGGGTTTTGTTTGGGAGAACTGGAGCTGTGTGCTCGTGCTAATGGTTGTGGTAACAGCTCTCAAGATTTTTTCGCTTATGAAGGGTGGCCAGCAGCCACTCTAGTTGTGGAAGCGCTGAGTGGGTGACTGGATGTTTCTCCCTCCCTCTCCAATATGTATGTCAGTGCAGAGGTCTCTAAAGTGGACAATGGGTAATCCACACTGGCAGGCAGGCTGCAAGAGTCCTGCAGGGCCTGTCTTAAACTGGCCTGGCAGCACAGGAGAGGTGCAGAGTGAGCTCGGCCAGGTCTCGGCTGAAAGCCATGTGGAATTGCACCCACGTCCTTCAAGCTCAGGAGCGACAGACAAGGTCTTTTCCGACTGAAATTGAAGATGTTTGCTTCAAGTGGCTGGTCTTCATGTCACTCAACGAAAACCAGGTGTGAGGAATGCAGGGCATGGTTATTTGTTAAGGTGCGATGGGCCGGCGGGTCTGGAAGCAGCGGGTGCTCTCCTGTTTGCAGCCACCCCGGGACTGCAGGAGGGCTCTGCTGCAGACCCCCCCCCCCCCCCCCAAGCAGGAGTGGTGACCAACGCTAGATCAGGTCATCTGTGCTTTTGTTTGGAGCTTGAAGGATCTCCAAGGACAGCGATTCTGCAGTCTCTGGGAAGCCTGTTAGCATGTTCTGCTTCCCTTCTACCGAAGGGTATTTTCTTGACATTCACTCTGAACTCTCAAGTTATGTTTTTGACTGTTGCCTTTCTATTCTTTTTTTTAAACTAGTCTTACGGGCACTTCCCCTTTCACCTTCCCTGCCTGCCTTAAGCTTAACTTACATAAATGTGCTTTTAATGTCCATTAAATAGGATGTTTGAAAATCAGATGTGTAAAAGAAAAGATGGGGCAGGTCTGAGTACCCAGATCCACAACATCTTCCTCTGAGTAACAGACAAGGATTTAAAAGCAGCGTAAGGTCCTTGAAACCAGAATAAGCTCTTGCTTCTGGATATACTCAGGCATCGGGGACATCCCACGTGGGGCTCAAAACTTGTTCTCCGAGATGAGTGCATGTTATTGCGTAGCTTGCAAAATTACGCTTGTGGCAGAATTTGCAGGATAGGCACCTGTGAATTTAGGAAATAGGACTGAGCTCTAGGCATATTTTTATGACATAATTAGATCGTTTCAGCTTTGTTTTCAGTGAGGAGGGTAGAATTACCTTTTAGATTTTTTTGATCAGTTATGACCGCGGATTAATAATGAATCTCTAGTGCCGCAAGCAGAAGACTTGCTAATTGCTGCAGCAGCTCAGTGAACTCTCTCATGGCACCATCCTTGAAATGTATTTTCTTTTTGGTTATTGATATGAAGTGTCTGCACTCTGAGCTCAGCGTTCCTCCTTGCTTTTACTATTGACTGTTCTACTCAACAGTATAATGTTTCACCTTTCCTGTTCTCAAGGCCATTCCCTCACAAACTGTGTGATATCACTGATTAGTTGATGTACTGCTCTGTAAGGTTGATGTCCCAGTTAGTTACGTCAATAGTATTGGCCATCGTGTGGTATCGAGTAGCCAAGCTTCCTAAAGAAGCTACAGAAAAGATAACTCTAAGAGGGGAGTAAATTATCAGGGCGGTTGAAAAATGAAGACAAACTAGCCAGACCTGATGTAGCTTGAGTGGAAGCTGAAAGCTGTGAATTATGGGACTTTCTGGCCCCACCCCTGAGGGAATGGGTTATTCATGGTTTAACCTCAGTCCCACTGTGAGCAAACTCAGTCTGTCTTGCTTGGGAGGATGGTGGGCTGCTGCCCGAGCAGGAGGGTGGTGTGTGTGATCCCCCGCTGCCCCTCCAAAGGCTTCTGGAAGCCGGGAGTGAGGAGTACAAGGATGTGTGGAAGCCACTAGTAGAAAGGAAATGGAGCTGCCTGTGCTGCTGGCGTGAAGGCTCCTGGGCACGGGGGTCACACGGTGCTGCAGCAAGACCTCAGGAGCACCAACACTGCTGGGTGCCCAGCGGCTCCATCCTCAACAGGGGCTGCTGCCGCCCTGCCCTCAGATACCCCCTGCTCCCCAGAAGCGGCTGCAAAAACTAGGAATGATATGTTGTGGCGAACGCCCTTCCTCTGCTGTGAAATATTTATTAAAACAGATGTAGCTGGCTACAATCTCTGTTTCTGGGTAATCAGCCAATAGCTAGAGAAGATCAATAAGCAGATGAACAATGTGGTCTCTAAAGTTGGAAGTGGCTTTTTTTAACAGAACAAAGAGCGTTCCCTGTCCAGGGACACTCTCCAGCAAAACGCAGAGCGGATCAACACTGGCACCCAGTGTCTAGATAGAATCAGTTCAAATCTGGGTTTCTAGATCTGACACCTTTTTTTTTTTTTCCACACTGACACCTTGGCTTTCGGTCCTGATGTCTACAACGGAGTGAGGTGCTTAATCTGATATGGCAGCTGAACTCTCAGGGGCTGCAGTTTTAATTCTACTTTCGTTTGGTTCCTGCAGTTGTCTTCTGGTGCTGATAACCGCTGCAGTATTGCTTTTCTTGGCTTGTCTTTTATGTTACAAAAAGATGCAGGTCTTTGTTCCCTTGGAATGGTTAACCTTAGTTCAGCGAGGAAGAGAGAAAACAAATGTAGAACCACCCTCTTCCCTGGGGAATTTTTTTCAAGTTACTCTGCAGCTGTTAAATGCCAGTTCAATGAAGCCTTTAAACATACACTTAAATCCATTCCTGCTACGCAAAACACTTAACCACATACTTTGTATTAAGCTGGTGTTCAAGTGTCGTTGCACTGAAAAGCAGCAGGACTAGAGCATGTTCACAAAGATAAGCACAATCTCAAGTGCCTCGCTGATTAAGCTCCTGATGCAGGAGAGCATCCCAGGTTGGGATGGCGCGTGAGGAGCACTGCTTCTGGAAACGAAGCTTCTGCTGATGTCGAAGTATCTGCTGGCATGACATTGCTTTTCAGGGCCCAGGAAAGGACTTCTGTAGCCAGGCTTCAGTATCTCTATCTTCATTCTAGCCAGGCTTCCTCTAGGGTGCTCAGCAAGTAACAACGCTTATTTGAAAGTCTAACTAATGAGTAGCATAAAGTCCCAAAAGTTAGGGATCCCTGCTCACTGCATCTCTGAAGATACGCAGGATTGTTGCCTTATCTCCCATGATCTTACTGCTTTCATGATTTGAATCTTTTGCTATTTCTGTACTGGGATGACTAAATCAAATCTAAAGTAATCCTCTCTCAGCTTGCGTGGTGCTCTTGGAAGATGCACTGAAGTTGCTGTAGCACGTTGCAGGAAGGTAAATTGAAAACTGAAAATGGATTTCCAAAAAAGCCCTAGAACTACTACCACAAAGAAGATGAATGATGAACCATTCTGGTCTGTTATTATCCAAAAGTAACTATCTGGCTGGTTTTTAGTGAACAAAGAAATATTAGAGGGAAAAAATAGTTTCCATTTAGCTTTATCTCTGTTGGCTGTACTGGAAATGAATCATGACATAAAAAAGGATAAAATGAAATGAAAAAGATAGCATTTATTTCCTTTTCTCTAGCACACGCTGGACACTTATTCTGAAGGTTAAAACTCTTCTGAACTAAAACAGATTGCTCTGAAACAGTGGTGAAAGATGTTAGAGAGTCGTGGAGTATCCCTGTGGTACTTGGCCCAAAAGTTACGGACGAAGAGGGGGAGGGAATTGGTCTGCGTGGATCTCCCCCTCCCACTAGAGCTCACCTGTGTGCTGGCCCAAGGTGTGCTGTCCGTGTTGTGCATAGGTGTTTCGGTTAATTTTTGAAACTGTGATGGAATTCTTAGAAATATTCTCCATAAAGAATCTGTTTCTCTCTTTGAAACTCTAGGAAGGTAACAAATACAGTGCAGGTCGTCTTCGGAGCGAAATGCTGCTCTGCCCTGGGTCTAGCAGAAGACACCTTTCAGTTGATTCCCTTGGATGTCTCGACTTCCAACTCCCAGTAGATTCAGCAAGTGCAGGAAAATGGCAAGAAGGGTTAAAAGAGCATAATTAAGATTCGTTTGGGAAGGAGTATGCAGTGATGACTGAGCCGAGTAGTTTAGGTCAATGATTTTGTTATTTCGTTTGGTCTATGTAGCATCCTTTCATTGGGATTTATAAATTATTCCTGCTGTAATAACTGTATGCAGGAGCTATAAGTGCCTGTTGTGGCATGGCTTGCTTGCTTTCTTTTCTTTTTTATTAGGAATGAAAATTAGTTGGGAATGAGGAGATAATGTATGGCCTCATATCATAAAAGTTACACTCCTTGATAAGATTTCAAGGTTAGAACAATGATAGCGTTGAAATATCTGTCGTAAACCACCACAGATAATTCAAGCAATAAAAATGCTTCTCTTAGCTATGTAAATAGGGTAATAGACTGGAATGCAGTATCTAGATGTATTAAATGTTGGGGTTATTTTATATTCGAACAATATAAACAGAGAAAATGGAGCTGAAGATTAATTTGAATAGGAGATGGGGAAGATTTCTCTTCGGGATGGTGAGCAAGCTTAGGGATGGATTTGAATTTGCTTTGTTTGAAAGTACCTGAATTGGTAAAGTAGCTGAAATGTATCAATGGGATGAGCAGGAAGAGAAGCATCTCCCAGCTTTTTTTTTTTTTTTTTTTTTCTTTTCATTTTCTCCTGACGAAAAGAGCCATGGGGTTTTAGGAAAGGCTGATGTAATTAGGCTGAATGCATTCTGATGGTGAGATGCTGTCCAAGGATGTCTTGAGTCACATCTAATTTCTTAAAAACTACTAATTAATTTCAAATGAACTGGAACAAGGAGACACTGCTTGACAAGTACTAGGATTTGAGAGCTACTGATCTTGAAAACTTCCAGTGTAGCGATCCTGGGCAAGGGGATGAGAAAAGTGGGGAACAGCCTGGCGAGCCTGTTGAAAAGGGTAAAAATTAGTCAGTGAATGGTATGAAGCTTCTGATGCAGATCAGCAGTTCTGATATCTCTGTAGCTGCTCTCTGGCAGCTCACAGGAGTGGATGGTGGAAACGTCTCCAATCTATTGTTTCCATTTCTGATTTGTTCGGTTCATTTTCAAGCAACAGACTGTGAAATCTGAGAAACCTCTGGTCTTGCCCTGTCAGATCTGGCTCCATGAGGGAGGAAGCATCTTCATTGTTCTGTAAAAGCTGAGTAGCACCCAAGGTCTTAGATGGATGGAGCCTGTGCAGTTTCCGAAGGATGGGACAAAATGGGCCCAAACAGAATGGCAAGAGACAACAAAAAAAGCAGAGAAAGCTTGGAGCAGAAGGGAGTTGAATTGAGCAGAGATTGCCTCGGGCCCTACAGGTTTCTCTTTGACAGTAAGTGGATTTGAAGGATAGATTGAAAACTGCAGAAGGTGGGAGAGTTCCAGGTTTGGTGGGTTTATTCCTGACGGATGTTTTCCATGTCCTGACACTTCGTAGTTTTCTTGCTGAGAAGGTGCCATTTCTGTCTTGTTCTCAGATCATCCTATCTCATGCTAACTCCTAAACCAGTTGTCCTTCTCACCCAGTCTCCTCTCCAGAGGTTCTGGTCTGATGTCTCTGCTGGCAGTTAACACCATGATTATGGTTTCTTTACTGTGTCATCTCGGGGAGTGAGGTCTCCAGGGCAGTATATCTGAATAGTGCCTGGAACAGTGATGTCTGAGGTGTGTTGAGGAGCTCTCCAGGTGCAACTGCAATAAAATAATCCTATTTCCTTTCCTCTGTCATAAAATAAGATAACGCTTTGGCAGCTGTTCAAATCAAGACAAATAAAATAAACTGCTCTAAATTCATCATGGAAAGAAGCAGGCTTAGCTACAAAATGACTAACAGGACCTTCTATTCATATGTACAAATCTGGTCTGTGGCTGCATTCATTTCCATACAATCACTGGAAAATATTATGTTGATTGCTTGGAACAAAGCTTTTATAGGGAGGAAAAAAAAAAAATCCATGCTACTAATCTACAGTGGAATTGGTAAATGGGTAAGACAAAGCTTTAATAATATTATTCTGTGCGACATCTGATGTAAATAATACAGTTCTATTAATCTCTCAAGCAATCAGAGAGTCTGGCTGTTAGAGGCAGCCAAGTATGAGCAATAATATTATCTCTTCTTGGGAACGTTGGGAGCAGAATCACAAATCCATTGCTGTGAAAGCAGTTGCTACACCAGCTCCAGGAGTCACACTCAGCAGCGAAACAAAGGCACGGGGCCGAGAGAAGCAGTCGGGGGCTTGCAACATCTCCAGACTCTGCGCTCCCGCCGTTCGGACCCCGCGTGCAATCTGCTGCCAGGGTTTTGTGAAGCTGGGCTTTCTTGGGAAGCACGCTCACAGTCTCTTTTGACTCTTCTCCCGCCCTCTGTGGTGGAAGATGTGCTGCTTCGGCTCGGGCTGACCAAAATCATCTTCTGCACAAGTGCCTCTTGGGCGTGACTGACAGCAGATCCTCCTCCGGGCAGCGATGCTGCTTATGCCAAACCCAGCTCTGGGTGTAGCACCAGGCTCTTTGGAAGCAGATCTTTTGCTCCATGAGGCAGCAATTCGAAGTGTTTTTCTGCTGCAGGTGTGCATTAGTGTGGTTGTTTTGTTGGTTGTTTTTTTTTCTTTTTTTTCTTCAATTCAAAATAATCAATACTTATCAGTTCCTGCAGCAATCCCAACTGACTCCAAAGTGATCAAGGAGTTAATGTTGCCTCCCCCCAAAAGCATATGTGCATTGTCCGTCCTGTAGCAAGATATTAGTTAAGGCAGCCAAACGAAGCAGAATTTTTAAATGAGATCCTGTTTTTCAGGTATGATTTTAAGGTACAGTGCAGGTTAAGGTTGTCTGATTCTTCACAGTTCATTAAGTAGAGAGCAGCTAGTCTTAGAGATTGACTTTTAAAAATGATAGATTTTTATTTATAGCAAAGTTCTAGTCATTAATTTTAAAGGATGGAAGCATAAAAGTAGGAATGGGTTCATTTTTTTAAAAAAAGTGACATTGATAATTTAATTAAATTGGGGTTTTGAGGATCATTACAGAATATGAAACATTAGTTCTACACTGCTTTTTAGCCCATCTGATGTATTTGATAGCCCCCGCCCTACTTACAAAACCTGCATGGTCATGAATATTTCTATGTGTAAGTTGCTGCTGAACTTCCCAGCTCCAGGCACTTTGTGGAAGGATATAAATAGTATTTTGTGGGAGGGAGCAAGGGGAAGAAATCTTGCCTGTCAGAGCTGGTACCTGCCCCCCCCCCCCACTGCTGCGTGGGGTCCCCGGGGTGCTGGCTGCTCTTCTGGGGCTGCCGGAGGGGCTGCTCCTCTGCACACAGATGTGGCCAGAGCTTGAAGTCACAGCAGGGGAAAAAAAAAAAAAAAAAGAAGCTGAAGCAGTGCAGCAGTCGAGGTGTACGTGCCATTAAAATGAATCAAGTTTAAGGTGGAAAGGTTGCATTTAATCTGGAACTGGGTTAACTAGAAAACAAGGTGGTCGGTCTGGATGCGGGAAGACTAATCCTATATTCATTACAGATTAGTCTTTCATTTCCCTGGCTGTGAGGGATAGTGCCTGCTGTGCAGAGCCCTCCTCGCACGTCCGTGCTCTGCTCCACGGGGGCAGGAGGCCCGTGCTGGAGGCAGGGCAGGGAAGGGTCAAATCCTGCCCTGGAAGCGCTGTCCCGCGGCAGGACAGACTGAGCATCTTTGCCTTGGTGAGCGTTAGGGATTTGTGTTTCATTTCACGTGCTTACACCGTTTTGTGTTCTGTTCTGCTGTATTCCATGTATACTAGCATATCATTTTCCTTTTAATCTTCCTCTTTTCCTTGGCAGAGCTGCAGACTAAACCTCCCTTTGCTTGTAGAAATTAATCTGGTTTTGTTCATGCCCCAGACAAAATTGTTTCCAATGATAAACCATCACTCAGTTTTGAATGACCATGTTTTCCTTCCTCTGATGTTTCAGCCTTAATGAAAAAACTATAATACAAGATACTGCACAAGGGCCTGATTCAAATTTGATTAAGTCATTCCTCAGTCTTGGTTGTCTTCACTGGGTTTTATATTGAGCTCTAAACCCGTGATTTGAGTGGATGTTTTTGGAGGGGTTTATGGGAACCGGTGGAGTTTTATTTAAATTCTTTGAAACTGCTGTACAGAGGCATTGGGTAAGGATTTACGAGCATTTTAGCTGCAACTTTTCCATTTTATATTCAAGTATCCTTGTTTCTGTTGCAAACTTGTGGGACTGTATTTTGCCTTCAGTGGAGCTGGGGTTAACAGTATTGTTCAGAGTCTGGTTTGATGCAGATGTGTGAAATCTGGATTAAACACACAGTGCAAGGAAGGATAAATCCCGGTGGGCTGAAACGTTGCTCTTTTTGTCTAGGCGATAGTTGCTAATTACAGGTTTTGCTGTCTTCTGTGTGGTTCGGAGGGATAACACAACTCCGCGTACGTGGCAGGGGCCTTTGAGATGCCCGGCGAAGGTCTGCTGAGAAATGTTAGTTCAGATGGGAATGTAATCCCTGGGTTCTGATCAGCTGCAGTCGTGTTCAGGAGAACTGTAGGGGAGCGTAGGAAAGAGGGATGCTTCGGTTTAAAAACTGGTAAAACTGGTCAGGAAAGAGTGGATCTTGTTTCTGATTCAATACCTCGGGGAGTGATTTTTGCTTTTTTATATATACTCTGTAGAAATGGCACTTAACTGTAACTGGCCTAACGAATTTCGGGGCAGTCCAGTAGGGTAAATTTGGTGGTTATTTGCTCTTTACATTTTAAGCGATTCATTTGCTTTGAGTTGAGCCTTCCCTCTGAGTTCCTCACCTGGCAGCTCTGTCCCAATGCTCTGTCCCTAACCAGAAGCAACTTTCTTTGACAGTTCTACCAAGTCACACCTGCGGAAACCCGGGAAGGCTGCAGAACGGGATTCAGCAAGGGACAACCTTCAGCATCGGGGACAAAGTGAGATACAGCTGCAACCCCGGCTTCTTTTTGGAAGGACACGCGTTGCTCACGTGCCATGCCAATTCAGAAAACAGTGCCTCCTGGGATTTTCCTCTCCCCTTCTGCAGAGGTAAGGTGCCCTCTCTTCACCTGGAACAAGCCACAGTTGAAACAGGATTTAATGAGCTATTAAGGCTTGGGAAAAAACTTCATGGACTGTAAGCTTGATTTAAAACACTTGAAAACTAAACATGATGTAGTTAATATTGAGGTTCCTTTTTATTGGATTCCTTAAAGCTGCCAGGGTTTGGGTGACTAATAGGAAAGTTATGAAGTGCTCAAAGTATTCAAAATGCTGCACAGCTAGTTTAACTTCAATTTCTTTGTCTAAAGTAAAGGAGAAAAAAAAAAAAAAAAAGCAGGAGTATTATCCATAAGATAAGGTACCTCCCCAAGACCATGCAGGTTTTCTAGATCAAACACTCGGAGACAAGACGGGATTTTCTGCTTTCTGCAGTGTCAAGCTGCCTTCCTTCGTGGCACGTTCCACAGTGGTTCTGGTGTTTTGCCTGTGAGGAAACGGAGTGTGTGTGGAGTGCTGCTGTGCTCTGGGTTGCTGGCAGCGGGGCCGGCAGCCTCAGACGGGGGTAAAATATGGGAAGTGGAATCTGTCTTTTGCTCGAAAAGGCTGGCCAGCTTTCCAGCAAGCCCTTTTTGGGGTAGGGAAATGTAGGTTCCTTTATCAGAGTAGAGACCTGCTTGCTAATTCTCTGAGGCCACAAGTGACTAGAGAGAATCTGTGAATATACAAGTGTGTGTGTTGTTACACCAAAACACTTGCTGCTGCTTTGAAGTCTTTTCCCCTCTATTCCTTGTGCGTTTCGGGAGAGCATCTTATATTGATTCTTTTTATTGACTCTGCTTGTGCAATCAATCAACAGTTCTAAGCTGTAGCATAAATCTTGAATTTAAAGTGAGCAAATATTGTTTGCTTGATAGTAATATGTGCTACTTGGTGTATATCTTGTACACTTACCTACTGGTTTGGGGCCAAGGGCATTATACTGCTGGAGGAGTGGCTCATAGAGCCAAACTGGCACTGCAGAGGGATAGCTATCATGGCCATTGTAGTATTAGCAGTTATGATTCTTTGCTCTTCCTTTGAATTAGGAGTCTCACTGCAACCTTTTTTTTTTTTTTTTTTTCTTATTTCACTGAAAGTGTGTGCAGGAAAAGCATTCACTGAAACGCAGCCTTAAGAGTATGCAAGGCAATTCCCTTTTTAGAGAAGGAAATTACCTGCATCAGCGGACCAGTGTTTCCTTCAGTCTGACAGCATTTTCTTCCTTTGGAGGGGGGCAGTACCTTCTCCCTGCCCTGCTGTTATTGAGACATTTGTGTCGTAGATCCCAATAAGGGAAGGATTAACTTCCCAACTTCAACACCTATTGAGGTGAGGGTTGGAATCGTTGTAATTTTTGTGATCCCTGCTGCAGATGGAGTAAAAGAGTGTTTTTGCACTGCTAAACTCACTTTTAATTTTAAAATTGAGTTTTTAAACTCAATAACTTAAGCTGAGTTCTACACGTCTAGCTGTATTTTTATCTTGACGGTATGCTGGAGGCAAGACTCCATCAGACTTGGAATGCTGTCTTCTGTTGTAGCCATGGAGGGAACAGCCCTCACCTGGGTCAGTTAATTCCAAACAAAGCAGAAATGTGCATCGGAAGCACTAAGAGACTGTCCAGAAACATCTGAATCTGTTTTGTAAAGTACTTTCGTGTGTTTAAAGAGAAGTCTTGCCCAGTTTCGATCTTGAATGCAGCAACAGTGATGATATCTGATATACCGGAGAAGGGAGGAATATTTTCAGTTCTATGGTGGTTGCATCAGTGCTGGGTGAATTGCTCTGACGGCAGCAAAATATGTGCTTTTTCAGGTGCACTTGTGTAGAAACGTGCCTGCAGGTTGCTGGAGGTAGCCACTCCTTTTTATAGACTTGGTCTTGGTCCTTCAAGACTTTACTTCAAGTAAAACTTCCAAGGCATTTTTTGGAGGCAGGAACCAGAAATCTTCTTGTGTAACATTTATATCTGTTCCAGGAAAGTAGAAAGTAGCAAAGACAGTCTGCAAATTGACTTGCTGAATTGGAAAACCAGCTGCACTCCTTCTACCATAAGCAGGCTTTCAGCAGTCAGACGTTCGTGCTTGGCTGATAAACTGGCGATACAGACTTCAGTTGTAGCAAGGGGCAGATAAATTTGCATACTAACAAACAGGTTGATGCCTCCTGCTGCAGCGAAAATAATGTTTTCAAAACTGTTGCCTGAAGGAGAATATGTATTTCCTTGAGAGAGGAGGTATATTTGTGGCCCATGTAGCTTGTAATTAATCCTGTTAACATGGGATTACTGGTAATTGTCACCTAAAAGTTTGTTAAATGTATTTCTATGTATTTTTAAAATTTCTAATGTAAGTTGGAGATGGGTCATGCTGCTGGGTCAGATCCTGACAAATGGAGATGAAAAGTGCCCTCTAGCTTGGCAGGTGTTAAAATCTTGGAGCTGCTATCTTGGGAATAGACTTGTCTCATGTTGCTGCAAAGGGCAGTGTTCGTGCTGGGGACTCTGCCCTTTCCTTCCCCTCCTCTCCAGTATAACGGCAGAGGTACGAGTCAAGTGTTGAAAACAGTGCAAGTTTCTATCATGCTGATCAATACAGTCTTTTGATTTCTTGATGCCCTTTTCTTTGTGCTTGTCTTTTGCTTTGTGACATCCTTTTTTTTTTTATATATTGGAAGCCTTGTCTCTATTGCAGTCTCCATGCATTGAAATAATCGAAGATGCAAATAAATGCATGGTAGAAAAGGATAAGAAACAAAGGGGTTTGAGAGGATGTGCCAGGGCAGGAACACTTTGAAGGAGTGCTGTGGTTCAGCTGCTTTTTCTTCATAGGAGATGTCTGCACTCCCTTTACCCAACTCTCAGTTTAGAAGTACGGGGCTTTTTTATAAAGGACAAGGGTAATCTCAATGAGAAAGCAGAGTAGGAAGGAATTCCAGATGGAGAGAACGGCTTGGTGAAATGTCTTTGCAGAGCTGGTGAGAGTAGCTACTGCTGCACTCGCCAGTGGTTTTGAAAGCACAGTTATATCAAAATTGATTCTTGGACTCTGAGCTAAAAGAGACCATAAATTCAGTCTGCACAGACTCTGCTCCGGTGAGTTATGTTTCTTGCTTACGTGGCAGGAAGGATTAAAACTGTGGTGATCTCATTCAGGGAGCACCACAGCAGCGGCGGACGACATCTCCCTGCTGCTCCGCGAGCGCGGAGCTGGGTGGCAGCTGGGGCTGCCCAGAAGAGGAGCTTGGCTGTGCCTGGCAGACCATGTGTAACTCCGAAATTTGCCTCAAGGACTCAGAATGCTCAGCGAGTCTGGGTCAGGCTGTAAAATCTGGACTAAGCTGACGTTTATCCCATCTATATAACGTGCGTCAGAAATATCTGGAATCATTTCCTCTTTGCGTCTTGTGTGGTTTTGCATGCTTTCTGCACAACCCTTCCGTACTCACAGAATGAAACGAGGCCTAGTACTTAAACTAAATGGGGCCTTAAGCTGAGTTCTACAAGTCTAGCTGTATTTTTATCTTGATGATATGCTGGAGGCAAGACTCCATCAGACTTGGAATGCTGTCTTCTGTTGTAGCCATGGAGGGAACAGCCCTCACCTGGGTCAGTTAATTCCAAATAAAGCAGAAATGTGCATCGGAAGCACTAAGAGACTGTCCAGAAACATCTGAATCTGTTTTATAAAGTACTTTCGTGTGTTTAAAGAGAAGTCTTGCCCAGATTGTTTGCTGAATTTAAGTAGAACTGATAGGTTTATGATTCTGGTAGGCGGTTGAGTAAAAATTCAGTAAGCCAGCTGAAAAGTTGAGAACATTTGCAAAGCTACATTTTAAGCAAATCAAATATGCATAATCTCATTAAAAGTGGTCTGTCTTACGGTAACTCAAACAGCTGCTTAGACTGCACTACCCAAAATAATTGAAGGGCTGTTCAAGAAGATTTTAGATTGTAGAATATGTTTAAACAGTAACAACCTCTACAAACTCAGGAAGTGTGTATTTAGAGATGGATAGGAAGGGAGTACATTTTTCATTAAACACCTATTGCAATGAAAATTTTTCAAGGGATTTAAATGTAAAACTCCTCTTTTAATTGAAAAAAAAAAAAAAAAAGAGCCACAACCATCATAACTCTGGCTAGATCTTTTGCTATTGTAAGTTAGCTTCGTCCCGTTTAAAAAAAGTAGTCCCTTTAAGAATTCTAATATAGCATTTAGTCAGAATTTTTTAGCACATGCTCTGTCCCTCCGTGTAACCCTTCTAGTACAAGAACAACGTTAACGTGCCGGAGCCAGTCTGAGACTTCTTAGACCCCAGTAGCAAACGTGGCCGAGAACTTGCCCATGGGAGCTGCTTCTTTCAAATCCTTATCGCCTTTGCCCTTGGGTGGCTGGGTTGGAGGGTTCTGTGTAGGTCTGATCACAGTGAGATAAATGTTTGGCCAAGAGCCCCTATGCCCTTGACCATGGCGTTTGCCTGCGGAGGGGGCATGGCTTGCAGATGTCCCATGGTCGTGGTGCAGGACCTGATTTGCAAAGGTGCTTTGAACGGCTGCCCGGTGCCACTAGCAGCCCAGCAACGATAATGTTTAATGTGTTACGTAGGAGGTAGCTGCCCCTCGGGAGATAAGTGTCTCTTAAGAATAAATTGCCCCTTCAGATCCCCGTGCATTGCTGAAGCAGCTGATGACCTTGTTCCTGCTCTGTCTTGCTGTATGTGGTCAGAGAGTTCAGTGGCCAAGAATCTGGTTTGCATCTATTTCTTTCTAGCGTACGCAGGGGCACTTATTCAGGAGAAATTAAATTTGAACGTACCAGTAAACTGGTGAGTTGTGCTTATCCTCTTTGGGTAGAATCCATTCATCCTCTAAAAAGCCTTTTAATTCATTCTCTGAGGGAGGGGCTTGGAAGTAGCCTCTCTACTTTTTGCATGGACCTTCTTTGGAGATTCCACGGTGAATCTCGTGTATGATGCATTTGAAGTCTGAAGGATTTTCTGGTGCTTGGCCTAGATGAGAAATCTTTCAGCCTCAATTTATTGATGATTCTAACTGCCCTTCAGTGTCACTGACGGTATGATTGCAGCAGACAATAGAATACCAGGGAATAGAGCATCGAGTTGAGATTGCGGTGGCCTTTTTCAGTCCTAGTTTTGGCTGCTGGAACGGCCCAGAAGTAGCTGCATGTCTGCCTACATGTCTGGGGTTTTTTTATCGTGTTTTTTTCTGCCTTCCCTGCTTGCTGTGAGCTCTGCAGTAATGGCGACGTGCCATCCCAGTCTGAGCGCAGAAGCAGTTGTGAAGGGCTGGGATCTCCACCGGGACTCGGAGGTGGCAGTGGAACCTGTGCAGGGTGTTAATGTGGTAGAGCCATGGGACTTACACAGCCTGGGGCCGTCTCCATCGCTCCGGCGGCCCTGGCAGGCGTCCGTCTGCCGGAGCCTTCTGCTGGTTCGGGTGGCTGCTGCACCGGGAGAGCAGATGGCCACGGGAAAGAAAAGTTGGCATGTATGTTTGTCTTACTTTGTCTTTCAAGTTTCAGGAGTTAGAGGCTGCGAGTTTCAGCTCTGCTGATAAAACCTGCTGATAGCACACGATACACATTCACAAAAAGGTCTAAAAGCTGTAGGATCCTCCTGAGCAGCCCTGCAGAACTATCCGGCCCCTTCCCGACGTGCCACTGCGCTTAACGAATGTTCTCACCTCTGTGAAATGTCAGTTTTGAAGGTCTTTTTGTAAATAGTTTGTAATGAAAATAAGTGTTTAGAATGTAAAGCCCCGAGCTCTTTGGCTAAAGCATCTGAAATGCTGCTCTGTAATACATGTTGTAAAGTTAACAGGCTTTTCTCAGCAGTGTTCCAAATAAATGCTGAGCTGATGCTGTATGTACGAGAGCAGTGAGCTGCCCTGATGCTAGTCAAATTAATTCTTGGTTTCCTTTATCTTCCTGCCCATGTTCTGTTCAGATCCTCCTCCTTTAATTGCTCTAACAGCTCCTGCTGATAAAATTCAGGTTGTAAAAATGAAAGAACCAGCAGCAAACAGGAGATCCAGTACGTAACCGGGAAATGTCACTGCTAGATTTCTGAACAAGTGATTAAGTTTTTCTGCTGTGATTTTGGTAACAACATATGTTTTCTTAAGAAATCAGAGCGAATGAAGACGTGTATGGCAGGTGTGTGGGATACTCCACTCTTTTTCTGTTAGATTTCTGTTAAATACACTGCTTGTGCTCCGAGTCCTGTTGTCCCAACCCTTGGGGGTGTTTCTGTTACTGATGAAGGTGCTGAGATCTATGGGAGTTGGAAACAAACCTCCCTCCCCGCTGCGAGAGGAGAATTTTCACAGGTCTGTGAAACCCAGTCGCTGAATTCCTGGTGGTTTTCCTCCTGCTTGGCTGGCTATGTGAATGAGAGGAAAGTTGTGGAAAACACCTCGGAGGACCCTAATCAGGAATAAGGGACGGAACAGAAATCTCTGGCAACAATGTGTGAGGAGACACTGTCCTGACAGTGAGACGTGTTATGCTGAGAACTGCCTCCCTAGGGAAGCGGTAGCAGCTCTGTCACTTGGGGTGTTCCAAATTAAACTAAACAAATCGCTAGTAAGTGTACGGTGGGGAATAAGCTGGCACTTGCGAGGAGACACTGGCTGACCGAACAGGATTTTGCATCCCTCAACATCTTTGTCTCTTAATAGCGTGTAGTAAAACACACCCTGGCAAAAGCGCTGGGGATTTTAAAGCTTTGCTTTGAATTTGGGCTTATTCTTTTTTGATGTGCTGCTTTGTGCATTTCAGCAAAATCTGATAACTTGCATTCTCTTCCCAGCTGACGATGCTTGTGGAGGGACTTTGCGAGGACAGAGCGGAATTATCTCAAGCCCTCATTTCCCTTTGGAGTATGGCAATAATGCAGACTGCACCTGGACTATTCTCGCTGAACCTGGAGACACTATTGCGCTGGTTTTCATGGATTTTCAGCTGGAAGATGGATACGATGTTTTAGAAGTTGCTGGAACAGAGGGATCTTCGCTCTGGTAGGTTACTCCTGGCCATACTTCGTTGTGGTCTGTACCGTCAGGTAGTACCCCCTGGTGCGTTGTGTGCACAGATCCAAACTTTACAGGATGTTTGAGTGAACAGTTTGTGCCTGAACGAGGGCAGTTCCCCTGGCCGTTATTCCCAGTCACGGATTGTAGCTGCTACCTTCCAGTGAAACTCCCTGAGATGCTTTTTGTTTGCTTGGTAAACTTTGCAGTGGCTGTTATCTCCTTAAAACATCTTCAGTGCAATAAGTGTTCATAGTCTAGCTGGCTGGAAGAAACACAGTTAAAAAAATAAACAACACAAAAAAACCCCAACGAAATACCCAGCGCTTCAAAACGCAAGAAACCTCAATCAAATATTGTCATGCTCAAACCTTGGGTTTGTTAAATTGTTTTCTGATGGCCACTAAATGCATTGCTGACAAGTTGACTCTGCTGTTAATGAACTTTTGGCAAATGTTTCTGCAGATCAGTTTGTACTTTAGACAGAAGGCTGTGTATAGAATTTCAATACCCTTCTCATCCCGTTGTTTGCTTGAGCGGTGCTTTCAGAAATACTGCTTTTATGTATAATAAATGCCACCCTGATTTTTTTTCTGATACACAAGAGCTCCCCAAATGGTCAGTGCCGTGGAGCCTGAAGTGACGGCTCGCAGAAGGGTTTTGACATGTTACTTTGATAGCAAAGGACAAGTCTTGCCTCTGTCGATCTGGATGCTGTGATCTTCTGCACTGTGACTGCATTCCACAAACAGTTAAAAGTCCTGACTAGCAGCAAATGGAAGGGAGTAGTCTGAAACCCAACAGCCCTTTGGAAGGGAAGAATTAAGTGTTTGAGATAATTAGGTGTTGCCTGGGATTATCAGCGGGAAGTTAAATTACGATTATTTACAAGGATTGTCGCAGCCACAAATAACATTAATTTAAGTAATTTCTAGTTGCCTGGCAATTATGGGGGAATAGGATTTGAATGTTTAGGACGTACCGATGTGAGAGAACTTGCCATTTACCATGTACCAATTGTTTACTGCTCCCAGGACCCCTCTGCAAATTTCAAGTTGCTCTTTCTTGAAAAAACCCTGGTTTTATTAGCATGCCTTAATGTTTTAGGGCACTGTTAGTTTTTAGCCATTATGTACTGCAGTGAGGATCAGTCGTCTGTGGTATGTGGTAGAGATGAATGTAGCTAGTTAAGAAGCATTATTCAGCCTGGAGGTGTTGCCAGTGCAGCACTGTGTCTTGTCACATCAAAAATAAAACAATGCTTGCTAGAGTGAACCTGCTGGAAAAAAAAAAATTAATAAACTACTCATAAATCCCAGCATGATAGAACTTAAAAAAGGCAAACGTGCCTTAGAAAATTAAGCCCTTTGACTGTCAGTAGTATGTGTATGTGCACGCGCACTCTTCTGAAAAGGAGATTTAGTAGCTATTTTAAAGGTGGTCTGTTTTGCAGACATCAGTTTTGGGGCCTTGTCAGAGGGAATAATGATGCACTGACATTCCTTTTTTTCCCCCTTCCCCTCCAAGTGCCCATGTGCTGCATCTTCAATGATGCCTTTCCTCCAAATTTATTTTCCCTGGGAGCTGGATGAACTGTGTGAGCTGTAACAGCAGTGGACTCTTGTCTGAGCGGGTAGAGCAGCCCAGGCGAGATGCACTGTGTTAATGAGTGCAGCACAGGTCACACAAACAAGGGTTTCATCCAGGGCTCGTAGCAGAAGCTGTTCCTGCTTTTTTGAGGTTCATCCTGCATTTTTATAGTGTCATTAAATACACACGGGCAAGATAAACACACCAGTCAATTCAAAGCGAGCTCATTTAGTATTCTCGAGAAGTAAACTTTTCAGTCCCATAAGCGGAATTACAAAGAGTCTTATTTTGAATTTCATTTTTCAAAGCTGGCCTTCACAACTCACAGCCTGATAATTAAATTCAGATGACTCATTTTTCCCATTTTTTAATAATTTTTGCCCGTAGGGGGGAAAAAAAAAAAACAACACTGAACTCATATCTCTTCTTTAAACATGTTGATATGATTCAGCTTGAAAATATAGCTAAAAACCTTTTTTCCCCTCTGTCTATGAAAACCCAGTTTTAATTATTGGTAATATGGCAGATAGACTTGCGGCCAAATAAACCATTCTATTGAAGTATCTTGCAGCTAAATATTTCATTTCCTAAGCATTATAAATAGTTTTAATCTGGTCCAGAGATGTACACAAATAAACAAAATTAAATTTCAACTGGAGTGTAATTCATATGTACTTTCAAGCCGTGGAGTATTATATAATAGTGTTATATAGGAGACTACTAACTCAGCACATTAAATAAGCTTGACTTGGCCTGCACTTACTAAAAATCTCCTGCGTTGTCATTCATGCTCCCCTCTTCAAAAGTGGATGCTTTGTTGTTTTATGAGCCAGGTTCCCTTAACCCTCTTGCCTTCAGCAGCGTCCACTGCGCTCCACGTTGATCTCGGCACACGCAACTGCTCCCCGGAGAATCCCCTTACGAGTTTCATTCTGTCCCCGACCTGTCGGATGCGAATCCTGCAATAAGTCTGGAAAGAGAAAGGGCATTGCAGGTCTAAGCATCCATATGTCAAGCAGAGCAAAAGAGGTTGAGTAGCTGTTTGAGACATATTAATAAAATAACACATTTACAGCTCTTTTAACTGCTATCGCAGTTCCTGTCATGGGACCTTGGGCCGAGATTTCCTTGACAGGTGAGAAATAAAACTCTACTGAGCAGAGAAACAGGAGGGGAAGAAAGTAGCAGTTGTGAAAAAAAAACCCGTCAGATTAGGAAGGACAAGGCGGGGGTCTCCAGGCTAGAAAGAAAAATTGGAAGGATGGCAGTAGCTGCCCTGTTCTCAGTTGAGGTTAACTGGAGTGCCCGTCCTAATCACGGCCCTCTGCTAGTGCTGGGCCTGGAGAGGGACACAGAGTATACATGTTCTCTTATGTCATTATCCCCAGACTTTTTCTTGTGTTCAGGACTTGGGGTTCTCTTCCCCTTCATTTTGTAGTAGCTGAGAGATTAATGAATTTTTTCTCTAGAAATACATGTAAAAGAAGAAAATCCCTCGAAGCAGCTTGGGCGCCAGTCCTGAAGGGGACTGAGCTCTGTTGGTCACACACTTTGTGTCAGTGTCTGCTCAGAGCTGACTAAATCCCTTGGCTGATGCTTCTCAGGAGTATCTGCTGATTACGGCTGCTTTGTGGTCCTTGCTTTAAAGCTTGCTTCAGTGGCAAGCATTCTGCGGGTGCTCCGCTACACTGAAAATACCCAAGTGTTCCAGGCTGAGTACCTACAACATCCCACCGCTGTGTCCGATGACAGGGAGTCTCCAGGCTCGTCCTGGATGGTGCTGAACCTGCTCTGGGGCAGAAGTCTCCCAGCCTCATCTTCCCCTTGAATAGCTCTGAAGGTTAGGGTAGGTTTGACTTTGTTAAAACACACTGTCTTTGATCTCCTGCATGCTCTGTGAGTCCTCAGATGTGTTGCTTGGGGGGGGTGTGAGGTGACAGGAGGGGGGCTCCTGCGGCGCAGGACTGGGGCCAGGACCCTGCTGTCACACCTCTGGCGTTGATGCGTCCCCTGAAGGTTTAGAGCACGTAGGAATGTGCTGGGCAGCGGTTCCTTGGCTGCACTCTGAATAAGTTGTTACCTTCCCTGTGGTGGGAGAGTCTGGATTTCCCGTGGCTGTCCGTTATTTGCTGCGGTTTAAGTGTATGCAAACGATGAAAAGTGGTTTTCTCTCTCTTGCACTTCTTTATCATCTGTTTAGATCTCATCTAGCGGGTCTGGGACGTGTATTTAATATTAGGCATAATGACTCGTATTATCATCATTAAAGAGAAGGTGGTGGTGGTGTAGGAAATGACTAATCATCCAGTGTGTGTATGTGTGTTTAGAGGAATGGAGTAAGATCGAGTGTATGTTTTGCTGGGTATAATGCTGTTCAGCAAAGAAGGCTTCTGCAGCAGTTCCGATATAGCTGAAGCAGGTGAGGTAGGTGAAGAGAAGCCTTGTTCTCAGGCTGTGCAGGGCCACATGCGACAGAGTTCCTCTAGAGTAGGGGTTTTCCAAGTTGTGCAAGTCTTAAGACGACAATCTAATGTTTGCTATATGAAGTGTCTTTTATCCTATTGAGTTGGAAAATAGGAGGAGGTGAAGGGAAGGCGCTGTGAGCTTCAGCCTGTCTGCTGACCAGGTAAGCAGCCGGTGGTAGCCTTGGTGCTCCGTGGCTATTTGTTCCACCGACTAAACTATTTAGAAACCTCTGCTCCTGCCAAATGAATTCGTTCGGTGAGATAAAACTAACGGGTATCTCATTTGTCTATGACAGACTGCCATGTTTTGAATGTTCGTTAGATGTTGCTAATTTTCAGGTGGGAAATGTACTTTGAGATGTAGATGACCTCTTTAATAATGAGGCTTCCTAAATCTTTTTTTATAACTTTGTGTGTTGCAACTGTGTATATGGTAGATTATGAGAATCCAAATTGATAGGAGGGACTGGGATTTTAGTCAGGGAAGGTGCTCCTGTTGCTTCTATATTGTAGCTTGTTTTTTCAGATCAAAAATACTACAGTATGTTAAGGGTCAGAATCTTTTTGAGTTGTTCTTTAGCCTTGTATTAGGTTTTGGTGCAGCAATTAACCCTCTTCCCCTTTGCCATAACCTTATTTCACATAATATTTTTGCCTGAGCTCAGCTGAAACAGAATGTTCCCTGGCAAATCACCTCATCCTATCACGCTGAGAAGTTGCATGTTGACCTGGGAATATGACTTGCTTTTGAATTACTTCCTTCATTTTCCAGTGGGTGCTTGTTTTTCTGTCCAAATGTCGAGCCGGCTCGGCCCAACCTATAGAAATCCCACCATGGGTTGAGAGTGGAGACCGCTGTGGTTGCTCATCCTTTTCCTCTGAGCAATCCAGACTGCCCACCCTCTGACTGACAATCCACTGTGGTGCGTTTCCTCTTGAACTTAATTATGTGTCTGTTTCTTAGTGCAACTTTTACTGGATGTGGGTGCGTTTTTGAAAATTCAGTGCTTATCTTTGAAAGAAAGGAAGCCGACAATTTTCAGATGCCACCTACTTACTCCCTTTTATTTATTTTTTTAATGTTTCATGGTCCTTTAAAGAGCTTTCTCCTCAATTGCCTCACTTGTGTACTTTGTTCCGTGAGCACATACTGAGCTGCTGTATTAATGCAGAGTCTTGGTCTGTGGTATCTTTCTTCCCTACGATCCTCCTCTTGACTTAATTATTCTACCTTATGGAACACAAGTCTAATTTTAGGGGGGGTTGCATCATCTCTCACGTTGCCCCTCTGCTGCCCTCCCACTCTTTGAGCTTTCCCTTATCACTTCCCTGGGAAACATGGTTTTTCTCCTTGATTTTTCTGTTAATAATCCCATGCTAAGTGAACGCAGTGGGGGAAGCAGGGCTGCAAGTGAGTAACTGCCAAGTCGGTGGAGTTTATTTCTGTCTGAATCCGGTTCCTCCTCTTCAGTGTCTCATCTTCATTTTGCCTTTTCAGCCTTGGAGCCATATTTTGCATGTGTCGCTTTCACAAATCCTTTTCTTCTCCTGCTTAGGACTACTTTTCCACTTAATTTGTGCAGAGTTTGGTTTTAGATTTGTCTCTTAATTTTCTAGAAGCAAGGGAGCATGCCTTAACACATGCGTGTGTATTATTTTGCATTACTTTTCTGGCACAACTGTGCCTGATGTGAAAGCATCACAGGCATCTTCCTCTGCTTCAGGAGTACTGCGGTACAGATTTTGAGCAGTGAGTGAAAACAAAAGGGATCAGATGCTGGGGTGAGCCCGGGAGGAGAACTGGGGACTTCTGAGTTTAAGGGTTCCTCTGGTGAATTCTCTAGTATCTTCTATTCTGGAGCTCAGCCCAGGAGAGCCCTTCTGGACATCAGCTCTGTCTGGAAAAGATTTTTGGAAGTTCTGTCTTGTTGCTGTGTTTCTGCAGAGTTGAGTCGAGGGGAGAGTGGTTGGAAGAATCATCGATGTTTCAGCAGCTCCTCTTAACTGTTGCTGACTTTCTTTCTTTCTTTCCCTGTCATTTTTTCCGGCTGAGCCTTCCCTCCTCACGACCCTTGTCTATCAGCTAGGTGGGTTCTAATAGTCATTAACATTCTCCTATTCGAGATCTGCTTTGTGCTTCCCTCTTGTTTCCAGTTACGGGGTACCACTGGCCAGGCCAATCTATCTGCACATCTTCTGCCCTACCCGGCAGAGGTCGGAGTACCCGTGTCCTCGAAGGCCACTTTCAGGTGATGATAACACTGGTTGGGGAAAACCTGCTCTGCCTGTGCTTCTAATGAACCAACCTATTTTCTTCGTATCAAAGCAGCTTCTGATCCTTCGATGGCTGTCTTGGAGCTTTCAATGTGTATTTTCATCTCAGCCCTCAGTCGATGGCTGCTGAAGTCAGTGGAGAGGCTTTGCCTCCAGGGAGCCGCATTCCGATAAACAACTGCCCCACGCACTCCCCAGTGGCTGCTGCTCTTTGCCGTGACTCTGTAGAACAGGTTTGCCTGATGATTGCTTTAAAATTATTTTCATCTCGCACTTGCCGCTTCCTTTTTGATTTTTTTTTTTTATTATTTTTTTTATTTGCAGTCAGTAATTGCTTTTATTTGAAAGTTGACAAGCATTATCCTGGCCTGGTGCATGTATGAGGCTGAAGACTTGAAGATTATTGTGTTTCTTGAAATAACTTATTTCAGCACTAGTTAAAGCCTAGATAATGCAAGTGTGAAAGTTTTATTTTCCTGTGCAATGAATTAAGCTTCCTTATTGTAAGAGCTAGTTAACTAACGAATACTTTATCTGTAATGTTCAGCTGTTTTTCTTCCATGGTAATATTTTCCATAGGACTGAGAATGAATAAAAAAAGTGTATGAGGTGTCTTTTGAAATCCCTATTTAAATGTGAGTTACATCTTCGCTGGGATCTGGAAAATAGACCTCCTTGTTTGCTAGAGTTTAATTTTATTTTATTTTTTTTTTCTTTTCTTTTAAAGCATTTGTAATGCTTTTAATCGGAAAGAAATTCTAAAAAGGCTTATAAGCTGTAAAACATTGCTTTAGTGGGAAACAGTCATTTTGCAAAACCCCTTTTTCTCTTAGTGTATTCTCTGGAGATAACATTTTAGAGAAATTTGTCAGAAACCAGACCAGCCTGCTGCTCTCCGTGCAGGGGGTGGCCCCATCCTGCCTCCGGGACGTACCAGCCGTGGTACCTTCCTGCACAGCACTTCGGGCCTTAATTTAATAGTGATCTGCAAGATGAAGAACAGGGATTTGTAGGTCAGTGAGGTGATTTCTCCCTGATGGGGGATAGCTGGCACAGCGTTGGGAGCCCTGGGCTGCTGGTGGTAGCCGAGAGGTAGAGCCGACGGCTCCCGGAGGGGTGTGTGCGGCTCGGGGGCATCTTGGGTGCCGTTTGGAAGTTAAAGGATTGATAATGCTTTGTACAAAGTCATTTCTACGGAGGGTGTTGCAACTCATCCTAGAGTTCTTTGGCCTGTTGCCCTGCAGAAGTAACTGGGAAATTCTGGAATAAAGGGCTGGTCTCGGGGTGAGATGGCAGTTCAGGATGGTCCGTAGTTTCTGGTAGGGAAGGGAACATTACACCTGTGCCCCGGATGGGAAGAATAATATGTAGCAGTGTTGGCTCTCATTGGCTAAGGACTTAATTGACAATACGTGCAACTCCTTCCGAAAGCCTGATCTGCTCTTCTGCCAGGAGCGTGCCAGGGAGAGAGACTTTTGTGACAGATTACAATGGAAGGTCCGCAGGACCTCTCCCACTCATGTTTCAGTAAAACATGATTAGATTTCATACACCATTTTCTGGCTAATCTTATTTTTCTGTGCATTAATGTGATTAATTCTCTTTGCTAGGTAGTAGAGAGCATTTCATGAATATTCAGGCTAGCTTTTTAAGCCAAGGAAGAAGATGCTTTTAGGCTGAAAATTACCTTGAACATGTTTTAATTGTCCTTTTTATCCCAATTTGTCCTTTTTTGTTGTTTGGTCACCTCCAAGGCAGAGAGAACCCTATGCAAAGACTACTCTTGTGTGGCCTGCACACCTCAAGGATGAGGTACAGGAAGGCCCATAGTGTGTGGGAAAAATCCCTGAAGGTTACTAGATGAAGAAATTAATGCTTAGCTGTTTCTGTCCCGGATGCAAACATGGGTTGGAAGAAAAGAAGACAGGCTTGTTTGCAAGAACACTCAATACCTGCGAGCTACAGAGATTTTTTTGAAAGACAGACCTCATGCAAATTAGTATAACACAACGGGCTGAAAGCTGAGAAAAGTATTGGTAATCTCAGGAGTATCTTCTGGACATGACCCAAAATATAAGTGACCATACAGATTGTAAAACGGTGAATAATATCTTTATTTGGCAGGGGAAGGAGACTTTACGTAAGTGCAAATGATGTCACAGGTTGTAAAAAGCTGGATATCTGGGGTCCTCTTTCAAACACCACGTCTCTTCCTCTGCTGTTAGAGCGGGACACTGAGCTTTCCTGGTTTAAGCAAGGATTTGGACAAATGTCCGTGGGAAGGATCACTGACTTGGGTGCTTCAGGAGATGTCTCTGCCTTTCCATTGAGATTTTTCTTCTTCAGAAACCAATTCCTCTCACTTCTGTGTGTGGTTCTACCACTGTCTAAGCCAGCTGGGGATGTGCATCTGTGGAGGGGTCTCCCTTGCAGAGGTATTTGCTGTGGAGGGAGTTGCGTTTGCCTGTCAGAATCTGTCAGCCAGAGCTGGTAACAGTGATCTTGCGTTGCTCGCCCTTACCTACAGCTTCAAAGTGAAAGAGTGGAGACCCCTCTGCAGCTGTTTCTGCACTTTGACAGACCTCTTTCCCCTGGGGTTTTTGTGGACTCATTGATGGGTGCTTTCTTACATTTACAAGTTGTGTTAGAGAATACAAGTGCTTTGTTTTGAGATGTCACCAGTGTCACAAAATATATTTGAAATGGTCTTTGCCTGCTGAGTTTTCTTCCCTAGGTTCACTGCAGCTGCTGTAGGTGGAAGTCACAACGGATAGGTTTAGTTTGTTGTTGAGTTCAACTCTTTTTAAACTGAATTTTTGGATGTCTGATGCTAATGTATCTCATGTACTGTGATTAAACACAACTCCCTTCTAATTTGCCTTCTATACTAAATGGGGAAGAATTGTATTTAGCACGGCTTGCCCAAGCTCAAGCTGTGGCGAAGCATCACTTGTTTTTGACAGTTCTCAGGTCATACACATCTCCATCCACTCGTCTAGAAATATGTAAGTGCACAAAATAAGGGAAGAAATATCTATAGGGACCCTACTTGAGGAGATGTTTGGCTGTTAAGGGTAATGTGGTGAAGTCGGTGTGTGCTATTTTCTGAGTGTAACCCGCCAGAAAGATAGGAAGGTGTCAGATCAGCACCTTCCAGTCATGAAAAATTGCAGAAGTGTAGAAGGCCCCGGAATGCTCCTGGTGGCAGGTGGTCTGGAGTTGGTTTCTCCTGTGTAAACAGCATTCGGATCAATATCTTGCTAAGTAGCAAGCTGGCAGCAAACTGAGTTCTGGATGAGGAGAAATGATGTTCTTGTGTATAGGGTCCATTTCCATTACTGTCATGGCTGGCAAGCACCTTCTCACCACACCTTTGTCTCTTCTTGTGCACTCAAGACCTTTAGTCCAACCTCTTCCGAGTTAGATAGCAGCTGAGGTTTGGGTTTGTGAGCTGGCGATATCGACGTGCCAGCAGGTTTATGAGATAATACACCAGATCGTGACTCAGGAGAACTGAATGCGGCAATAACCTGTTGTGAGCTTGTCAGAAGGTCATTTTACTTCTGTTTTTCCTTCCCTTGATTTTTGTTTCTAAGGTCAGTTACTGAAGTTGTAAACCTTGGTCTGTTACTTTACAGCTGAGTCAGCAGCATCTTGTTTCCCTTTGGGGGTTTCGGTACGGGACCCAGTTCCATCTTGGACGATAGACTATTTGGATAGCACAAAGCTTGAATTTATTGCTGTGAATGATAGAGGTTTTGAGGTTCTTGTGAGGCTGATATTAGCTGCCTGCCTTCAATCTATGCAGATGTGCTCTCAGTTTGTACACAGACACGGGCAAGGAGCTTTAGTAGAAGCTTCTGGACTCATGTTCACACTTGAACCAGCTCCGCCACCCTTCCCCACATATCCTTAGAGAGGAAGGCTGTGAGATGGAGGGTAGGCATGAAGATGGTGAAGGAAAATTTCATTGTTTCAAAGATTGGAGAACACTAATATATGTTGTTACAGTTCCTCTCAACAGAACAGATGGAAGAACTGTTCAGGTTAAGAATTAGAAAGTGTGTTTTCCGAACCAATCCTTTGTATTTGTTAAGATGTATCTTGACATATCTATATATCTGTGACATGTGTCTTGACAAATGGAGTATAAAAACATATAGAACTCTCTATATATATTTTTAGGTAGCCAAGTTTCTGCAATTTGATAGCTGCAGTACAGTCCTGGAGGCCTTTTTCCTTGAGTAACAGCCTTCCAGCTAAAGTGAAAAAATTGACTTCTGTTCCTGTTGTTTGCTTATTGCGGGCCCGAGCTGCTGCTGCTTAAAAATAGATAAAAATGCCCTGGGAAGAATCAGTAATGGGTGGGATAAGCAGGAGAGCACAGAGACTATTTCTCAGTCTAGATCTGTGCAATGCTTCTGGAAGGGGGCTATTCCCAGGGTGGCTCCTGAATTCCAAAATGAGAGGGAGCTGCAAAGGAAGGGTTAAAGGGAAAGGCTCAAAGCGGTTCAGAAGTGGGTGGTTCAGTATCCCTTAGGAAAGCGCAGGCTGAGACCTGAGGTGGTGGAAACCTGAACTGTGCATCCTCGGGGTGAGATGTTCCTTTCAAAGGCTTGATGTTTCTTTAAGGAGTTAGTCCAAAACCTGGATCTGAGCTCAGGGAACAAGGATGGGCCGACAGGCAGAAATGTGAAGGATTTCTCTTGTGGAACATAGAAGGAAAATAATGAGTTCTACAAGTTGTCTTGCCCCTTGGTATCTGTGTTTCTCTGTGCTTCAAAATCCAGTGTTGTTCTTTCTGCAGTGGGAGGTGCCGCCACTGATGGGTCTTGGCACAGATACATTTTTCCATCTCATGCTGCTTGACTCAAGCATGGACTGCAAATCTAGTAATATCAGTTATTGAATGCAGACACTTAATCTACATATCTTGCCTCTTAATGTCTCTGATATGTGGTGCACAGAGATCTAATCAGCCTTCCCAAATCCCAGATAGAGGAAGGAAATAATTATTTTGGATTCATGTGGCTACTATATTTTGCTGCTGCTTCTTGGCGGTGTTTTTTGTCATGGCAGGTCATGATCTCTAGCTCATGCTGAGTTTGTTTTTGACAGTCTTGGCTGTTTTACAATATGGATGTTTTGATTCTTCCTCACAGGGACCCTTCTTGTGGCTGGATTTATAGCGGAGATCAGGAAGATGCCAGGGCATCAGTAAATATCAGAGGATTAGTAATAGGCAAGATGCTGTCAACAGTGAATGTCTAATGACTGTCTTCGGGCAAGAGAAAGCTGGAATTTTCCAAGACTCTGGAAGACTAGAGGCGTTACGGTGCTCCAGAGATGTGGTTTTGTGTAAAGGGCGATTCCTTGTAGAAGTCCAAAAAGGCAAAACGTGAGTAGGTGCTTCCCTGCTGCTGTAGTGACCAACTGATTTGCTACGTGGCAGTGAGCTGTTAAGAGTTGCTTTTTTTTTCCCAGCGACCTGAAAACTTGATCAGCCTTCTCCGTGCTTTTAAAATAGGCAGGTTGGTTTGATACTTCCCAGTTGGAGCACGGGGGAAATACCCATCTCTGTGTGCTTTCCTTTATCCCTTTGTCTTCATTCTGAACTTTCTAAATTAATTTTTATAATCATCTTTTAAATGATGGAGCAGTTCAAATTAGCTCTTTTAGTCAGAATTACCTGCATTAAAGATCTGCCTTAAAAAGAAAGGCATAAAAGTAATTAATTGCTTCAATTATAATGATGTGGCTTAGCTTGTGGTTTTCTGTTAGAAAAACCTGTTTTTGATAAGTCAGCTGTTCTTAAAAGGGAAAAAAATAAAAGTGCTTCAGGCTGGAAGCTGGCATGCAGGAATTTTGAAATAAGGTTGTTCGCTGTGTAATGTAACCAGAATAAATTAACACCATCGATCCTGGAGCGGTGCCCTGTGCTCAAAACAGCCTGATGGGTAGGGGAGTGCTCAAAGGGGATTTTTTTTTTTTTTTTTTTGGCCCAGTCACAGATTCTTTGTATGACTATAAAACCAAAGGATATTTGTTCAAAGCCACACTGGAGTTTCTGGAGCCCGGAAAGAACGTCAAAGGGAAGGGAGAACTTAAGGCAAATCTTGAAAAAAGTTTTTGAGCCAGCCTGTGCAGTGTTTGGTGTCTGGGTGCCAGGATATTGAAAACTGACTTCGTGTGGGTGCCTGAGGACCCTGAGTGAGGGTGGGAGGGGAGATGCTCCACCAAGCACGTGCTACAAGCATTCCCCCACCTGTGAAACTGCTGCATCAGGGAGGACCTCCCGGGCTGGAGCGGGACAGGGTGATGATGCTCAGGATGACAGCGCTCTGCTCTTCCCTTCCCTCTGCCACCCCTGCGCCTGCTGGGGGGGTGCTGGGGGCCGAGCCGGTGCCCCCCTTCAAACCCCGACGTTGCTGCTCCAACGCGCCCGCTGAGGATTCCGTGGGTTTTGCATCTTGCTGCGTTTAAGGGGTGCCAGGAGTGCAGGGGCCTCTTGTTCCAACCCAAAGACAGGGATTTTAAAAGGCTGACTGATTTCTTGTTGTAGTTAATGGGCTGTCCTAGGCGTACTGTGGGAAGTGCTTCCTGATTGTAAGAACTTTCAGCATGAAAAGCTGGGGCAGCTCCGTCTGCTGATGTGTGCACAATCACTGCAGGTAGAGGAAAGCTGGCAGTCAAAATCTTTTGGTCTTTTTCAACTCAGATAACGCACCTTCCGATTCGAGCCTCATCTCCAGTTTATAAAAGGAAAAGCTCATAAGCATCTATATTGTCATGTTCTTCCTAAAAATAAAAACGATTTAAAAAGGAAATGATTAAGCAGGAGAGTCTGTATATTGCTGCTCAATATCTGTCTGCTCACTCCCTGCTGCCCCCCAACAAGAAACTCTCAGAAGTAAAAAGACCTCAAGTGACTGTCATTCAAAGCATCTTGTCATTGATTTTTTTCTTTTTGTTTTTTTCTTAGACCTTCTAAGGAACTCGATAGATTTTTTAGCATGAAATGAATATATTGGAATTCTTGTGGGAAGAATAAAATACTCATTGAATTTTGCTGCCCTGGAATACGTATAAAATAGATCTCGCAATTAAAATTCCTTTTGAAGCAAATTAACAGAAGTTTTGTTAATGTTTAACATCTTTATGGGTGCCATTCTTTGAAAATTTGAACTAATTGAGGCCAAAAGGACAAAATAATAGATTCTGCATTTGCTGTAGATGCCAACACTCGCTTTGCTTTTGACGCTTTTCTTCTTTCTTTGTGAAATTTCTGATTTTAATAAGTTGCTAAAAAAGTAACTGTTTTGCTTTATATGCCAAGTTATTGAGAATCCATCTTCCTAAATGAATTGCAGTGAATGCAAAGACTGCAATGAATCTTTGGTAAAGGCTTGGTGCTTGCTTACCTCCACTGACTCCATGGCGTTTGCTATGAAGTTCAGGAGATTTCAATTTTTTTTTTTTTTTTTTAATTTTCCTTCTAAGCGTTCTGTTAAGTAAACTTGGAACTGCTCTGGGCATGTAAAACTCTCAGATGGACTGGGGGCTGCATCCTGACATTCACCTTGAGATTTCCTTAAGTGAAACATCAACCAGTCTGAAATATTAGGAATTGTGAATTCCCTCTTTCTTCCTTAAATATTTTTCCTGGGATCTTTTTCTTAAGCAGTTTATAGATAGCAATAAAAGTAATGGAAAATATTTCTGAGCATGTGGCTGTCGTGATAAATGTGAGACCAGAACCTGACCTTGGCAGAGCTTTGGAACTCCCTTCGGCTTCCAGGTTAGATGATGTCAGGGTTTGCAGATTTAGTGATTTCTAAGACTCTTCCCATCAAAGTCATATTGAACTAAAGTTTAATACAATCAGGTGAGAATATCTTTAACAGGTTGCAGGCTCTACCATGGCTGCACCAAACCTCTAACGCTATAAACAGTGTAGAGCTTGGAATAGGTTGTTAATGGCCCTTTATTGATTGAAAGGGTAGAAAGTTCATCTAAACTGTGGATAATTCTGGTAATTTCCTTGCAAATTTGATTGCTGTGTAGCTGGAATTGCTGCACTAAGCTTTGACTTATAAGCAGCAGTGCTAATAAACCGGTTAAACATATGTTGCTGCGGTCAGTAGTAAAGCTGCAAGGTTTCTTTGTAAGGCCACTTGATGTGTTGGTTCTTCAGATGCCTTGGCTCAAGTTTAACATTGAATTCCTGCAAGGGAGGCGCTCAGGTCCTCATAAAACAAGTAGGATTTAAAAAAATTACAGATTGCAGCCCAGGGATGTGGTTGGCCTCCTTGCTGCGAGGTGACGTTGCTGCTCAGGTGCAGCTTGTCCACCAGCACCCTCCCAGTCTTCCCAGCCAGCGAGCCCCAGCCTGTGCTGGTACGTGGAGTTACTTCTCCTTTGGGGCAGGACTTTGCATTTCCCTTTGAACTTCACGAGACTTCTGTCTGCCCCTTTCTTAAGCCTGCTGAGCTCCCTCAGGGTGGCAACGCACCCGTGTGGGACATCAGCCCCTCCCCGATGTGTGGTCTGCAGACGTGCTGAGCCCGTGCTCTGCCCCGTCACCCAGAGCATTAATGAAGGAATAAAACAGTATAGGCCCCACATTAACTGTTGTGTAACGATGGATTTTGTTTTTTTTTTCCAGCAGAAAGTTAGACTCTTAACGTTCGCTGCCTTTCTCTGAATGCTGTCATAGTCAGACTGAAGCATGTGTTTCAGGATTTCTTATCTGATCAAGCACTTGGAAATACAGAATGATAGCCAAGAGTGGAGCAATCGGCTCCGGTTGAGAAGACTGAGCAGAAAAAGATGCAGATTGATCTCCTCTGAGAATCTGGAAGAAGAGAAACTGTTACAGCAGCAAAAAGCACATAGAAGGCAGGTTTAAAAAAAAAAAAATAAAAATCCCACTGGCAGGGCTTTAAAGTAGTCAACAATTTCTGCAGTTAGAGGACTTCACGTTGTGTTAAGGTCATCCACAAACTTCTTAAAAGGGACATTTTCCCCTTGTACAGTTCTTATTCTGCTGTCTTGGCAACTTTAATATGTCTGCTCAGGTGTTGCAGGCCTCTTCATCTTCCTGAGAAAGCACATTGAGTATCGTGCCCTGCGCTGGTCACCAGGGCAGGGCCCGAGGTCCTGCGACAAACCTCTGGCTTAGCCTGGAGCTCTGATGCTCAGCCCATGCCAAGCCCTCACAGAGCTGTTGCCATCTGAAAAAAGCTGCTCTTGAGTGCAGCGAGGAAGGATTAATATGTTTGTTTTTGTCTTGGCTGTGTTGGATGCAAGGCTGCGTTTCATCCAGCATCAGGATTAAGTCAAGCGGTGAACTCTTCATTGATCTCTCAGGGAACGAAGTCATCCTGGGATTTTTTTTTTTCCCCTCCTCTTAAAACGTAAGCCTTGCTGAAACCAAGTGGGTTGTGTGTTCTTCTATTCATGCACGTGTAGTAGCATCCTCTAATACCGGTGGTGTTCGTGTGCACATGCCCAGAAGAGGAATTAATATCTTCACCCTCCTGATCTAGGATTATCCAAATAAATTAATCAATAGCAATGGGCAGTTGTGAGATTACAGCGTTACCATCCCTGTCTCGGTTGAGTCCTACTTTACAGGCAACCACTGGGACTCTGCAGCTGATGCTTGATTTCCATTTGCTGTTGGATAAGTTCCCCAGTGTCTTGCAGACTTACAAGTAGGTATTCATGTATTTTAATTTATTATTAATTTACTTAAACTTCTGTGAGTACTTTTTTTGTTTTTTGATATTCTAGCAAGCATAAACTTTCACTTTTGCAGTGAACATGATGGAAAAATATACTTTGGCAAATCAAGCAGTTTATTCCTAACTGGTGGTTGTGGTCTCCTAGATGGTTGTCTGATGAAATTTTTATTTTTCATGTAGAAAATAAATTAATATTTTAACCATATTGTGCGTGTTCATATTCTGTGGTATTTTAGGCGTCGTATCACCCCCTAGAGAATTGTAAGTCTCATCTGTCTGCCTGATTGAACTGCTGTGGTTTTATACGAGGTTAGGAAGAACACAAGCAAATATTTATTTTATCAATCTAAATGATCAATTCTGGGAAAGACAAAATTAGGTCTGTCAAACTGCTGTTCTATTTGTACTAACTTAGCACCTGCTCTTTTTTTTTTTTTTTGTTGTAACTATTACCCAGTAGAAGAAACAGATAGGTTTGCAGTTCGATGGGATTGGCACGCTTTTGAAAACGTGTTTCATTATCTTCACCCAAATTTGGAATGAAGATGCCCTCTCATCAAAAACTGCAAGGTCAACAGGCATCATCCGTGCTAAATACATTCCCTCGTTGGACAGAGAGAGGAGAAATGGGGGAGCTCTTAACACCAGCAGCTAACACCCACCGCCCAGGGCTCTGCGGTGCTCACTTGTCCCGGCGTGCAGAGGATGAGTTTGTTACCGCAGTGATTTGTGATCGAAATCGAAGTTAACAAGGGTGGCAGGATGTGCTGCCTCTCTCAGATCTGTACAGATAGGTACGTGCTCTCTAATGCTCGATCTCTGCTTTGCTACAAGATGGACTTCAAAGCAGTGAGCTGTCGCGCTCTTCACCACTGTCCTGGTAGCTTTTTAGCTTCTAGTACGTTGGCGTCTTCTTGGTCACATTAAAATCAAGCTGTGAACAAAAGCAAGTTATTGATTCTTTAAAACAGAAAGATTCTTTGCCACCAGTTAATGAGCAAAGAACACTTCCAGTTTCTGATTTTTGTAAGAGTGTTTCAGTTGTAACGTCTCAATTAATTCATCACAGGGCCCTTCCTACAAAGTCTCAAAGTCATAAAGACTGAATCTGATCCTGACAAAGCCAGAGTTTTGAGGGAGGTCTCTGCCAGGCTTGCCTGACTCAGGCTGCTGTGGATTGTTCTCAAAATCCTTTTGGGTGACTGTGAGCTGTTGGGGAGCAAGAAGAGGAGCACAGGGCCTCCCTCTGATGGAACCTGCCCGGGCTCAGAGCTGGGACTTGTGGTAGGGCTGCGGGGGCTTGACTCACTTGCCACCTCTGGGGACACAGATGCAGCCAGTGGCTTACTAAACTGCACTGTAGTTGGCGTGGGGGGTTGCTATAATAATTTCATGTTCTTGTAATATTTTATTTACCTCTCTGAAATGTGAATAAGGTTAATAACTTAATAAATACACCCAGGGATGCCCAATCTTTAGTGGTGCATCTGCTCTAGTAAAAAAAAAAAACCAAACAAAAACCACCCCCCAGCCACCAAACAAATGCTTTCAAAGGCTCAACTCCTCACTGCAGCAATATCTGGAAAGAATTGCAGTGTTTTCTGTCTGGGTTTTGTTTTGCTTTTAGTGGCAGCCTGTGTGATACATCCCGAGTACCGGTAAGCTCCTGTGAACATGACTTCTTGTGGCTGTGTTACGCAGCAGATAAGGCAATGGTGTAGAAGCATTATTGCAGGGAACATCTATTAAATCTGCTATTCAGAAATACTCTAGTGCTTCCACTGCCGTTGCTGCAATATGAGAGCTTTTGGACTGTCTTCTACACACAGAAGAAAATTGCTAGCATAAAGAGAGGAGAGGCGGAATGAGGGAGGTAGGATGGGGTGCCTTTGTCCATTTAACAAGTTAAAGAGGGAATATCTACAGAGACCAGCTTCTCTTGATGTCAATAGGAGTGTAAGAGTAGCATCCACATCTCCTCACTGATATTTAATGCTTTTGTGTTCAGATTGCTTTTTTCTTTCTTTCTTTCTTTTTTTTTTTTTTTTTAATGGACAGTGGGGGAGTATGTGGAATTTTGGCTTTGGGCTTCATCCAGATTTTGTTAATCCAGACTTTGAAGTCTGACTCGAGTGTGTAATGTATTTGTGAGCCAACGTGTGCAAGCGCTGCTGTGGTGACAGATGTGTGTTTGTGCCCCTGGACAAAGCACGGGGAAGTGGATTTCTGAAGGCTTTGGGTAAAGATCTAACACTTCTGGCTATTGTTTTCTACTCTGAAACTTGGCCTCTTTGAAGCCATCAAGATGGCAGGGAAAGCAAACCCTCTCTCTGTCAGCTACCCAGATGAATCCATTTAGCTGACTTGAAGGAAAGCTAGTCCAGCTAACTTTATCCCACAGAATTTGCAAGGTATTCTTTACTCCTCTTTCCCCTAGCAGTGAAAACACAGGTAACATTAGAATAAAAACGATGTTACTAGATTTGTTCTGTCATTAACATTAGTTTTGAGTAGATGAAAAGTGTGCAGAGGCTTGCAGTGAGCCTAAATTGTTCCAATACCGAAAGAAAACAGCCTTCAGTTAGAGTTTCATTGCATGCTTTCACTACGGTGTGGAAAGCAGATGAAGGAACCTACCTCAGGCTTCCGAGATATGTTCTGCTCATAATAGCCATATTAATCATTTACCCCCCTTTCTCCATCAGTTGCCCACAGGCTCTTGAAAGACCGTCGCTTCCTTGCCGCTGCTGTAAGGCATCTCCCAAAGTGTTATTTTTCATTGTTAATGCTCAGCTCTAACAGCTATTTTCATCTATAGTCTGTGTCATTAGTGTGAAAACAGATACAGGTGAAAAACTCTACCAATTTCAAGTACACTGTTTTCTAGGCCCTCCTGTTTTCTCTCAGTAAAAGGTTTCCCGCTGCAGATAACTGGAATTTTCTTGTACGTTCTGAGCTGGCAGTCAGAGTCATCCTTCAGCCTCTCAGATTGCATTTCAGCTGAAGAGACTGGTAGAAATAGCCATACTGGGAGTTTATTGGAGTGTGTGTTTGCAAAGAGAAGTCTGTGTTTTGAGGCAGTGCTGCAGGTATTTGAAGACATTACTCATGAACAGACTGTGATGTGCTAAATTGAGTGGAACCCGTGTGCCAACTTCAGAGCATGATTTTGCCTGAATGCCAGTTGTTTATGAAGTATGCAAGTTGAGGAATGGAAGACAGAAAGATTCTGTGAAAAGTATAATTGCACGGGTAATATCTTGGGCCTTCTTGATGCATCTTTTTTAACCACTTCATATTTGTAATATGCCAAAAATAGCTGTACAGTCTGCTGTGGCCGTCACTAGTGCAGCTGGGAACAGGTTTTAATTGATGGATACTGTCAAGCTGTTAGTGGCCATGAAGTAATGAGAACCATTAAAGTGATATTTCTTGTCCCTGCTCACTTAAACACTCTGCTACCAAGTCATAGCAGAGTATTATTTTTTACTTAATATTGTCAGCGTTTGTACTGATAGCTTACTAGGGCCGTATCCTGGATTTTGAAGTTTCCCAGCAGTGAGAGCTGCTGACCACCTACTTCATCTCCAGGTACTACAGTAGATGGTGCTAAGACCCTAACAAAATCCAGTGTAAGCAGTGCTTGCTCGTTATTTCAGTTTAGCAGCTAAATCGCACGTGCCATCAGACCTAGTCTTCTGGCTCAAACTTAGGCTTCCCTTTGGTTGAGCCAAAGGAGAAGAGTTGGGACAGGGTTGTTTAAAGCAAATAAATAAGCGCTGACCCTTGTGTGGATGTGGGCTGTGACTCTTCCTTTAGGAACCTGTAGAAAGGCAGCGGTCAAGAGGAGGAACCTGTTTGATGCAAGTCTCGGTCCTCCGGCCCTTCAGCAGGTTCAGGTACCTGGGCTGGTTTTGGGTCTGTGTTTGGAAGCCTTCCTGAGGCTTTCATCTCCTTGCTGACCTACAGAGAGTTTGCTGTGAGTTATTCCTGTCCTCTGAGCAGGAACTGTCACCCCTTCCAAATGAGGCTGCTATTCAGAAGGTTGAAAATTGAAAACAAAACCCAAAACAAGCAAGCTTATTTTCATTTATTTCTTTAGATCAGCTGTTTAGGCGGACCCCTGCGTTTTCAAGTTACTGTATGTATATTAATGGACTGAAGGTATATTAAGTTAGGTGATCATCTCCCCAAACAGGGCCCAAGAGCAAACCCTTAGCCATCAGGGCTGGGTCTGGTGGTGGCTCTCGCTGGAAGGTAGATACAGTCTCTAGAGGCAGTGGGCAGCTGCTCCTCTTCACTTCCAAGCCTTGCCGGGCTTGGGGGCCAGGGACTGGTTGTGGAGCTGACCCAGAGGAGTGCAGGCGTGGTGCTGACTGGCAGGGCTTTGCGTGCGGCTCCGTACACAACCGGGGAGCAGGACCCCCTGGTTCCCACAGCCTGCTCCTGTCTGTGGGCCTGCGTGGTCTGTCCCACCTGCCCTGTCCCCTCTGAGGGACCTCTGCCCACCCACAGGTCGAGCAGGTCACAGCCGAAGCCCCCTGGAGCCGTGGGATGTCTTGTGTTTCCCCCGAGGCGAGTCTGCATTAGTTTGTTGTCTCTTGGCCTCCAGGACCTGCCGAGTTAGGTAGAGGAGCAGAATTCCTCCTTTGCAGAAGGAGCGTGTTTTAACTCAGGATTTGGAGGGAAGAGGAGGCAGAGAAGACTCATTGCTATTTTCTTTGTGGATAAGCAGGAAACATCCATCTCGAGGCTGCACAAGCCTTCCTGTTGCCATCAATATGGAGCCAACTATATTAATTCTGAATTATTGCCCTGTCTAAAAAAATTGTGGTTATCTAGCATTTGCAGTTATTTTACTAAGGCTTATGAACTGTACTGAAACTTCACAAGGAGATGCAGTTGCACAAAGTGATGAGATGAAATTGCAGAGGGTCACGGTCTTATCAGCAAAGCAGACCGTCAAAGTCTTAATTTCCTCCTTTTGGCTTGGGTGTTATTTTGGCTGTGAGCTCTTTTCTTGGCTGTTTCTGGCTCATGCCCTGACCTACGCTTTTCTCCTTTGTTTTCTCTCCGCAGCCGTGCAGCCTCCTTTTTATACATTTCTTTGTCATCTTCTGGCAGTTTGTGCCACATTTTCCCTAACTTCATGGCAGTTTCTACCGCAGTCCAGTGTGGGTTTGATTTCTGAAGCTCTAGACGATGCTGTGCCATGAAGAGAAAGAAAGGAGATAGTGGCTTCTTTGTTGTAGCGAGCCTACCACTTTTCCTTGGACGCCTTCGCTGCCTTTTCCTCACCCCCCCTAGAGGATCCGATGTTCTCTCCTTGGGGTGCTTTGCCATCTCTTTAAACTTCTTTCTCCCCTTCCTGGACGTTGTTTTTGGCATTGAGTATTTGTTTGTAATCTTCCTGCTGGCTGCAGGCTCCGGGCTGGCCTTGGACACCTCGATGGAGATGGAGATCTGCACGTAACCGGTGCCCTTGCGCCGTGGGGGGAGGTTGTGAGCAGGCCGGGTCATGGCGGGGGGAGCTGGGTTGTTCGTGCCCCTTTTTGGGAGTTACTTTGCTGACATGCTGGCCAGGAGGCGGCGGCTCTGCTGGGCGGGCGGTGGCCGCCGGGCGCGCCGGGATGGGCGGTGGCCATGGCTTTGCTGTGCCATTGTGACCCGGAGTCCCCAGAGCCAATGGGCTAGGGCCACATCTGCTTCCTGTAACTCCATTGGCTGAGGGGGCAGGATGATGTCATAGTTGCGATGATGTCACAGCCGTGGTGATGTGATGGTTCGTTGCTGCCCTCCCGACCGCGTTCCTCCCTCGGTGCTGGCGTTTAGCTCCGTTTAATGCACAGCATATTACAAATGTGTGTGACACCCAAGGAGATAACTGGATGCCTCTAATTTTTTGTCATGATAAAATGTGAAGCTGCTGTTAGCTGCAGAGAGGCAGCTCATAATGTGAAAATGGTTTAGTAGCAGCCCTAAAAATAATTGTATGTGACAGCTGTTTCTTGGTTCCTGTCAGGATAACTACTGTAATTTAGATCTGCAGCTCTTGGACTACATGTCTAATTTATTTGGGTGGACTTTTCATTAATTTGAAAGGTTCTGAGGGTTTAAAAGCCTTCATTAATTACATTTTAGCAAATGAAAATGTAATAACGTTCTGCAGGTTTGTGTGGGAATAAAAGAAAGAAATTTCCCATGTTCTGTTTGCTTGTTTTTAAAAGGTTAAATCAGTTGTTCCCAGGAAATAGCTAGTTTTTCTGTCCCCTTCAGGATTATTGTGTCTAAGAACAGGAGTATGAGTAAAACAAATTGAAATTTTGACCATTCCTTGTAAGTACAAGATGATTTGTTGAAGTTCCCAGTAGCGTTAAATATTCATATGTAGCGAATTGCCGGAGTATTAAATTATGAAGCAGACCCTGCTTCTGTGGAACTTGTTTTTCTGAAAGGTAAAGGTGGGGGAGCAGAAGACTGGCGGTAGGGAGTCATCCCTGTATTACACATGGATAACATTTTTTTCTTGCGCAATTTCAATGCAACTAGTAGGACTTCTGTAATTGCTGGACAGTTAGTTGTGTTAGGGTCAGATGACTTGACAGATTATGTAGAAGCTTGTGGCAAAATCAAGCCTAGACAGAATACTTCAACGTGATGGTGCTTTTGTACTTGTCTATTCCCTTTCTGTGTTTACTCTCCGTTTTTAAGTGACCCCACAACAGTAAGTAAAATCAGAACAAACTCAGCCTGTTTGTAGTACCGTGAGGCTGCTCCTTTCATGTCATGGCTCTTTTTCTCTCTTGAGGAAGAGGTTGATTTGCATTCCATTTATCTATCTCACTTTCCTTTCCATTGTTTCTTTTGCTCTCAAAAGAGAACCTGCATTTGTGATTATTCTGGGGCAATGAAATAATTTCATTACAGCATTCAGAGGTCTCTTCAGCAGGTGCTTTATTATCTCAATAATTCAGCCTAAGAGACTTTTCAGATTCCCCAATTCCCAGAGTTCAGAAGCTACAAATAAGACTCTTTTGCTCTTTCCCTGATTTGGTTTATTTAGCCTCATTTATCTGTGTTCTTTCTAGATCTTCCTGAGGAATTTCATTTAAATGTGGAATTGATCATATTCAGTAAAATTGCCTTAAGGAGTGCATTGTGTTAAAATGCACACGAGACAGCGTGTGTCCCACTTGGTTTAG